>NW_004444014.1:2963308-3057821 GCF_000243295.1 Trichechus manatus latirostris | reverse complement strand
GACTACCACCTGACAGAGAACACAACAGACAGTCCCAGATGGAGCAGGAGAAAGGTGGGGTGCAGAACTCAGATTCTAGTAAGAAGACCAGACTTAATGGTCTGACTGAGACTGGAGGTAGCCTGGAAAGCATGTCCCCTGGATTCTCTATTAGCTCAGAACTAAAACAATTCCTGAGGCCAACTCTTCAGAAAAGGATTGGACTGGACTATGGGACATGAAGTGATACTCGTGAGGAATGTGCCTCTTAGCTCAAGTAGATACATGAGACTAAATGGGCAGCTTCTGTCTGGAGGTGAGATGGAAAGGCAGAGAGGGTTAGGAGCTGGTTGAATGGTCATGGTGAATCAGGGGTGGAAAGGAGGAGTGTTCTGTCACAGTATGGGGAGAGCAGTTAGGGTCACCCTATCACCCTATCTCCCTCAAGGAAAGTGACTAGGGAAAAAAAAAAAAACAGAATTCTGATTTTATATTCTAATAAAAGCATAGCATGCTGAAAAAAAAAAAAACTCACCGGCCCTCCCCAGTTCCCCTCCCCATGATTCTAAAGCAGAAACCCAACAATATATTATTACTGAATAAATAAATGAATGAATAAGTAAATATACATTTCAGCTCCTTCCTCAGTTGAGTATCTGAGGTTGTGAGTCCTTAAGTGATTCATTTAAAGCCATAAACTAAGAAAAAGGTGGCAATAGATGCAGGAAATGTTTAAAGCTGAAGGGAAACAGAATCATTCTTTCATTTGACAAACAAAACTGAGAACAAGGGGCCGAGAATATTTTTTTTCTCTTTCATAATCGATCAGAGGTCACAATACTTTTAGGTTCCAGTCTGGTATTATTATTCCAAAACCACCAACTCTGGGATCTGCTCTTTTGTATGAAACTCTGGCTTCAACTACTGATGGCAAAGATCCTAGAGTTCACCGAGAGCCTACTGAAGAGTGATTACGTTTTCTTAGGAATCATTTAGGAAATCACTTATAGCATGGGCAGAAGATGTCAGGCTATTCCTTAATTTCATAAACAATTATTGCATGCCAATTATTTATCAGGCATTCTGCTCAAACATAGCGTAGATAAATAAGTTATGTTTTCTGGCTTATAGACACTTAAAATTTAACATAACTATATGATATATTAACCAGAACCCCTTACTCCCCTGCCCTACCCCCTATGTTAGTTGGCCATATCCAAGGACTAAGCAGAAGATACATTGATCACTATGATGGGACCTTTTAGTTAAAAAAAAAAAAAAAAGCCACAATTCCAAGTGGCCAACTCTCAAGGTAAAAAAAATTTTGATGAGGGAGGTGATGTTTCAGAGTTCCAAGAAATTCTGAGTTGGTTAATTTGGTAGCTTTCACTTCCAGAGTGGTAAGTTTTCGAAAGTGTAAGGAATCTATTTCTCAGGTCACTGTGGCGGGGGGTAGTGGGGCAGGTAGGGGTACTGTACATATCCCTTGAAGTCAAGAGGAGTATGTCAGCACAGGGACCAATACTCTTCCTCTGGAAGTTTCTGAGAATGTGAAGTATGAAGGCACAATGGTGCAGTATGCCTAGAATGGAGAGGGTGAGCTATCTCATACCAGTTCCCCACAGATTTCATAGACTTATAAGAAGACCAGCCTGGTTCTTATAACCCCCAAGGGGAGGGGCACAGAGGTTAGCCAAGCAGAGCGGGTCAAGGAATCACTGAATTGGTATGGGCAGAAGGGAGATCCAGTCACTCTCTCTGTGTCTGCCTTGCTGGGATGCCAGAATAAAGCTGAATATTGCTTAAATTTATCACAATTACCACATATTTTTTTCTTTCCCTGCTTTCAGAAGCCACATCTGGCTGCAGAAAAGTCTTATGATGGTAGCACTGGGAATGAGAGAAGAGAGACAGAGAAAAGAGCTGTGCATAAAGGAAGAACTGAGTTTGAGATTATAAACTGGATAGTTATCAAGATATTAATAACCAATTTAGACTGCAAAATCACTGAATTAAATTGATTTCACAAAAATTAACAGAATAAGTTATCTGATATAAAACTAAAAGAACGATAGCCATGACAATAAAACAACTGTCATGTTTACACATGTCTGAATGGTGATTGGCTGTTAATACCTATTACAGGGCAAATGGAGACTCAGCCTGGTAGGTAAGCAAATAATATCAATGCAAAAAGCTTTATGATAACAGAGTAATAGAAATGCCTTGAGAGGAGTGATTAACAAGGATCTATAGGAAGAGTGGAAGAAAGGTTATGAAAAGCTCATTAATTAAGTCAGCTCTGAGCAAACCCTTGAAGACAGAGTAGGAGTTCATCTGCTGCAACAGGTAGAGTTGATTTTTCCAGAAAATGAATGGTGTATTTTAAGACATACATGCCATTCTGTGTTTCTAGAGCAAATGAAGCCAGAAAGGCACCTGCTTCTGAACGGTGGGATAGTAGGCTGAAGAGCTGGGATGTTCACTTTAAGGAACAGAGAAGCCCCAAGCATGTGTGTGGAGGCTATCTTAGTTATCCATATGTAGCCCAAGTCCCAGGGCTCATCTCACGGAAAACAGTGAAAGAATGTTCCAGGCATAACAATAGCAACATTTACTGAGTGCTTGCCATGTGTCCAGCAATGCTCCAAGCATTTTGCATGTATTATTTAACCTAAACTTCTCATCGCCTTATGAGAAAGGAAGAGCCTGTAATAAAGTAAGGTTAAGTGACTGACTCAAATTCAGGGAGTCCAATCATAACCCAGGCTGGATGACTCCAGAGTCCACATGCAATACTTGAATGGATAAATTAATGAATGGATTTTTGGATGGATAGATGGATAGATGAATGGATGGATGGATGGATGGTTTCTTCAGAAAGCAAACAGTTTCTGCCTCTATTCTTTTCTTCCCACTCAGTTTCTGCATTTATTTAGCTCCAACTACCTCTCAGCTTTGTCCAGACCTTGTACCAGACTTCGGACTCTTCCCTCCAACTTTGATCCTTGGCTCTAATTATCTAAAGTTCAGGCAGTATTTTGGGCCAGCAGTATGTAAGGTTGGGAGAAATATCTCAAATTTCCCCCCATCAAGCTTTGAAAAAGTTTTTGCCAAGCTCAAGTTCCTGAGAGTATTTAGTGAAATGTAAAGTGTTAGTAGTTAACAAGCAAATTCCTCAAAACTAAATGCCAAATGGGCATATGTCCAGTTATTCCCATTCTGTGGGTCTGTGTTGGCAGTGAATCATCAAACACATTTCTCCCTCCAAGGATGGTCCAAGACCAGCATTTCTCAAAGTGTGGATTTGGAGGGGCTTATTAAAAATGTAAATTTCTGGGACCCATCCCACAGCTTCTGAGTCAGCAAAGGTGGGGCTCAGTCGTGAATTTTAACAAGCTCCCCAAATAAACCTCATGTACACTAAAATCTGATCATGAAATATTCTAACATCATGGTCCAGTATACAAGCTCACACAAGTATCCTTAACTGAAACTGAAGTTTCATGAAATTATATTTATCCTTATCACATGCACTTTACTATATTCTATTCTATTTCTTTATATATATGTGTATATATATATAGAGAGAGAGAGAGACAGAGAGAGATGTATATATATAGAGACAGAGAAGTCCTGGTGGTGCAGTGGTTAAGTTCTCAGCTGCTAACCAAAAGGTCAGTAGTTCGAATCCACCAGCTGCTCTGTGGGAGAAAGATGTAGCAGTCGATTTCCATAAAGATTAAGATTTACAGCTTTGGAAACCCTATGGGGCAGTTCTACTCTGTTCTATAGGGTCACTATGAGTCACAATCAACTCTATGGCAATTAAGAAAGGGCAATTACTACACAAAGAGTACTTTCTATGTATCCACCACTGTGCCACCCACTCTCACACAGAATCTCATTTATTCTTCATGACAACCCTGTCAGGACTTATCTTCCTATTATACAGATGCAGAACCTGAACTCAGAGAAGTGACTTGATCGAGCTGGGGGTGGGACAAGAGGGGCAGAGTGGAAGGTCACAAATATATATATATATATATACATATATACCAAA
Source organism: Trichechus manatus latirostris (assembly GCF_000243295.1). Lineage (NCBI taxonomy): Eukaryota > Metazoa > Chordata > Mammalia > Sirenia > Trichechidae > Trichechus > Trichechus manatus. The sequence continues at coordinate 3,053,779 of NW_004444014.1, read as the reverse complement.
AAAAATCAAACTCGTTGCTGGCGAGTCGATTCTGACTCATAGCAACCCTATAGGACAAAGTAGAACTGCCCCATAGGATTTCCAAGGAGCAGCTGGTGGATTGGAACTGTTGACCTTTTGTTTAGCAACCAGGACTCCTATATACATACATATATATACATATAGATAGATAGATGAATAGATGGATAGTTGGATAGATGGATAGATGGATACATATATGTATATGTATGTATGTAGGTATGCATGTGTGTATATATATGTGTGTATATATGTACACATATCTGGAGTCCCTGGGTTTTGCAAAATGGTTATCATGCCTGCCAACTGAAAGGCTGGCGATTCAAGTCCACCCAGAGGCACTTTGGAATAAAGTCCTGGCATTCTACTTCTAAAAAACCAGCCATTGAAAACGTTATGGAGCACAGTTCTACTCTGACACACATGAGGGGCTGCCATGAGTTGGATTGACTCCATGGCAACTGGTAGTGGTCAGGGATACATTCATACATATGTATATATGTAAACATACATGTATATGTATATATATTTATATGTACATATACACACATACATATACCTATATGTGTGTATATGTATATATGTACGTATGTATTTTATATTTTGTTTCTTGTGCTGTTGAGTCAATTCTGATGCATATACATATATTTTTCTTTTTTTTAAGTCAACTCACAGTTTGAAAAACGCTAATCTAGAAGACGGCACTATGTGGACAAAATTACTTTGCAGTGGTTTCCATCCCAGCTCTTTGCCATAGTACCGTACTCTAACACCTTTTCCTGGGAGTGTCTCTTGAGGCCTATATTCAGCCATACCCCTTGTTCCAGGCCACTCTTTCTCCTCTCCTAAGTTAAAATTACTTTCCCTCCTATTTCTCAGCTAGAGTCTTCTATGCTAAAGTGATCTGGCCTGATCAAATAATCAGGGCTATCAGTTAATGTTTGTATTTAATTTCAGGGGAACATTTATGTATTCATCGAGAGATACAGATAACTGTAGTTTTTCAGAAAGAAAGCTATGCTTCTAGAACTTTTTCCCCCCAACAGCACAACCTATAAGCAGAAACTCTTGTGCCTCATTGTGGAACTCTGCCCCTCTTGTCCCACCCCCAGCTTGATCAAGTCACTCATCTGAGTCCAGGTTATGCATCCTTATAATAGGAACATAATAAAGTCCTGACAGGGTTGTTGTGAAGAATAAATGAGATTCTGTGTGAGAGTGGGTGGCGTGGTGATGAATACATAGAAAGTACTCTTTGTGTAGTAATTGCCCTTTCTTAATTGCTGTTCCCATCCCTTCTCTCCCTTGTGTCCTTTCACCTCCTCTTTCTTTCACTTTATTTCCTTCTCTTTACCTTTCCAGCATGCATATCTGGTTTATTTGGAATGCCTCTTACCATGTGTGTGTTATTCCCCAGGGACGCTCCCCCAGTGCCTTTATGTGTCCCCAGAACCCCTGGGACACACCATCAGTCTTACCCTGACTAGGAAGGGTGTCACCTCATACTTGTATTCTCAAAGATTACCTCTGTACTGTCCAGGTGTCATCTTGAAAAAACTGACAGTATAATCTAGAGTGTAATGAGTTAGACACAATTTATGTCCACCAGGAACCTCAGAATGTGACTATACTTGGAAATTCGGTCTTTGCAGATATAATTAAGATGAGGTCATACTGGATCGGGGGGAAGGGGGACTATTAAATCCAGTGACTGGTGTCCTTATAAGAACAGAAGAGGACACACAGAAAAGAGCCATGTGAAGGCAAAGGCAGAGATTGAAGTGATGTTACCATAAGCCAAGGAAAACTAAGGGCTCCAGAAGCTGGACTAGGCAAGGAAGGGCTCTTCCCTAGAGCCTTCAAAGGGAGTGTGGCCTTGTTGACACCTTGATTTGGACTTCTGGCCTCCAAGACTGTAAGAAAATAAATTACTGTTGTTTTAAGCCACCCAGTCTATGGTACTTTGTTATGGCAACCCAAGGAACCTAGCACAGTAAAACATGAACAATCATGGGTTACTAACCTCCCAAGGGCAGTTGCTTTTTCTTCAGGAGCTGCTTGTCTAGAGAGATACAGGACTGACTGATTGCTTACTGGCAGGATTTTAGACAGAAGCCTGGACTCAGATGAGGAGTTTTGAGAGGAAGAACAGAGGGTTGCTTACTGGTGTCCCTTAACCATCTGGCCCAGCCCTAGACCTGTGCTGTGGCTCCTTTGTGGTTTCTTATATTAATAAGCCAACTTTATGGGGGTCAGCTTAGAGGGAGAGATGATAAATTGCCATCCCTCTCTGATTTCATTTGTTGTCAGGAGCTCTTTGATCTGTGACTGCTTAGCGGAGATTGCATTGCATCAAACACAATTATGGATGGACAGCCAGGCCAGCCTCACTGAGAAGCACACAGGGCCAGGCAGCCACCAGCATTTTGAGCTGTTGGGATATGTGATCACCTCCTCTCCCCTAGAAACATCTCTGCCATCTGCCAGACCCAGAGCTTCACACCCTGAACACAGCACATGCTCTGTAGTGAGAACTTCTGGCAAGCAATGAGGGAGTAAACCAAACCAAACCAGTTGCCGCCAAGTTGAGTCCAACTCATGACAACCCATGTGTGCAGAGTAGAATTGCACATCTTGAGATTTTCAAGTTGTGACCCTTCAGAAGTCTATTGCCAGGTCTTTCTTCCGAGGTGACTCTGCATGGGTTCAAACCACCAACCTTTCAGTTGGTAGTCGAGCGCTTAACTATTTGTGCCACTCAGGGACTCCAAAGAGGGAGTAGACAAGAGTACATAATAAGTATTCAGAGATAGTCTTTGTGGTTCGTTTATCCCATACATCTTCAAATATTTACTGAGCAACTACTGTGTTAATGTTTCCGGTAGGAAGGAAGAGAATAAACAAAGCATTGGCTGAAAGAAAGAGTAGGAACTGAAGTTCTAGAATTTAAGAGGGAAAACTAAATTGACTCCTTAGACCAATCCAGCAACCCTGGAGTAGAATGACTTATTGTAGATGTGATTTTGCCAGTTTTACTACAAACATCTTGGCTATGTGTATATTCTTGGAATGAGAAGTAAAGATTTGAGCTAATAATAGATTTATTCTATCTAAATTTTTAGGCCAGCCTGACTTCTTTCCAAATAGGCAGCAAATTGCCTGAGTTCCATGGCTCAGGATTGGCGATCCCTCACTGGCCTGTAGTAGGCAATTCTGAAATTTTCTAACCATGTGACAGGAGTTCCTGTTGGTATTGATCTGTTCCAGGGTGACTGCCAGATGCCTGCTTCTTTAGAGACGCTCAGATAAATCTATCCCAATAGATAAAGACATATGCTGCTTAAAGGCTAGATGAGGGATAAGAGGTGAAAGCCATGTGAAGACGGAGGCAGAGATTGGTGTTAAGTGGCCACAAGCCAAGTAAAGCTTTTACTTATTTATTTTTTTCCTGCATTTGGGTCTAAATTGATATCCTGGCCCTACAATGGGGCCTGAACCTCAATGGGACCTATGTTCCTGTCTCACTAGATTGTTCCTTCTGTCCTCCAGGGGGATGTAATGCCCCTGAGAAGTAGCCATATCTTCTCTGCACATATGCTGGTCATGGGGTTCTGAGTCTTTAGAAGACAAACTATGTGAATCTAGAAGGACTTCAGTACCACAGCCATGAGCCTGGCTCTGTGGCTGTCCTTCCAGTTCGAGTTTTAACTCTCTAATAAGATGGACTTTCAGACATGGTTTCCCTAACTCTTGCACTACCAACATTCTTGGTGGTATGAGGTGTTCCTCAGGGGCTAGAGCCCTTAGACTACTCAGTTCTCCATTTTGAATTTGGGAACTTCCAAGATCACTGGCTGTCAGGAAGTCTCTTTCCTGAATTGAGTTTGGGAGCAGTAGACTCCACAGCCTTGATACTTTCCCCATACAACTACTCTGGTTTGTCTTCAGTGCTCCAGAAGGCATGGGAGAATGAGGTGTTCTGCGCACTAGCAAGTAATTCTAAGACTTTCCCAGAAATTCAATTCATAGCACTGCCTCAGTTGTTTTGTAAATGATCCCTCCCCCTTTTGTTTCTCCAACCACATTTGGACGCCTACTCTCCTTATGACTCACACCTCTAGGTACTCTTGAACAGCAAGATGAAGCATAAAGAAGCTACTTGCTCCCAAATACCTACTTTCAAAGCATCGCCAGAGATAGGCTTGCGAATGATGAAAAGAAAGACATTCCTTATGGAGAACACAATGTGAGAAGGTAGAAAGGACAAGCTCTTGCCAGATAACTGCCTACAGGACAAGGCTAAAGTGGGTAGGCATGAGACACCATGCCTGAAAATATTGGAACTGAAGAGGCCAGTCAACAGGGACACTCTGGATATGCACTCTCTGGGACAGTGTTCAATAGAAAGAGAAGAAAACAGACTAAGTCAGCATTAAGGTGGTATATGTCATAGTGAAGTAGAGAGGTTAGTGGATGACAGCAGGTAAATCATTCAGTGAGATCCATGGGGTGGCAGAGTTTGGTGAAAGAGTGATATCCTGAAAGGATGTGGGGTCAGGTGAGAACATTCATCTTTTAACTGCTTTGACCCTGCAAAAATTATAGTGAGGATCCAGTTCTCACTCTTCCTTCTTGAGGCAAAGGCAGACCATCATTATTCATGAATTATATGACTTTCTATCTCAAATTCATGAGACTCTGTTCCTTATCTGTTATTATTTTTAAAGATGGCAAAAACATTTTTTATTGTTTTTTCTTTGAAATTTTCAGTTAAGGAAGGGCTTTCTTTCTGTGGCCCTCCACAGATATCCTAGTCAGTAGTCCTCTGCTGAGGACAGCTGCAGGCTCTCTGACCTATAAGAGCTTGTATGCGCTGTAACATAGGATTCTGCTCCCTGAGACCAGAGCTGTTTTTTGCCCCTTATCAGAGGCTTTCAGAGGCTCAGTCTGGCTCTAAAAATCATTCCTGAGATAGAGATTGGGCCCAGAGACACATAACATGGGATGCGGAATGATGAACAATTATTGTGACTCTGTTCCCCTAGACATATCCTACGCTCTTAATCATCCATTCCAGGGACAGAGAATCCCAGTGTTTGGGACTTTACCCAGAAGTCCTCTGCCACCCCCAGCTCTGTGAGTTTTGGACAGAAGACCTGTGCCTGGCCTTGCTCACATTGTTTCCCAAGAAGGAAAATTTTTTCATCTTTCCTAAGGGGGTTTATCTCAGACGTCTGTTTGTGTAACATAATTGATTTAGTAAAGAAGGAAGAAGAATAGGGAAAACAAGTGTGCATCTATACTAGGGGCTGAATCTAAGGTTTCCTTAATGAATTTGTGTCTCTTCACAAGTAGAAAAAGAAAGAAAAGAAGAAGGAGGAAGAGCTCTATACCACACAGGAAGAATAAAATAGATAAAATGGTTCATACTGTTGAACTTGAGCTCACTCATGGGGCACTACAACTATTCAGGAAAGATCTTTCTCCATCGTCTGCAGTACACTGTTGTCTCAGGCAGCACTGAGCATAGGCCCTGAGCCTGCACACTCTGTCCTAGAGACCCAGGCCTGCATCACAGATCAATGGAGAGAGGGCTCTCAAGGGTCGGAGAGGGGACACAAAGAGGAAGTTGAATCCCAGTTCCCTCCCCACCATCCAGAACTTACACGTCTTGGACTACTATATCCCTCCACCCTTCTCTGGGCCTTCCTATTTTCCAAATCCAGATTTATACCATATCTGTATCTGTATCATCTATATCAATATCTTTATTCTTTATATCTATACCTTTCTCTATATCTTTCTTTGTATCTGTATGTGTATCCATATCTAAATCTGTATCTATATCGTCTTTATCTATATCTTTATCTGTATATATATCTATATCTTTATTTACATCTTTATATCTGTATGATCTATATCTATGTGCATATACATGTTAGTACAATTTTCTATTTATTCCACATATGCAGGTACGAACTGGGTCCAACCTTACCGCTTGGCATTCTCTGCTTTGACACCACCAGTTCCACATAATTGAAAGTTTGAAGACTTCCCATGAATTTTTGCTGAGTCTCAGGGCTTTACACTTTCAGGATTTCCTCTGTCGTCATCTCCAACTTCTCCACATAATCTGGTCTTACCTTACATCATCACAGACAGAGAACTCATCTCTCCTTTTAAAGTTTATTCAAATTGATCCACTCTAACAAAAAACGAAAGTGAACAATGTAGCATCTACTAAAAATACTGTAAGATTGAAAAAGTGGGAGAAAAGTGCTAGCACATCCCATGGCAAATAATTTAATATTAATAATCTAAATTTAGTTATTTTTGTCTACTAAAGTCTCTTTTGAGCTGTTCTTCCCCAAGCCTTTTCAGATCTCCTCTCTCTGCCCATGCAGTGCCCTTGCTGGTCCTTTCTCCAGGTCCTCACCCAGCAACATGATTTTGCCCATAATTATATAGGGTAATTCTGTTCCCCCAACTCCCTATCACGAGGGTATATATTTATATATTTAAAAGCCTGGATTCTATGTGATCAGGGCCTATATGATCAGTTACAGACTCTGAGACAGGGTTCAAGGACAAGTGGTTTATTAGGAATAAACCAGTGGTAGAGGAGTGGGGAAGTGAGACAGGAAAGGGAGGAAAGCGTATAGTGTACATTATCATGTCAATTCGCTGTATCTTAGTCCCAAGTGAGACTAAGCTGGAAGTCAGTGTGGCACATATGTCTCAGAGGCATCTCACTGAAGAGGTCATGGGCTGAGGGTTCCTCCCAGGGAGGGTTAATTCTCTGGCACTTCAAGCCTTCAAGGAACCTGAGGAGAGCAGGCTCTGGCTTCCAGAAAGAATCCTCAAGTAGCTGAAAGTTAGGGCAGTTGTGCAATATAGTTGTAATGCCTGAGAGGATACTGGTGGGAAAATTTCAGGTCTGCTTCCAATGCCTTGATATTTACTTAGAGTAGTGGTGTGCTTCATCATAACTTCCTTGGTTTGAAGTTTCAAGGGATTATTTCCTCTCTACTGTCCTTATTTTGCCACTTCTGAGTGTTGGGGGATGGGGGTGGGGGGCTGTTCTAAAACTCATCAGGGCTTCCAGGCAGGGCTTGTTTGGAAGTGAAACAACTACACTGAGGACAACTGAAAATGATGTGAACATCAGGTACATTTAGTAGAGTGTCCATTTTTATTTGCCTACCCAGAAGATTTTCTGCTTCTAGAAACATCCTCAATTTGTATTTGAGGAACTCCTTTCCCACACACACTTCAGTCCACACACAGATTCCAATTCAAGATAGGCATATGCAGTTTAAATCAGATGTTCAAAAAAATCAAGTAGAGCAAAAATATTAAATATTTTAGATTTTTTCTACCAAGAGGCAAAAACAAAGACTTCATATAGGCAGTTATATAATGAGATAAAATACAAATTTTTTGGCAAAATTCAAAATATAATAATTTAGTATGTTTTTAAATACAGTTCTATTAAAGAGAATACAATTCTTATCTTTTTTGGGGGTGGGAATAACATTTTGCTTAAATAGGGTAAAGTTAATATTCTCTATAGTCAAAATCGATTACAAATGTTCATCTATTCATATGATCTGTAATGAGATTTTACATATTTCATCTTTTAAAATGTATTTTCACACAGATAGGTGTTAATATCAATCCATAAGCATATGATTTTAATTGAGGATATTAATCATTTAGAAAGCCGTGATAGAATTCTATTAGACACTTCTCTTGATATCTGCCTTTTAGTGTGTCATTACATTATAGATTAATCACTTCCAGCTGAAGATTACTTGGAAGCTTGTCAACTGTACAGTTAAATGGTTTTGAAATATAAAAATTTTATTTGCCCTAGCATTGAGGTCCCCCCTAAAAATGAAAGAGCTACTAGAAATGTATTTTCTGTATGCAATTGGAGATTTCACTTCTTGTGTTGACTTTTAACAGTACAGGAAGTATATAAAGCAGCTTGATTTATTTGTGACTGAAGCACTGATAGTTCTCAAATGACATTACCACAGTAGAAATTTCACATATGAGTACTGTTTCCCTGGTAATTTTAGGTTTAATTAATTTTAAAAAATTATCAAAGATAGGAAGCTTAGAGGGCAGTGAGTTTATGTCAATGGGAAAGGAACAATTTGGAAAAGGAGGGTGAAACTGGTTGCACAACTTAAAGAATATAATCAGTGTCACTGAATTATACAAGTAGAAATTGTCTTGCTGCGTATAGATTCAACAACAATTTTTTAAAAATTATCAAGTATTCAGCAAAAGCTAGTTTCCAAAGCCATGCAATGTTTAATGATAATGGTTGAAGATGGTTCTTCTCACTCAGAAAAATTTCAATCTCAATCCTAAACTCAATTAATTGCAATAAAACTTTATCACTGTTAAACCACAGAGCTGCAGTGTTGTAGGGCAAATCAGGATATTCATCTTCTATTTCTGACAAAGATTCATAAAACTGATGGTGGTTAAGTCCACAGAGATAATGAAGTTTGCCTTTGACACTACCAGTTCAATAACACATTATAGGTTCAAATAGTTCCTGCAATGTATCTGCTGATGAATAGTACAATTAATAAGCATAAACTTTAAATACGTTATATTTTCATAAGCTTTGTAAGTTTGTCCAGCTATGCCTTTTCTTGGTCCACACATATTTTTACTACCGTTAGTTGTAACACATCTTAGCAGATTCTACTTCAGTTTGTACTGAATTACTATTTTCTCAAATTCTTTGAAAATATTCTTCTATGTAAATGTTCCATACAGGCTATTAATATCAACTAGTTCTTCAGTTATTTCAAACTTAATGACTTCTCAAATAAACAACTGATTAATGTCAATAACACTTGTCTACTCATCAAGAATCAATAATATTGGTATCATTTTCTACTCTCTCCAACAATGTGTGAAAGTGCGTGTTTCATAATAGCTTTGCCAATGCAGTTTGTTTGTTGAGGGGAATGGGGAGTGGGATGGAGGATGGTAATGGTGTTTTTGCTAATTTAATATGTGAGAAGTAGTATTTCATAGTAGTCATCTGTATTTCTCTTATTTAATTGTGTATATTTAAGGACCACTTGTCTTTTATTTCTGTGGATTTCATGTTTACATCTTTTGACTATTTTTTTTTTCTATGAGGTTTTTGGGTTTTGTCTTCCCTATTTTTTAGAACATTTTGTATTTTTAAGAGATTTTCCCTAATATAATGTGGAAATATTTTCTAATTTGTCATTTGTGTTTTGATTTTGCTTATAGTGGGTTTTTCCATATAATTTTTTATTATTTTTATGTATTTTTTTTTTTATTGCTTCTGGGTTTTGAGTCATGGTAAGAAAGGCTTTCTACAGTCACAGACTGTAAAAGAAATCACTCATGTCTTTTCCTTGCACTTGTATTTTTTTTTTAATATCTTTAACTCAAATCTATTTGAAATTTATTCAGATATGCATGTGTAATATGTATCAAAATTTCTGTGACTAGCCAGTATTTTTAACACCATTTATTAAAAATTCTATCATTTCCCAGATGATTGTAGATGTAGCCTTCATCATATCATATGTTCATTTTGGTATCTTCTATACTGTTCCACCAATGAGTCTAGCTGTTTTTGTTCTGATATTATAGTTTTACATACAGACTTTAAAGTATATTTTAATGTATACTGAGACTGAACATCATCATTGCACTTCTTCAGAATGGTCCTTGATAGTCTTTTTTCTACTTTTGTCTTTCTTAAAAATGTTTTAAATGTTTCCTCATACAGGTATTATACATTTCTTATTAAATATATACCTAGATATTTTATTTTTTTGGTTCTATTATAAATAGGGTCTTAAAATATTAGTTTAATAAACTAGACTTTATCAAAATTTATAACTGTATTATCAAAAGACACAGCTTGAAAATAAAAAGATAAGTTGCCAATTAGGAGAAAATACTGTATCCAGAACATATAAATAATTATCACAATTCAATAAGAAAATAATCTAATTTAAAAAAAAGGAAGAATGACAATGATAAAAAAATAGGACAAAGGTTTGAACAGATGTTTCTACTCTGTCCTATAGGGTGGCTATGAGTTGGAATTGACTCAACAGCAATGGTTTTTTTAACATACCTATTAGAATGCTTGAAATTAAAGGAAGCCCAAAGGTCTCACCTAACTCCAAGTGGGCAAGGAAGTACCATCCTACCATATGCCCAGAAAGAGTCCTGGAAATATTTGGTAAACGGCACTGAGGACACCAAAGATGGCCTTCAAGCAACTACATGGTCACTCTTTTATCACTTACACCTAATTATAAAACATCTCTGTCTGGCTCTCGGTGCCTCAGTCTCCTTGGCCTTTTTTCTGTCCTTCATCCTTTCCATGTAACCTTCAACCACTGGACTATTGTACATACAGTTGCCTCGGCCTTAAATTTTCATCTCTTTCTTCTTTGCCTAGTTAAATTCTACTCATCTGAAGACATGTTTGCCTTTTGGTTTTCATCTGAAATTCCACTCCTTCTTCAGAATGCTTGTCACAGTCGGAATTTAATATTGATTGTGCATTTGTTTGATTAGTACCTCTCTACCCACTAGCCCATAAAGGTCTAAGGGAGTGGAGACCACACTTGATTTTACTCCAATCATATCCTTAGCACCTAGCACAGTTCTGACATATTTTAGGTACTCACTGAACATTATTGAACCAATGTAAGATTGAATAAGTGAATTAAAATATGTAGTTTGTTTTATTACTATGGTCTAGCAGCTAATAATGCACATGTGAACGAAGTGTAAAAAAAAAAATTCAGAAAATTGAGAGTAGAATCTTTAACAGACTTTTATCTGAAAAAAATGAGCTAGATTCTCAGGTTGGCTTTTACTTCAAAGCTTGGGTAGAGTGTAAAGCTATGCCACCTTTTATATTTTATATTAGAAGTAAGGTGATGTTGATTATTAACAGAAGTTAAGACTTATTTCAAGAGAGATTAATGTATACTCAGATATCAAATGAATTCATTATGTCACCACGTGTCATCTCTAAAATAAAAGAGTCTCTAGAATCATGGAATATGGAATGTTAGAATTTTAAGAGACTTACAGGGTTTTTTTGTTTTGTTTTGTTTTTTTAATCCAGTTGATGTAGTTTGCAGAAGGGGAAGCTGAGCTACTTTCCAGCTTAGAGATGACATTGAGCACATTTCTTCTGATTTCTTGTCGTACTGTTCTTTTTCCCTTTTCATTTTAACTTATAAGTCCAATTTTTATTCTCTTTTAATGCATTTCTAATTTTCCCCCCCAAAGGTCATTACTTGGAAACATATGTTAACCAAAATTGATCATGACAACTTACACACCTGACTATCAAGAAAACAATGGGAAAGAAAATAATTATTCTTTTGTTTGCTGATTTTTGTTAAATTCTTAAATGTTATCATGGAAAATACTTTAAAATAATTTGAGGGCTTTTTAGAATATTGGCAAAATTTTGATTAATAGATTAAGTTCTTCACATTGCTTCACAATTATGACTCCTAAATCTGGCAGATCTTCAATGTCACAGATTCCCAGATATATCACCTCCAACATTATGAATTCAGTAGATTTTGGGTAGCCCCTGGAAATTCATATTAAAAAAAAAAAAGGCTTCATATTCATAGGCAACCCAAAAGCATAGCTAGGTAGCTAGGTTAGGAAACCACTGTCTTAGATAATTATCACATTTTGATAAACTCTGAAGCTGATTCTACAAAACATGTCTGACCCAATCTAAAAAAATAATAATAGTTCTTGAAGGGTGATATGATATGATAGACTAAATGGATTACCTAAGCCTTTAAGGCCTTTCTGTTGAAGCACCCAATTATTTGCACATGCAAAATTTAGTGCTAGCTGTATTGGTTGAACCAATAAAATAATCTAAAATGTGAAATATCTAAGTCCCATATTATTCAGATTTAGAGAGCACCCCTCCTGACATTTCTTTCTGCTGCTTCACAAATGCCATCATCTTTATGACTGTAGCCTTTTTACTTTTCCTTACTGCTATTGCCTTCCTGCAGACTTTATAGCAGCTTTGACAGTCCCGTCTTGATTCATTTAATCCCCCCTCCTTCTCTCTGCTGTCTTTTTCCTCCATCTATTTTAAGTTACAAGGGAGAGACAAGAAAATCACAGCCTAAAGGCTTTCAGAATTTAACATTTTTTACTCTATGGAATATATGAATCACCCACTTGCACATTCTGGGGTTTAGTTATTTGTTTCTTTTTCCAAACAAAATTGTTTTTACAGATTGCAAAAACATGGATTTAGATATTGACTCTTTTTCAACGCTCTTTGCCCATCTGAAATTCCCCTTGCTCTTTTGTCACACTCAAACATGTTCGTAATATGTAGCCAGAAAAACAAGTCAAATCATGACTAAGATGGGATATAGACTTGAGTAGACAGCATCTTTAAACTACTGCCGTTATACCAATCTGGTATGATCCACTCACTAGCAGAAGTTCAAGACCCCATTCTAGGATTAGCTCTGGGAAGGAGAAATGTTGGCATGGTTTAAAACCAACGATACTTTCCATCTAGGTGACAGACACGCCTTGGAGCCTTTGACGTTATACAGGGTCAAAGCTTTGCATTATTAGGTGTTATGCCCTCTGTGGAATCTTCCCTTGGGTCATCTATTGGAAATTTGTTTCTCAGAAATATATTGGGAGCTGACATAAAACTAGCCTGAGGTGCCTCCCAATAGTGAGGGGACGTGGCACTTGCAATATCTAACTGAACAAGCAAGGAGGCTAAGGATAAAAGGTAGGCTGTGGATGTCTAAACCAACTGTCAATATTTTGAGAAGAAACACTTCTATGCCTTGGTGAGCTTTCTTTTGCATTGTGTTTGCTGCTGTTTCTCTTTGTTAGAGTTTTATATCATCAAGGGTCAGAGAGGCGGACCAGCAGGGCTGTATATAGTACTTGCTACTGAGTACTCAGATATAGCCAAAGTCCAGTTCATGAGGTCTGGGACCAAAACTGCATAGTAGTAAGCCATGGATTTGTTCCCTGTGTCCCTTCTACAATATCTCTCTTAAACCTGTCTGTAGTCATGATAGGTAAATGGATATGGTTGAATATTTGGGAACTTGGAATCCTGGGTCATGGTTTTCTCACTCTTTCTTTCCTCCTTGCAAAGATAAACTAAGAATAGTCTATGCCAGAGTTAAAACCAGTGGGTCCCAATGGACAATGGACAGTGTCTGTCATAAATCTATGAGAGACCAAAACTCAGAGCTGGAGGTCGACAGAGCCAACAACTGAAGCAAAGAAACAGGATAAAACAGTGCAGGTTTGAGACAGCAGTGGCTCCAAATATCCATAGAGAAACTTGGCGAGAAATCCAAGAATTAGTGTGTTATGACCATAAGTCATTTAATAGTTGAAGATCCTCTTTTCTTATTCAGGCTGAGCTGTTACATTTTCCACCATTCTGATTGCTAGTGTTGGCAGCACACTTTAAAATAACACTGTAAGAACCTCACTCAATTCTTCAGCTGTGGTTTTGACCAGCATACAACTGAACAGAATTACACCTCTTTTGTTTTGTATTACAACTCTAACTCCATAATGAATTAATTGAATGTGAGAAAAGGAAGAGTAGAATAAGGATAATGAGGTTAGATGACAAAGATAATTTAGATATTCTGAGTTTATATTTTAAATATTTGAGTTTAGCTTTATGTCTTACATCTGTACAGTACTTAGAAGTTCCAAGGTAGTTTTACATATGCCATGTGATTTGATCCACATATCAAACCTGTATGGTAGATAAGACAGAATTATAGTCCATAATTGATTTTCTTGTAAAATTATGTATTTACACATGATGATTGCTTAAAGCTAAGGCTACCCATATTAGAACTCTCTGTTGGTGGGTCATAAACCACTAACATATGCGTATTTCCCTTGAAGAGGTCATTTCCACATATCCTTCCCTTTGGTCCCCTGCTCAAGGCTGACCAGTATTAATCATCAAGCTGCAGAGTTTAGTATCAACAGTATTCCTGTTGCTGTCAAATTGATTCCAACTCATGGCAACCGCATGTGTTGCAGAGTGCTCCGTAGTGTTTTCATGGCTGTGACCTTTCAGAAGCAGATCGCCCTGCCTTTCTTCCAGAGCACCTCTGAGTAGATTCAAACCACCAATCTTGCAGTTAGTAGTCAAGCACTTAACCATTTGCACCACCCAGGGAACCATATCAACAGTAAAGGATATGCTTTTCATCTTTGTCTTCTTAAAAAATAAATTCACAATCTATCAATGCCATGTAAATATCACTATCCTTTTCCTTCTTTCCCCTCAGAATCCCATTGTTCACTTTTATTTGGAGGACAATTCACTCAAATATAAGGTCTTTCATACCTGAGATGTAACCGAATCACTGATTTACTTTTTTTTTTTTTCTTCTCTTCCATTGTTGGATATAGCATGCATATATATGTGTGTGTGTGGACACATGAACACATACATGTATGTGGAGGAGGGGGATGGACTTAACTGCCATTTCTAGGAATCTGGTTTTGAGATTAGAGACCTTGGAGTATGTGTCTGTGTTTGCCTTTTGGACTGGGTCTATTTGGACACATCTGCATTATGACCTAATTACACATGGGCCCCACCAGGTGCGTTCCCAGGTTCACATCTCAGTGCTCTAGTTCCCTTATATCGCCCCAACGTGCCAGCTGTTTCTTAAATTGCCCTCTCACTCAGCAGATTTGAAATCAGTGGGGCTTGGTGGTAAAAGGGGAGAGTTGTTGTTTCTTAATTTTGTTTCCTTCCTTCAAAGTCTCCTAACACAGCTGTGCACTGAAAAAAACTATTGCAGCCTCTCTTTCTGTGGTAAATTTCAGTTTTGGGTTCTAAAGTTTCATTAGCCCAAGCAGTTGCTCCTGGAAGCTATTTCATTCCTCATAACCCCAGGCAGAAGCTAACATTCTCAAAATGAAGAGAAAGAGAGAGTCTTATTGTGGTTTATAAGTGTCTCTTTGATGCTCCATTGCAGGTGCATATACAAGGCAGTCTCGCTTTAAGGGAAGTTCCATGCTTGATTCCTGCCTATGGTTTTCTATAAGCTGCCCTTCCGCCTCCTGAGCACTCGTGAATTTTAAGCATTATACTGGTCAGGCTTAGTAGCTTGAAGAAATCTTGAGAATGAGCATAATCACTCTCGTAGGAAGAAAAAAAAATTAATAGCTAGAATGATTCCAAATGCACACAAAGAGTAGTGGCCTCCTCTTCCTTTACAACACTCTGGATAAGCACAGTTATTATACATTAGGGGCACTTTCTATAGAGGAATCTTAAGCTGGTCTGCAGGTTAGACTAGATCAGATTATTCTAATGATTCCTTCTAACTTCAATATTGTATTATGCCAAATCTAAGCCATAAATTGTGTATTTTTATAAAAGTAATCCACATTTATAGTAAAAAATTAAAATGCTGATAAGAAAAAAGAAAATAAACACTTGTACTTGAATTATCCAGATAAAAAGTTACATTTCGCATCAATCTCTCCAGAATTTTATTTATATATAAATTTCTTAAAGAATGAATTCATGTTCCACATAGTATTCTCCAATCTGTTCTTTCATCTCTTCAGTATACTATGAGCATCTTCCTATGTCAGCAGAAGTCAGTATAAGTCATTTTAATAGTTGCATAGTATATTAATCAATTTCCAACTCAGTGGAGGGAGTGTGTAATCTAATGGAAACTCCACTGCAAGAATACTGGATTCAAGTCTTAGGACTCCTGCTAACCACCTAGATGACATTGGGCAAATCCTTTCATGTCTCTGGACCCAGTTTGTTCATCTTTAAAATAAAGGAGTTGAGTTGCTGATCTCTGTGCTTTTTTCCAAGTGTACCACTCTATGTGTATAAATCATGTTTTAATCTAACAAATATTTTTCGTCTGTTCCATACTTTATGCTGCACTCTAGGGATATAAATACATATAAGTGTCCACCCTCAAGGCATTATCATCTAATTGGTGTGAAACCCACATGAGCTAATACAGAAGTATACTACATGCTGATGAGTGCTATAATCAAAATTCCTGTGAGGTAATGGTAGCAGAAGAAGAATTCCTAATTCAATTTGTGGGGAGAAAGTGAACTGTGACGGCTGAATTTTACTTACTTGTATATTTCTCAGCAACAGTCTAATATGCTTATTGTGGTGGTGGTGGTGGTTTTTAATTGTATACAGTTATAGAGAACCTACTGTGTGTTCACACTAGGCATTGTGCTAAGCATTACCACTTTTAACTTAAAATAATTTTATGAGCTAGGTGCACGTGTTTGGTATTTAACTCTAGCTGCTGTAACAGGCACACCCAAATTTCTGTAGCATAGCATAATAAATGGTTATATCTCACTTAAGGTCTGTAGCTTTCTGATAATTGATGACTTAGAATTCAGGCTCCTCCATGTTGTGGTGTTGCCATCATAAGCACAGAGAAATTATAACTTCTAGCCATTTCCCTCTTCAATATTTACTTCTGCTTCCAGAGGGTTACATTTCTTATTACCTCCATAATACCCTAAGCAGTGACTTACAGAGAGAAGGTGTTTAATAAATTACTATGTATTCACAATTATAATGATAATTATTAAATAATCCAAGTGACTTACTGCATATACTTATAAAGCCTACATATTATGGGTGAATCAATGAAGGTGATTACCACAAATAAACTTACAATGTTCTTAGAAATCCAAAACTCTTAGAGATAACATTGAGAAAACAATTATATATAAGTCGAGTTGTATGCAAGTATGTATATTTGTGTGCATGTGCTTATACAAGTAAACATACACAGAGATGGAATAATCAATCCTAGAATAACAAATTACAAAATTCCTTGGGGAGGTTTATTTCATAAATCTACCTAAAGCTAGATCTTAGAAGGTTAATATAGAAGAAATATGTAACCAAAAATACTCTGATCAGAAAGAGCAAGAGGAGATGGTCTGTTCATCTGCCTAAACTATGTATTTTGTATGTTTGTATGCCTATGCATTTTTGGCCAAAGACTCTACTCTCAATCTATGAACATAAGACCAGAACAACATGAGGAATTTCAGAGCATACACAGAAGCAAATTATACATATCCTGTCTTTAAAACATAATATTCACACCTTCAGGTAAAAAGAACTTTCCAATCATGACATGAAACTAGAAGTTTTAAAAGAAAATACTGAGAAATTCAACCAACTAAAAATGTAAACCTTATCTATGTAAAAAGATGCAGTACATAAGTAAAAGGCAAATGACAAAATGGAAAATAATACTAGCAACATAAATAATAAGAGCTAATATCATTAATATACAAACAGTTATCATAAATCAATAAGAACATTCCAGGAGAAAAATGAGTACAGGGTATAAATAGGCAATTCACAGTAGAGTAATTATAAATGACTAGTAAATGCATGATAAAATGTTCAATCTCACTAGTAATGAAAGTAAAACAAATTAAAACAAGATATAATTTTTCACCTGTCAAATTGGCTAAGATTAAAAAGAAAGATAGTGTTTGGCTTTGGCAAGGGTGTGGGTAAATAGGCTCTCATACAGCTGCTGAGAGTTAGAATTTGTTCTGCTTTTCCTGAGGGCAGTATCTCCTTATATCTTAAAAGTTTTGAGAGTTTGTATAAAGTTGATCTTCTAGTTTTACTTATAGAAGCATATTCTGAAGAAATAATTAGACAAATTTAAAAAGATATATGTATAAGGATTTTCATTGTGCCATTGTTTACAACAGTCGAAATTTTGAGATAACTTTAATGTTTAACATTAGGACATTGGTTAATATATTAAACTATTAAAATGACTTAGCTCTACATCTATTGATGTAGGAAGATGCTCATGATGTATTGTTCAAATGAAAGAAAAGACTGAAGAATACTATGTGGCATATGAATCCATTATATAAGAAATGTATATACAAATAAAATTCTGACAGATTAATGCAAGATGTAAGTGGGTTTATATCTGAATATTTCAAGTATAAATGATCATTTTCTTTTTCTTATCAGCCTTTTGATTTTTAAGTATACATGTAGATTACTTTTATAATATATATATATAATGCCAAATCTTGTCCATAAATTATATAGCTATATATATGTATAATTTATGGACTAGGTTTGGCATAGTAGAAGGAAACATTATAGTAATCTAATCTGGTATAATGTACAGACCAGTTTAAGAATCCCCTGTACAAAGTGTCCCTAATGGATGATAATTGTGCTTATTTGAGTATTGTACATGGCAATTTTGGAATCATTCTAGCTATTAAAATTTCTTTGTCCTTCTATCAAATTGAAATATTTTACCAATACTCTCTACCTATTAACCCTAGTTCTGTGGTCTGGGACGGTGTAAGAGAAACCTACTTTTTCTACATGACAAACCCTCAACTCTTAAGAGTTCCCTCTTAGTCTTGTCTTCTTAAAGATATCAACTCCCATGGCTTCACATATGGCTTTGGAATGTGCATTTATATACCCCTTAGATAGACACCCCTCCATTCTGAGGTTTAACACACCATGAGAAACTGAGAACATGACACAATAGGAAAAATGGTAAATGAGAAAGGACTTCAGAAAAGGAAAATATCTTTGTACAGTGAGATGATAAACTCAGGCTTCAATGAAAAGATAGGACTTGAGGGAGATCTTACAGAATCAGTGGATTTTTGGTGACTAAAGAAGGGGTGGAAGCAAAATGTGGGCTCCTTGAAGTTAGAGAAATTTTCCATTTAATGATCAACATTTCAGTTCACAAAAGGACTAGAGAGGAATTAAAATTTGCCATTCTTATTAGTTTTTGTATTTTTTTTCACTCCCTTTCCCCATTCCTACACCCTTTGCTGTTTTGGGAAATGCCAAAACATTAAACAAAATACTGTTTACTTTACCACACTGTTTTGTTCCTGTTATTCACAATATTAACATTTTTTGAATACATTTCTTGTTATTATTCTATAATCTATTTCCTGTATATAGAGTTCAAAACCCAAGTTAGGCTACAAGCAACTTAAAGTCATGGCTGACATCTTTAATTTTGCATCAGCTTTCACCATGCTCATTAGCACATAAGAATGCATACTATGTCTAAAAGATTGTTTTGTGTTATGAAATAAATGTTTTTTTAATTATCTGGTGATGAGTCCTTCTGAGATGTCAGAACAATTTTACCCTGTCCTGTACATCAAGGCATATATCCTATCTGGTTATCACACTAGGAGGAGGAATGAAGTCACAAGAAGGTCACAATAAGTCACAGTAAACTCTTTGCTGGTCTGTGTTCCTTCTAGATGCAGTGCCTTCATACCACCTACTATTGCTTCTGTGAAATTCTCAGTGGGAGATGGTAAGAATCATTCTCCCCCAAAGCATAGTTTTGGCTCTTAAGGCAAGAGATGGGGAAATTCTGGGAGTTTTTGAGCATTCAATCTAACAGCTGCCACTAGGCTGATGAGTATTATGCTCTTTTTCTTCTTGTCCTTTCACTTTCTCTCAACACCACTTGCAGCTCTGCAGAGTGACCACTCACTTCAAAATTGTGAAATCCTGATTCCCAAATCCTGGGACCCCTCTGGCTGACCCAAGAGCCCAAACTGTTCTTCTGTTCTCTCCTCCTGATCATCCCTGCTCAAGAGACTGGCAGGGGGAGCGAGAAGAGATGATTCTACTTGGTTAACATGGCCCCTTTACAGAGTAAGTGGTAAAAGAGGGAACAGTTGGTGCCTCTGAGGAGGTTTTGGGATTGGTTTTCATGGTTTGTTCGTTGCAGTCAGTCGTGATCAAGAACCAACTCAATGAGGTGCACAGTCAGCTAACTCATGCTCCTACAACTGGTGCTTCAGAGGCCAGGGCCTAATTTGACTATCAATTTGCATTTATCTTGCTAAGATATATGTCAAGGGACAGGCCCTTGGGAAAATATGCAGTAAGCAAAAATTACACACCTAATACACCCTCTCTTGGAAGAAGTACAGCCAGAATGCTCCTTAGAAGCGAGGATAGTGAGACTTTGTCTCACTTCCTTTGGACATGTTATTAGGAGGGACCAGTCCCTGGAGAAGGACATCATGCTTAGAAAATTAGAGGGTCAGCGAAAAAGAGGAAGATCCTTAACTAGATGAATTGACCCAGTGGCTGCAACAATGGGCCCAAACATAGCAATGATTGTGAGGGTGGAACAGGATGGGGCAGTGTTTCATTCTGTTGTGCATGGGGTCACTATGAGTCGGAACCGACATGACAGTACCTAACAACAACAACAATACACCCTCATTTTCAGAGTCAGTACACTTCCCCTAGTTGTTCCCCTCACTACCCAACTTTGTATTTGTGACCTATTCCACCTATGTCCCTAAACAGATGCTAACTTAAAATAAAATATTTGCACATGTAGTAAGAAATATTTGTTATCAAAAAGATTTCAAAATAAATGAGATGATGGCTCTGATTGTAGAGTGGGTAATCTCAAGTTTGTCATACTGAGTTAAGAGATTTTCTCCTAATCTCCCACCACTTAAGCAAGTTTGTCTTACATAGGGGTGGCCCTGAATGCCATCGTAGATCACAAAACAGAGATACCCATGGCCTGAACCCATTACTTGTCCATAACTTATTATTAATTCATTTAGGATAAAATAGAAATTTTCTTTGATAAAATTAAGTAGAAATTGTCTTTGATAGAAATTTTTACAATAAAATTGTCATTATGATTGTGGTTTTGGAAAAAAAATTATGTACTCACTTGCTACTCAAACAACTGCTTGCACTCAATGCCACTGAGCATGACACAGATGGCCAACACCAATTCCCTCCCCTACAGCCACTAAAAAATTAGCAGCTCTCTCGAAGCAGAAAAGGAGTCTCAGTTTGCTTGTAGAAGGGTACAAGTTGAATTGAGAAAGGACGCTGGCTGGACCTACGACTTCAGCAAAGTAGACAGAACAATGAATGGGTGCAGAATGTGGGATCAGGAGTGAGAGTGATCCAAGAGCGTTTGCGCAATATAGTCTCCGTCCTAAACACACTGTTTTCTCTTATAGTCAATTTAAGCTGTTGATTAGCATTCCACTGAACACACCACATCACAGTTCATCATCACACAGCCGAGGTTGTGTGATACGATATCGCAGGAAGGTGCGACGTAGTGCTGGGTTTCTATTCTCCTCTTTTATTAGTGACTGGCTTCCCTCTGCATAACTTGGATATACAGCATCTTGGGTATTGTTAACATACAGAACTAGAGTATGTGCTTTCTGAGAAGCATAATGCACACACATTCTCTTCCACCTCCTTCTCATGAATGCCACATCCTCCCCAGACCCAAGCCCATGGCTGACTGACAAGCCCAGTGGAGAAAGAGCAGAAAACAGGAAAGCCTGTATTACACATTGCCCTGCATTCATCAGCCCGCCCTTCAGAGAGGGGAAATAACAAAGAGTGAATGGTGGGAAGTCATTTTATCTGCTAGAAAAATATGCCCTGTTCCCCACTCAAAAAACAAGTGGTTGTAAAGCAACCACATTATTTAAAGCTACAGGGCAAACAGGAAGAGGCGAACCAAACACCCAGGCCCTGAGAACTTCCCGCAAGCGCTCCCCTCAGCTGGGCTGGTTTGAAGTCTTGACGAGCTTGCTAACAGGCTCCAGTGGTTGCAGCAAACCCAAAATATTCCTGATGAGAAAGGAAAGGAGAGTGTCAGGTCCTCTTTAGCAAACTATTTGGAAAGCAATTGCTCATTGAAAGGAATAGTAATGACTTCTAATCCAAACCCACCATCAGTTTAAGCACTGTCATCTGAGAAAGAAGCCCGAAGCTAAAATGCAAGTTTGGCAGTGTGGAGTTGTATCTAAGAGTCAATTCCGTCTCTTAGCAATCCTCTAGGACAGAGTTGAACTGCCCGATAGGGTCTCCAAGGCTGTAAATCTTTACAGAAGCAGAGTGCCATGTCTTTCTCCTGAAGAGCAGCTGGTGGGTTCGAACCACCAACCTTTCAGTTGGCATCCAAGCGCTTTAACCACTGTGCCACCAGGGCTCCTAACAAGTTCCCAGATGATGTTAATGCTGCTTGTTAGGGACCAATTCTGAGAATCACTACTACAGTAGTAGTTCTCAAAATTTATTATACATAAGAATCACTTTGGGATCTTGTTAAACTGTAGATTCTGAGACAGTGTATCTGGGGTGGAAATGCAAATTTTCAGCAGGGGTTCGAACCAGAACAAACTGGTTCGAAGCCCTGCTTAAAATCAATTGGCAAAACAAGTAACTGCAATGACAACAGAACTGTCATCAACAAACCTGGAAGTTTCCAGGTTGGGCTAAAAGAGTCCCCAGTTTTGAAAAATCTGGTATGAGTGGACATTCTAGAAACTTTTCTGTGATGACACTCCTAGCCTCAGATCCTGTTTTAGCCACACTTTGAAATACCTAGAACTGCTTTTCGTGATCACCTCTGAGCTAACTTGTTATTTTGTTGCTTCACACATCAGCCACAGGTCTGAGAAGAGAAGATAGTGAAAATTGGGACTGCAAAGCGATATACGCATTTTATTTAAGCCCTACAGTAGTCTACTGAGTTAAGTATCAGTGTCATCATTTTGGAAACCCTAGTGGCGTAGTGATTAAGAGCTATGGCTGCTAACCAAAAGGTTGGCAGTTCGAATCCAGCAGGCACTCCTTCGAAACCCTGTGGGCCAGTTCTACTCTGCCCTCATAGGGTCGCTATGAGTTGGAATCGACTCAGTGGCAACAGGTTTGGTTTTTTTTTTTTTTTTCTTTTTGGCTTGTCATCATTTTATGAGCAAGGGTGCAGAGGTTGGATTGACTGTCCACCCTCATAGACCAGTCATAGTCAGATGTAGCCAATGATAAATCCTTTCCTCTTTCTTTTGTGGCAATAATTAGTCCATATTTACGGGACAGTGGAGAGCTGATAAAGATCCATGGGTGGGAGAGCTGATAGGAGTCCCTGTGTGATGCAAATGGTCAATGCTCTTGGCTGCTAACTGAAAGATTGGAGGTTCGAGTCCACCCAGAGGCACTTTGAAATAAAGGTCTGGCTATCTACTTCTGAAAAATCAGCCAGTGGAAAGCCTATGTAGCACAGTGCTACTCTGACACGTATGGGATTGCCATGAGTCAGAGTCGACTTGATGGTAGCTGGTAATACTGGTGGAGAGCTGATGCCCCATGACAGGGCAATTACTCATTGCAGAGAAACAGAATTTATTTTGGGCCAGAGCAAGCAGTCATGTGGGAAAAGTTTTCCCTTTGGATACAACAGGAGTCTGGAGTCCACAACATTCTCAGAATCTCACAGACTCTCCTAGAGGTAGTGAGCCACAGAGCCTCACCTTCTAGATATGGACTACACAGGAAAATGCACCACTTGGCTGACAACGATATTAATGTATGTTTTCCCATTTCTTTCCCTCCTCTGACAAGATGTAGTGTCACAGAGAACCAAATTAACACACCGGGAGGCTTTGTCGTTAAAGAAATACAAGCTCACTTTGATTATTGCTGGCAAGAGAGCAGAGTGTGCGGTGCAAACAGCAATCCTATTCTCAGAACTAATATTCTTGCAGACAGCACAGCTCTATCTCAGAGTATCTTGAATTGGGAGACGGGGGTGTAATTTTTCAAATCCAGAGGGACAAAATGATTTCCAGGCTAGGTACTTAAAGGTATAGCCAGCCATAGATTGCAATGAACACCGCTGTCAATGCTGCTATAATCATCACGAAGAAGAAGAAAAAAACAAGAAAAGAAACACTACAGAGGAGGGAGAAAATCACAAGAAGTGTTTCTAGCTATATTCCTATGAACAGAATATGTTATTTGTAAGACCAAGCTCGAAAGGCACTTAAGTAGAAGGGCAAAAATAAGACTTATTTATCTGGAAGACATTGTTAGCTGCTGTTGAGTTGGTTTCAATTGATTGTGACCCCAAGTACAACAGAACGAAGCACTGCCCGGTCCCGCGCCATCCTCATGATCGTTGCTATGCTTGAGCCCATTGTTGAAGCCACCGTGTCAGTCCATCTCATTGAGGATATTCTTATTTATCGCTGACCCTCTACTTTATCAAGTATGATGTCCTTCTCTAGGGACTGGTCCCTCTTGATAGCATGTCCAAAGTATGTGAGACGAGGTCTCGCCATCCTTGTTTCTAAGGAGCATTTTGGCTGTACTCCTTCCAAGACAGATTTGTTCGTTCTTCTGGCAGTCCATGGTATATTCAACATTCTTCGCCAACACCATAATTCAAAGGCATCAATTCTTTTTCCATCTTCCTTATTTATTGTCCAGCTTTCACATGCATATGAGGTGACTGAAAACACCATCGCTAGGGTCAGGCGCACCTTCGTCCTTAAAGTGACGTCTTTACTTTTTAATACATTAAAGAGATCTTTTGCAGCAGATTTGCCCAAAGCAGTGCATCATTGATTTCCTGACTGCTGCTTCTATGGGTGTTGAGTGTGGATTCAAGTAAAGTGAAATCCTTCACAAAGTCAATATTTTCTCCATTTATCATGATATTGCTTATTGGTCCAGTTGTGAGGATTTTTTGTTTTCTTTATGTTGAGGTATAATCCATACTGAAGGCTGTAGTATTTGATCTTCATCAGTAAATGCTTCAAGTCCTCTTCACTTTCAGCAGGTATGGTTGTGTCATTTGCATAACACAGGTGGTTAATGAGTCTTCCTCCAATGCTGATGCCCCATTCTTCTTCATGTAGTCCAGCATCTCAGATTATTTGCTCAGCATACAGATTGAATAAGTACGGTGAAAGGATACAACCCTGATTCATAGCTTTCCTGATTTTAAACCATGAAATATTCCCTTGTTCTGTTCAATGACTGCCTCTTGGTCTATGTCCAGGTTCCTCATGAGCACAATTAAGTGTTTTGGAATTACCATTCTTTGCAATGTTATCTAAAATTTATTATGATTCATACAGTCAAATGCCTGTGCATAGTTAATAGAACACAGATAAACATCTTTCTGGTATTCTCTGCTTTCAGCCAAGATCCATCTGACATCAGCACTGATGTCCATCATTCCATGTCCTCTTCTGCATCCGGCTTGAATTTCTGGCAGTTCCCTGTCGATACACTGCTGCAGCTGCTTTTGAATGATCATCAGCAAAATTTTATTATGTGTGACATTAATGATATTGTTCGATAATTTCTGCATTCTGTTGGATGACCTTTCTTTGGAATGGGCACAAATATGAATCTCTTCCACTTGGTTGGCCAGGTACCTGTCTTCCAAATGTCTTGGCATAGGTGAGTGAGCATTTCCAGTGCTGCATCTGTTTGTTGAAGTATCTCGATTGGTATTCCGTCAATTCCTGGAGCCTTGTTTTTTGCCAATGTTTTCAGTGCAGCTTAGACTGTTTCCTTCAGTATCATCAGTTCTTGATCATATGCTACCTCTTGAAATGGTCGAATGTCTGCCAATTCTTTTTGGTACTGTGATTCTGTATATTCTTTCCACCTTCTTTTGATGCTTCCTGCGTTGTTCAATATTTTCCCCGTAGAATCCTTCAATATTGCAACTTGAGGCTTGAATTTTTCTTCAGTTCTTTCAGCTTGAGCGTTGAGTGTGTTCTTCTCGTTTGGTTTTCTAACTCCAGATCTTTGCACATTTCATTATAATGCTTTACTTTGTCTTCTCGAGCTGCACTTCGAAATCTTCTGTTCAGCTCTTTTACTTTATCATTTCTTCGTTTCGCTTTAGCTACTGTACATTCAAGGGCAAGTTTCAGAGTCTCTTCTGACATCCATTTTGGCCTTTTCTTTCTTTCCTGTCTTTTTAACAATCTCTTGCTTTCTTCATGTCTGATGTCCTTGATGTCATTTCTCAAGTCTCTGGTCTTCAGTCATTAGTGTTCAATGTGTCAAATGTATTCTTGAGCTGGTCTCTAAATTCAGGTGGGATATACTCAAGGTCGTACTTTGGCTCTCATGGACTTGTTCTAATTTTCTTCAGCTTCAGCTTGAACTTGCATATGAGCAATTGAAGGTCTGTTCCATAGTCAGCCCCTGGCCTTGTTCTGAATGATGCTGAAGTTTTCCATTTTCTCTTTCCACAGATGCAGTCGATTTGATTCCTTTGTATACCATCTGGTGAGGTCTGCGTGTATAGTCGCCGTTTATATTGGTGAAAAAAGGTATTTTCAGTGAAGAAGTCAAAATTCCATCATGCGGTCTCCAGTGTCGTTTCTATCACCAAGGTCATATTTTCCAACTACTGTTCCTTCTTTGTTTCCAACTTCCCCACTCCAATCATCAGTAATTATCAGTGCATCTTGATTCCATATTTAATAAATTTCAGGCTGCAGATGTTGGTAAAAATCTTCAATTCTTTCATCTTTGGCCTTAGTGTTTGGTGCATAAATTTGAATAATAGTCATATTAACTGGTCTTCCTTGTAACCATATGGATATTATCCTATGACTGACAGTGTTGTACTTCAGGGTAGATCTTGACATGCTCTTTTTGATGATGAATGTAACGCCATTCCTTTTCAATTTGTCCTTCCTGGCATAGTAGATCACATGATTGTTCAGTTCAAAATGGCCATTGGTGCCAGTCCATTTCAGCTCACTAATGCCTAGGATATAGAAGTCATTTTTGATGACTTTTAGTTTTCCTAGATTCATACTTCTTACATTCTGCATTCCCATTATTGATGGATGTTTACAGCTGTTTCTTCTCATTTTGCATCATGTCACATCAGCAAATGAAGGTCCCAAAAGTTTGACTCCATCCACATCATTAAGGTTGCCTCTACTTTGAGGAGGTAGCTCTTCCCAGTCTTATTTTGAGTACCTTCCAACCTGAGGGGCTTATCTTCCAGCACTATATCAGACAATGTTCCATTGCTATTCGTAAGATTTTCGCTGGCTAATTTTTTCAGAAGTAGGCCACCAGGTCCTTCTTCCTGGTCTGTCCTAGTCTGGAAACTCTGCTGAAACCTGTCCACCATGAGTGACCCTGCTGGTATTTGAAATACAGATGACATAGGTTCCAGCATCACAGCAACACACAAGCCACCACAGTATGATAACTAACAGACTTTATGAAATATAATCAGGCAATTTACTGGAAGACTTTTAAAAGTCTTGACTTTATTATTGTAATTGTTATTGTTTGCCTTTGCATCCAAATTAAAGTGTTACCATTTCGGTTCATTTTTTTGTTTTTTAATTTACTTATATTGTTTTATTCTTTGACTAGAAAATGTTGATTATGGAAAACCAGGTCCTAGACTGGGAGTCAAACACCCAGGCTATAGAGCAAACATTTTCACTACCCACTTGTTAACATTTGATAAATTGTTTCATCCTTAGAACCTCAGTTTCCTCATTTGAAAATAGGAAGATGAATAATGTCTGTATTGATACCCCACAGAGGTTGGACATATCAAGTGGGAGAATTAATGGGAAAGCATGATAGAAGCTTAAGGTCTGGCCTTCCCAATGCTGCCAGAGTCTCAATAAAATTGCACTGATATACAGATGCCTGGGGAGAGGGGGAGGTATGGGGAGAGATTTAAAAAACTCTACATTCTCCCAGATATGGACCATAAGTTTTTGTTTTCCCACCTGAAATAGAAAAATTATTGAATTCATCCAAAACCCCATTCACTACTATGTATCTCAAAGCTTGAAGAGACATGAGCAGCATCTTCATCACATAAAACATAAAATAAACAATTTGCTTATAACTCACAAACAATTGGAGCAATTAATTTTCCCATAAGCCAGTGTGATATTCAAGTTTTAAGTGAATATTAGGTAATTCCACCCATCACTACACAGTTTAGATAGGAAAAATAATCTGAAAGAGTATAACCAAAAGCAGGCAGAGATTCAGAGGAAACTTGATGTCCCCAAAATAAAACATTTCAGATTCCTGAGGAGAGGGGGAAGACCTCTTATAAAAGTGACCAAACAATGGAGAACAATGACTGTAGGACAAATACTAGCCAATTCTGGATGGGAGGAATGGTAATAAAAGTTAAGAATTAGTCCATCCTTATCAATTAGTAGGAAGAGGTGAATGGGGCCAGGACCCAAATCTAAAGCAATCGGGTTCCAGGACCAAAGTCAGGCAGAATGGGAGGGAAACCTCAACCACAGCAAAAATATAAATAATAATTTACATGCATGAGATGATTCAGACATTCAAAAACAATTTTGACATTTATATTGTATTTTACTCTTCTCTAAACCCTGTGAATGCATTAACTCAGGGAATAATAACCCTTGTTCACCACTAAGGAAAGAAGTTTTAAGAAGTTTAAACAATTTGTCTAAGGTCATAAGGATATAAAAAGAAAAAATGAAACAAGTTTCTTATGGCCACAGTTTTCAGCTGAGCTCCATAGGAAAGACTTAAATTTAGATTATCACGTTGCTGCAAAAACATGAATACTTCAAAAAGAACTTATGAAAATGATGCTACAGCAACTAACTGATTGGTTATGGACTGCCAAACACCTAAGACTTTTCACATGGAAATATTAGTCATCAAAATGGATTTCCAGAGCTGTTTTCACCCATACTCATTGCTAGGTGAATGGTAGAACTGGGATTCATCTTATATCAATTTAGAAACTTTAGCTAAGCTGACTGCATATATCCAGAATATTAGGCAAGAAAACAGCCACGGGGAAATAGGTTTTCCTCTTGAGATGGGCACAACCTGAGCCCCAAAGTAATATCCCTTGAGCAGTATTTCCCTCAAGATGTTCATTTCTGAGATTCTGCCAGCTCATGTAATGGGTTTAAAATCTGATTCAAGAGTCAGGTGTGAAAAACTATAATTTTATTCCTTTCTAATTGAAATTCACCTAAATCTTAATTTCCATTTTCATTAATGATGGAAAGCTGAGTGACTTGAGTCAAACTCTTTCTAAAAAGTCTTTGTCTACCCCAACGTCATGAAAATAATAGCTTATATTTTCTTTTAGGAAATACAGCTTTTGTATTTAGATCTGTGATTCCTCTTGAATTAATGTTTGTATACGGCGTGTATGTAGGGTCACTATGAGTCAGAATCAACTCAACGGCACACAACAACAACATATGGTGTGCGGTAGGAGTCAATGATAATTTTTCCCATAAGTTTATCCAGTTGCTTTAACACTTAATTTACTGTAAAAAGTTTCAAATTTCCTATTTAACTACCCATGTACCTTTGTCAAAAATCAGTTGACTATACATATGTGGAGCTATATCTGGATTCTCTGTTTTGTTTCTTTGATCTGTATTTCTGTTTTTACCCAATTAACATACTTTCTTAATTTCAGTAGCTTTGAATTAAGATATGAAATCAGGTAGTTTAAATCTTCTAAATTTGTTTTCTTTTTCAAGCTGTTTTATGGGCTATTTTAGACCTCTGCTTCCCCATATAAAATTTATAATCAACTTCTCAATTTCCAAAAAATATTTTTCAAAATGAAAAAATCTATTGAGATTTTGTTGAATAGATCAATTAGAGGAAATATCTGCAATATTGAATCTTCCAATCCATGGAATGGCCTATCTCATCATTAATTTAAGTCACCTTTAATGTCTCTAAGCCGTGTTATATAAGTTTCAGTGTAGGTGGCTTACTAAGCATGTGTGTATTTATTTATAAATATTTTATATGTATATGTACCAAAAAAACACACTCATTTCCGTTGAATTGATTCCGACTCTTGATGACTCTTGTACTCTGACACACATGGGGTCACCATCTGTATATATTCACACATACATATATTTTCTAAACTTTTTGAGATTAATTTGCTGATATGATGCCCCTTTACTGCTATTAATCCAAATATATTTCCTAAAATCAAGTAAAAATAACACAGCACTATTGTCGAAATCGTGAAATTAACGACAATACAGTGTTCTTCAAATTTTGCCAATTTCTTTAATAATATCTTTTATAGTAAAATAAAATTCTGGATCAAACGTTGTGTCTAGTTGTCCAATATAGTAACCTCTAGACACATGTAGCTATGAACACGTGAAATATGGCTAGTGTGACTAAGAAGTTGAATTTTTTATTTTATTTAATTGTAAATAATTTTTAATGTAAACAGTGACATGTGGCTGGTAGCTACAGTAGTAGACAGTGAAAATTCTAGTGCAATTCCTCAGTCTTTCTTGTCTTGCGTGTCCTTGATGTTTTCTACAAATAAGGCTAGTTATTTCACAGAAGGACCCTTCATGTGGATATGTCAAATATTTCTCCATGATTAGATTCAGATTATTCATATTTGGCAGAAAAACTTCAGAAATGATGTTATGTTCTTCTCAGTGCACCATATCAGGAGGCACAAGATATTGATATGTTTCATTACTTGTGATGTTAACTCTGATTACTTAGTAGAGGTAGCTTCTTCCAGGTTTCTCCACTGGGAAGTAACTAGATTGCCCTTTGTACTTAATAAACATCTTGTGGGGAGATACTTTTAGACTACATAAACATCCTTTTATTCTTCAAAGTTTCATACGCTATTTTTAGCATTTATTGATGATTCTTGCCTGAGTCAATTGTAACCTTGATTTTTAAAAAGAGTTTTTCCAGAGTTTTGATTATCATCTACTGAAGGATTAGTCCAATACAAGCTACTCCACCATTATCAGAACCAGAACCCTGGCTTATCATTTTAAACATGGATTCTCTTGGTCCAGAATGATTCTTGAAAAAGGAGATCAAATAGAATAGGTTAAATGTGAACATATATTGGAATATTTAAAAAGAGTGTATAACAAAAGTTAAAAGATAAGTTGGTAGTGCTATTAAAATGAGAAAAGAATTTTATTCTTATATAATTTTTTTTATCATTATTATTTTATAGTCACCCTGCACTGAGTACTCCCTATGCATTTGCTATTTTGGTATATAACTGTTTTTATGTATGATTATCTTATTTAGTCTTTATAATAACCCAAAATAAGGTAAATGTTATTACAAATGAGCAATATGAGGCTTAGAGAATTAAGTAATGTCCTGGGTCACACATCTAAGTGGTAGAATCAAAATATAGAATTTAGGCCTCTCTGACTCCAAACCTGGAGCCTAGTGGTGGAGTGGTTAAGTACATGGCTGCTGACCAAAAGTTGGCAGTTCAAATCCACCAGCCTCTCCTTGGAAGCCCTATGGAGGCAGTCTTACTCTGTCCTCTAGGGTCTCTATGAGTTGGAATCAATTCGAGGGCGATGGTTTTGGTTTGTCTGGTTTTTGACTCCAAACCTGTGAATGTAAATCATAGCTGGTTTTATTGGGACTTTTCCACTTTCTTCTGAAGCTTAAAGCTGGAAAATCCAGTGTTGTATTATTGAGGAATCTAATTAGTTGGTTCCAGGTCATCAAGCAGTGGTCATCAAGTAGCTGCATTGGCATTCCATCCATGTGGACAGTGTGTCCAAATTTAGGTGATGAGTACTATTGTAAGAAAGAGAAGCCACTGGGAGAGAGAGAGATGAATGAACAGGCCAGAAAAGAGAAGAATTTAAGTTATCCATGTAAATCCAATTCTTCCAAACAAACCCTTCCCCTGAAGGATGAATTTCTCAGAACATAGTGAGATCCCTGGCTTCTCTATTGGGCCAGGTCATGCATATCAAGGAGCACAAGACTGTTTTCTGCCCCTCTCACTCCTTAGATATTTGCTTCTATAATTAGTCCAATGCATTCATGCTGGCCTGAATTATCAAGATGACTGAAGAGGTAAAAATATATATTTGCCCTAAATTTTCAAAGGACTTAGCCAAGCCTTAATTTTATTCATGAAACAATTACACAGTTTTAAGACTGCAAACATTATAAGTTATAGACCTTGTCATTAAAAGGCTTTCAGTCCGATGGAGATGATACAGAAACATGGAATATTCACTGGTATTAAAGAACTCAAATCAACAAGGCAATAGTTATCACCTGGCAGTATACCGTATTATACAAGCAGTGTACTACAAATGTATCTCACAAGCAGTGAGACTAGAAATGAGGAGGAGGCAGGTGCAATGTGGCCTGCAGTGACTTGGGATGGCTTCACGATAGAAATAACACCGCAGTGTTGAGGAGTTTGTCATTAACAGCTGCTCATTAAACCTGAAGCATAGATAAGATGAGGTGTAAGTCGTACATTTTCTAGAAAGGTGAGCTGCCATTCATCCCTTTCTTTCCCAGTCAAGAAAGCATATTGAATTGCAAGATAATGCATGTTGTTTTTACAGGGATAACCTTGAGTATGCTCCATTGTATCAAAAAGGGGAATTATCCACATACTTAGGCATTTAGCTCTTTCTATTGACAGTGGCCTATGACACACCTCAAATTTCATCCGTGTGCTCAGTATTATGATTGAGAACAGCTAGCCTATGACCTCTACCAACTCTTCCACTTTAAACATTCCCTAAATCCTTGATCAAGTACTTAGGCTTAAGCACTAGGCTGCTAACAGAACAGTTGTCAGTTTGAACACACACAGAAGCTCCACAGAAGAAAGACCTAACAATCTGCTCCTGGAAAGATTACAGCCTAGAAAACCTTATGGAGCAGTTCTACTCTGTCACATGGGGTCACTATTAGTCAAAATCAACTCCACAGCACCTAACAAGTTCTTGATCAAACACTGATTCAGTGACTGACTGTATGAACATACCATATGGATAGTTCATGCAGAGAATAACTGAGACATACTTCCCTCTGGCCTTTCCGGAATTGAGTATTTATTAGCTCGTGAAGGCATTTGGGAGTAGAAAGATTTTTTGGTAGCAAAGTGAAAGCTAGAAATCAGTATCAAAAGATGCAGCAAAAAGATTATGTCAGAATCCTGGGAGTCACCCTTGATGGAGAGGACCACTAGAGCTAGAATCATAGCAGTGGAATGAAAGATACCAAACTGATTTCAGACTCTGCATCTGACATGGTAAACCTCAAAAGAGTGATACAATATGCTCTTAGATAAAGGGGTCAGCTGTGGTGTTAACTGTGAACAGTGTGATGGTGACTAGGAGAGCTACATGGTATACAGTTGGTGAGCAGGAAGAACCATGATATTTATAATCCCAGAAAGGCTCTTTTCTGCACAAACTCCAACATGGCTGCTGCAACCATGAATATTGTTAAATGCTTATTGACAAAGGTAACCATTACATTATGGAAGCAGGACCTATGGAGTGTGATCAGTAGTCAACTTACCTTTTTCTCTCTGCCCTACTCCACCACTACCACCCAGTCTCTTTAAATCTACCTGGGAGCAGGGACTTTACTGATCATTCTTACATTATACAAATTGGTTATTAGCCACTTGTAGTAACACAAAATAATGTTGATTTAGTAATTAAAATGTACAGTCCTATAAAATAATCAAAACTTCAAACTGGCTTTAACATAAAAACTTCTCTTGCCCCATATCAGACTGCTGCAGAAAAGAAGTCTGCAGGTGGGAAAGTGGGTGTTGGCCAGCTCCTTAAGCTTTCCAAGGAGTCTCCTTAAATCCCTTCTCTCTTGGATCAGAGTAAGGGACAGGCACAACAGCTCTCTCCAAAAATTTATCCTCAAATTATCAACTCCCAACCTTTTGTAATCTCTTTGTGTGGGTAGGAGGATTAAGAATTGTGTAGTTAATTGGTTTATATACCTCCTTTAGCAATCTTGCATCCCTCTAGGACCTAACTAATGCCTATTGAATACTTGTGTTATGCATGTACAGGTATGTTCTCATTTTATTGCACTTCAGTTTATTGTGCTTCGAAGATATTGCGTTTTTTATAAATTGAAGACTTGTAGCAACCCTGCGTCAAGCAAGTCTATCTGTGCCATTTTTCCAACAGTATGTGCTCACTTTGTGTCCCTATGTTACATTTTGGTCATTCTCACAATATTTCAAACATTTTCATTATTATCATATCTATTACGGTGATCTGTGATCAGTGATCTTTGATGTTACTATTGTAATTGTTTTAGGGTGCCACAAACCACGCCCATGTAAGACAATGAACTTAATTGGTAAATGTCATGTGTGTTCTGACTGCTCCCACGACACTCCCTCTCCTCAGGCCTCCCTATTTCCTGAGACATGACAATATTGAAATTAGGCCAGTTAATAACCCTATAGTGGCCTCTAAGTGTTCAAGTGAAAGGAAGAGTCACATGTCTCACCCTTTAACTGAAAGCTAGAAATGACTAAGCTTACTGAGGAGCATGTCAATAGCTGAGAGGCTGAAAACTAGGCCTCTTGCGCCAAACAGTTAGCCAAATTGTGAATGCAAAGGAAAAGTTCTTAAAGGAGATGAAAAGTGCTAATCTAGTAAACTCACCAATGATAAGAGCAAAACAGCCTTATTGATAATAGGAGAAAGTTTTAGTGGTCTGGATAGAAGATCAAACTAGCCACGACATTCCCTTAAGCCAAAGCCCAATCCAGAGCAAGGCACTAACTCTCTTCAGTTCTATGAAGGCTAAGAGAGATGAAGAAGCTGCAGAAGAAAAGATTGAAGCGAGCAGAGGCGGACTCATGAGATTTAAGTAAAGAAGTCACCTTCAAACATAAAAGTGCAAGGTGAAGCAGCAAGTGCTGATGTAGAAGCTGCAGTAAGTTATCCAGAAGATCTAGCTAAGAAAATTGATGAAGGTGACTACACTAAACAACAGATTTTCAGTGTAGACAGAACAACCTTATATTGGAAGGAAATGCTATCTAGGACTTTCATAGCTAGAGAGAAGTCAATGCCTGATTTCAAAGCTTCACAGAACAGGCTGACTCTCTCATTAGGGGCTAATGCAGCTGATCACTTTAAGTTGAAGCCAGTGCTCATTTACCATTCTGAAAATCCTAGGGCCCTTAAGAATTATGCTAAATCTACTCTTCCTTTGCTTTATAAATGGAACAACAAAGCCTGGATGATAGCACATCTGTTTACCGCATGGTTTTCTGAATATTTTAAGCCCCCTCTTGAGACCTACTGCTCAGAGAAAAAGATTCCTTTCAAAGTATTACTGCTCATTTTCAGTGCACGTGGTCACCCAAGAGCTCCGATGGAGATGTACAAGGAGATTAATGTTGTTTTAATGCCTGCTAACACAACATCCATTCTGCAGCCCATGGTTCAGGGAGTGATTTTGACTTTCAAGTCTTATTATTTAAGAAATACATTTCGTAAGGCTATAGCCGCTGTAGATAGTGATTCCTCTGATGGATCTGGTCAAAGTAAATTGAAGATCTTCTGGAAAGGATTCACCATTCTAGATGTCATTAAGAACATTCATGATTCATGGGAGGAGGTCAAAATATCAACATTAGCAGTTTGGAAGAAGTTGATGCCAACCCTCATGGATGACTTTGAGGGGTTCAAGACTTCAGTGGAGGAAGTAACTGCAAGCGTGGTGGAAATAGCAAGGGAGCTAGAATTAGAAGGGAAGCATGAAGATATTACTGAATTGCTGCAATCTCATGATAAAACTTTAGCAGATAAAGAGTTGCTTCTTATGGATGAGCAGATAAAGTAGTTTCTTGAGATGGAATATACTCCTGGTGAAGATGCTGTGAAAATTGTTGGAATTACAACAAAAAAATTTAGAATATTACATAAACTTAGTTGATAAAGCAGTGCCAGGGTTTGAGAGGATTGATTCCAATTTTGAAAGAAGTTCTACTGTGGGTAAAATGCTATCAAACAGCATCGCATGCTACAGAGAAATCTTTCGTGAAAGGAAGAGTCAATTGATGCAGGAAACTTCATTGTTGTCTTATTTTAAGAAATTGCCACAGCCTCCTCAACCTTCAACAACCACCACCCTGTTTAGTCAGCAGCCATTAACATCAAGGCAAAACCATCCACCAGAAAAAAGATTACAACTTGTTGAAGACTCAGATGATGGTTAGCATTTTTAAGCAATAAAGTATTTTTTAACTAAGATATGTACATTGTTTTTTTTAGACATAATGCTATTGCACACTTAATAGACTACAGTATAGTGTAAACATAACTTTTATATGCACTAGGAAACCAAAAATTAGTGTGACTCACATTATCGTGATATTTGCTTTATTGTGGTGGTCTGAAATATCTCTGAGCTATGCCTGTACTATTTTAGTCCAAAGTATCTAACAGGCACCTTGGAAAAAAGTCCTGGTAATCTATTTCTGAGAAAAATCATCCATCAAAAACCCTATGGAGCACAGTTCTACTCTGATAGACATGGGATCACCAGGTATGGACTCAATGGTAACTGGGTTGGTTTTGGTATCTAAGAGACATAACACAATTATTATTCTTTTAGGGAGTAGTCTCACAAAAGTGATAACAAAAAAATCACAAGAGAAGGAGATCATGGGTAGCTAGAATATTCATATTCATAGAGGGCATGGTATATGTGTTATGACTTAAGGGAAAGATTGGTTTCCAACAGGTAGAAGTGAAGGAGAAATAGCTTCCTAAACACCAAAAAGAGTTTAACTCTGATCAGTTGGTCAAAATGTAAGAGCCAGGTGATGTAAAAGAAAATTAATATTTGCTTTACACGTTCTATAGGGTTGCTATGAGTCAGAATCAACTCGAAGGCAACAGGTTTGGGGTTTTTTGTGCTATACGAAGTGATCTCACTTTGCACATTTTATTATATGCCTTTCTCATTCACAAGATCCATAAGTTGTGAGAAGATAGCCACGGTAGTGGACATTTGCCTTTTGGGCCACCCAGTATTTAAACTCACTCCGTTGGAGAAAGACAAATGCATCTTTTCTAGCTCCTGGAAGTTACACCACAAGTATATCATTGAAACTTAATCAATGGGTATTTTCCCTAGGACTTTAAATTAGGAGCAAGTAAAGGCACAGGGAGCAAGTTGGAAGGTCTTCTAACAATGTTGGTGGCATGCATCTCTTAGCATCTCAGAGGCAACTTCTACTGGCTAAGCCTAGTAGTGTAGACCAGATTCCTTCTGTGGCATCTCCTTGGGTATATTTCTGGAAGATTTGCCTACCATAACTTCTGCCCACTTTCTGAGACTAGTTCTTCAGCCTTCCCAATTATTCTTGGAGTTATCCAATATCCTTCCAATAAATTTCTTTCTGCTCAATTTACCAAGTTTTGTCTCTACTGTTTTCAACCAAGGACCCTAACTGTTAAATGTGTCTATACTCTTATCCTCTGTTGTTGGCATAAGAAGCACTCAATTGTTGAACTGAATTCAACTGAAAGGTTTGTTGCCAGATTCTAGAAGGCTTTAAATTTTAAATTGTGTTTTGTTTGTCATGTAATGAGCCACTGTGAAAAATATTTTTTGTTCTCAATATTCTCTCTTACAATTTCACCTATTTCCATGGCTTCGGCAAACATCACTCAAATACTATCATCTGTATCTTCGGTTCCCATATCCTTCATAAATTTTACATTCATATTTCCAACTGCTAAGATGGACCTTTTCATCTGGGTTGACTATCAGTACTTTTAACCTAAAATTTTAAAATTAAACATGTTATGTTCTAAATCAGCTCTTTTCCTTGAGTTTCTTAACTTTCTAACATTCTTATCTGTGACCCAGGTTTAAAGCCTTGGAGTCACCTTTGACTTCTTTTTCTATTTCTCCTCAAGAACTGTCATCAAGTCCAATCAAACTGTAGTTTTGGAACGTATCATTGAAAACCTGGGTTGAAGTACTAGTCACCTCAACTTTCCAATTCTTATAACACTCTGCTGGGGATTAATCTCTCTATGGCACTCTAGGTGACATGCATACAGTGATGAGGTGATAAGAAATATAACTAGAGAAAAGGACTGGGCTGATATTTCAGATATATCAAAAAGAACCAGAACTTGACCATAGAACAGATAATTTGAAATTTACAGATGGCCTTGAGAAGGAGATTTCAATAAAGTAGTGGTAGTGCATAAGAGATGCTAAGGGGTTGTAGGGAGTGGTATTAAAGTCAAGGCTGGAAATTGAGACAATTTCTAGAGACTATGAAGAGAAGACAGTAATGGGAAGGAACAGTAGGAGTGGAGAAAAGCTGTACATATGTAGTGATTATAAAACATGGGAATTAGAGGCAGACTTCCTGGATTCAAATCCCAAAACCATCATTCCCCACTAGCTACCTGACCTTAAGCACACCGAGATTACCACCCTGTGCCTCAGTTCCTTCATCTCTAAAATGGAGATAATAGTAGCTTCCTCAAGGGTTATTATAAGGATTAAATGAGTTAGGGCATGTAAAGCACTTCCAACAGGGCCAGTAAGATATAAGGCATCAGTAAATATTCATTCTAAAGGGTGATTTCTTTTTTAAGTCATGAAAGACAAAAGCATGTATTAAGAGAGATAAATAAGAAGGTAAGATTAAAAATGAAAAAGAGGAAAAAAACTTGTGACAGAGTTAGATTTTGTGAGGCAGGGAGTAAACTATACAGCAGCCCAGATTTATAAAGTTGACCTTTCAAATGGAGATGGAACGTTTTATCTAAGACTCAGAGGAAGAGAAAAACAGGAAGAGAGCATAATCATAATACCAGGAAAAAGAGGAGGAGGTAACAAATGAGTTGTACTGAGTAATCCATATGTTGCTCTGAACTGGCAGAGTAGAGGACTGTCCAGGGGCTGGACAGCAGATAGAAGGATTTTTGCCATCTTCACTAGGACTCTTAATAACCACTTTGGTCTCAGCCCAAAAAAGAGAAACTTAACTGGTGATCTCACTCCTGGACCACCCATCTTTTCAACATTTAGGTCCTCCCTCATCCATGAAGGTTAAGTAATAGGCATGCCAAATCATCAAGCCCAGAAAATTAGCTGCCATGATTTGGCACTTGCTCCGTTTTGTCAAATGTGTAGCATACAGTGAGTAGTTAACAGAGGGAGAACTATAAGGAGTGAGTTCTGGACACACATTTACATGGCTTCTAGAGGAACCTCATAAAATTTCCTTTTTAAAACCTATGGGCCTTCCCCCAACGTGGTTTGGAAACATTCAAGCATCCCAGATAGGTATGTAAATTGGAGAATTACATCACATTACACACAGATGTATACTTCGTCTGCTCTGGGGCTGTCTCTCTCTGAATATACCTTTTTACCAGGGAACTTTGCCAAGGAACTGCTGAGAAGCAGACAGACCATGAACCTTAAAAGGGGATTGTTGCTCCTTCTCATTGGTTCCTAGCCCACAAGTTAGACTCAAGCCATATGTAGGTCCTGGGATGAATTCAGTTCCAAATGTCAGTGTCTCAGAGGCCAACAGCCACCACTCTTTTGTCTGTAGGAATTGGCTACTGAAATGGTGGTGCCACTCAGTGGGAATTAGAGAACACTAAAAACAATATCTTACGATGAGAAAGGTTGATAACCTCCTAGAGAGCTTTGGCATCTATCTATCTCATTTCCTTCTAATAGTAATCCAGCTAGTTGAGAAGGATACGCATCATAAACCTCATTTTATAAATGAGATAACCGAGGCAAGAAGACTCTTAACAAACTCCTCCCATGATTCTTAACATGCTTTATGACAACCTCCATGAACTGAGTTCTGTTTCTACTTCTACAAAACACAACTAAGCAGGAAAATGTACTAGCTACTCAAATGTCTTGATAACTAGACAGGTAGGGATTGTAACCTAATTGTCTTTGTATTCTCAACATATAACCCAATACCTGGCATGGGATACTCACTCAATTAAATATTAAATATCTAAACATATCAAAACCAGACAAAATGGAGTACTTTATGATATGCTTCTTTGGGATATTCTTGTTCTTTTCACCTCTGACGAAATGAACAGAACTGATTTCATTACATTACATAAACCCAAGGGCTACCAAGAGAAATATTGACCCAACAGTAATAATAGGCAACTTTATTTCAAAAAATTTATTCATTCCCTGCCTAAAGTCTATAGCTATTTCTCTAAGGATGGGTAAAATATACAGAATATATTCCCCTTTATAAATTTACTCAAGAACAGGAGTCATGTCATCTACTTCTTTCCATGTGCCCAAGAATTGCACAAACTTCTACAAATATCTGAGGCAAAACGAGTTCTGGATGACTATATTTAGAGTGCTGAACACTATTTCTTTAATGATGTAGAACTCAATCAAATAATCTGCTGTTGTTTTTGTTGTTATGAGTTGATTCCAACTCATGGCCACTCCCTGTGTTACAGAATAGAACTGCTCCATAGGGTTTTCTTGGCTGTAATCTTAACAGAAGCATGTCGCCAGGACTTTTCTTTCATGGTACCACTGGGTGGGTTCGAACCGCCGGTCTTTAGCAGTTGTACTCAAACTGGTTGCACCACTCAGGGACCTTAATCACATCATAGAATCATCAATATTTTCTAGGCAAGGACAATGTCCATGGTTTTGTGCTAGGTCCTGTAGTGTATACAAGATTTTTAGACAAAGTATTTTTTCTCAGTATGTTTACTTATTGAAGAAAAAAAATGTGTACATAAGACATGAAAAAAAAAGTACGTGTATGGCTTATAAGGGTTATAGGGATTCAGGAAAAGAGATTCACATGCAACAGTGGTCAAAGCTTCATTGAAAAAGTGGTGCTTAAGACTCATCAAGAAGGATGCTACATCAAGACTATTGCCTTCAACCCATATCCCTGATCAGCCATTTTTATTCTAGAGCTATATGTGCCCTGATGGAGGTGATACGCCTGGTCTTACTTGGTTGCAGATGGTATAGTTTTGCAAAACACAGCTATGTCTCCAGATTTCTTCTTTAGGGGTTTGTCTTTGATTTTTTTGTTTGTTTGTTTTTTTGCATTTTGGTTTTCTAGAAATACTTTAAGAACAATACCAACTCAGTCCAATAATCAAAATATGACAGAAAAATAAGAATTATGAAAGTTTGATCCCTAACAGCACCCAACTCTGTCAAGTGAGGGTGACCAAAAAATGATTAATCCCTAGGGGGACAATGTTGTTGTTGTTAATTGCTGTTGAGTCAGTTCCAACTCATGGTGACTACATATGTGCAGAGTAGAACTGTTCCATATGATTTTCAAGGCTGTGACCTTTCAGAAGCAGATCACCAGGCCTGTCTCCCAAGGCACCTCTGGGTGATTTTAAACCACCAACCTTTCAGCGCTTTACTGTTCTGCCACCGAGAGTCTCTATAGGGAACAATATGAAAGCAAACCTCTTCACACACTCACATGGAAATCCCACAAGCCCATGTCATTCAGACACACAGTCAAGCTCCCACCCTCAAACCAGTCAATGTATGCACATAAATATCCCAAAGTCAACTTAATTTTTCCCCTCTCATAGGCGGTACAAAACAACAATATCTACAAAAAAGCTAATATTCCTCTGTAGAAAGTCTCTTTCCTCACTTTGGCCTGGTTTAACTTTCCTTTCTTCCAGGTCACTAAGGGCCTGGATGCAAAACCATTTCCCAACTTGCCTGTGGCATCAATTTTTTTCTCTCTCACATTTTTTCCATCTTCCTATTGGCAGCTAATTCAATCTAAGTTAGAAAGGAATATTTAGGTGCCCAGATTGGAATTATTTTTAACAAATGCAACCACACTGTAGACATTGACAATTCACTCATAACTATCATATTATAAGTAATTATTTGTAAATTCAGCAGCAACAATAGTAAGAATTAAGGAGGTTTGATTTTTCAGTTGCCTAAGGCATTTAGGGAAAATATAAACACACACATATGAGGGGATTGATACACTATTCTCTCTACCCTGAGAGTTTAAAATCTGGGCTAAGTCTTCCACTTGACCCTAGAGCCAAGAGACAGAAGGAAATCCATTGCTTGGAGCATCCTTCACCCCCCTTCCCCACCCCTGCCCACTCACCCACCCAAGTTCAGTTTCCAAAGACCAACACAAAAGGCATATTATATATCTTCAGCTCCATGGCCTGAAGGTACCTGACTGGAACTGGGAACCTGTCCAGTTCAGACAGAAGGAAAATATTACCCTTCTATTTAACAAGGCAGTGCTGAAGGATTAATCATTAAGTAAATAGCAACAAGCCAGAAAGGACAGAGTCCCCACCCATGTTCTGAATTTTTCTGGGATTCAGGATGGAAATTATTACAGGGATAGTTTGAAAGGGGCTTCAGGAAAAACCACCTTCCAGGGCAAGATGGAACAATGCGTGAAACCTCAGGCCTGACCCAGCCAAGAGGGAAGTTCATTCCCAGAGCCCTCCAGAGAGCACTGTTTTGTCTTAACAGCAGGCATCCATGCATAGAGTTGATAAAATCTGGAGAATGTTGGAGTCAGCTTTGTGTAGCTGTGGCTTTAAGCAAATCATTTAACCTTTCTGAGCCTTGACTTTCTCAACTTAAAAGTGAATGTACTACTTCTCTTATCGGGTGTGCTGTAATTGGCCACACATAGACAATAAAAATCCTTCAGAAGAGCCACTTGGAATGCTTAAGTCTCTTCACAGCTCCCTACTGTGAAGACAGACCCAAATAAGTCCTGCTTCTCTTAAGAAAGAATAATATTTCTGTAATCTGAACAAGCAGACCTGAGGCATTTGTCTGAACAAAATAGGGCATGTGCCTTTTCTTAGAAACTAGATCAAGCATTGCCTCATGAATGGCCTCACCTTGAAGCTGCAACATGCTTAGTCTAGTCCATGGGACTGAATTGTGTTGATAAGATAAAGACATTTCATGAAATGTGTTATCTCAAAGGTGATTTCCTTTTTTTGGTTTGTTTAAGAGCTTGAATAAGAATCTTTATTTGCCATTGGATTTAATCTGTCTCTTGTTTTCATTTGTACCTATTAATTTATTCTGACAAAAAAATACTTACTAGATATCTAAAGTGTGTTGAATCCAGTACTCCATACTAAATGCAACATTAGAGAACTGTGAGACACAATCTCTGAATTTAAGACATTCTACCATATAGTCAAGATACAGTAAGGGGAAGAAAAGATAACACAAATAAAATATGCAATTAAAAATGTAAGATGGAATGTGTAAAGAGACTCAAGAGTGACAGATCTCCAGATGCTGGGGAAGAATGGCCATTGACACTGTTTTTCTGAATCTAGGGCAACCTGACAGGTGGCCATGGATGGGGGGAGGATGGCCCCACTGTAGTGTCCAACTGCTGAGGGTCAGGCAGCCCGAGAACATCACTTAGGCTGTCAATACTGGTAGCAAAGACACGCATGAGTCCATTCCCTTAATAACCCATTGGAAGGCCAGGTGGCCTAAGCCCTGGATGATGACGTGAATCTGCAGTCCTATGCTCCAACCCTAGTCCAGGCAGAGATGTACAAGTAGTCCTTGCTACCAAGTGCCCATCAAGGATGAGGACACCTATGCCTGGTGTTAAAATTTTCAGAGATCTGCTTTATATAGTCCCACTAGAAGGTGTTTGATGCGCAATTGAATGACCACGTCATTGTGGTAAAGAATTTATTTTTCTTTGACTGAGTTGGGCACAGTATAGCTCACAATAAGAACATTCCCAGAAGTATCGAAAAAGGGACAAGGAGACCTTCACAGGGAAAATCTACATTGAGTTTATCAATGGGGAACAATGACAATTCCAAAATCATGGCTGGGATAGCGGATGATGTACCAAAGCTACTGCCTCACCCAGGATTGGAGAAGAAAGAATAAAAAAGAAATAGAGAATAATATGATGAAAGATATTCCAAAAGACAGACCAATAAGAATCTAGTTCAGTCACCACCACCACCACCACCACCACACCTCCACCTCCACACCTAATCTCTATGCCTAGGACAAAAGCAGCCTCATTTTCCCCATCCTGGCAGCTTTTGGGATCTCCATGTCAGCTCTGTTTTGTCTCTTCCAGTTGTAAGAACATAGAACCATTCCTGAATGGGGTGGAAATGATAAGGAAAGAAACCAAACATGATTGGTTTCAGTTCCTATATTTTTCAAAATGATTAACAAAAATAAAAGAAGGTTAAAAGAAATTTTTTTTCATTTTATATATATATATCTATATATAACTATAAATGAATGACAGAATTTGTTTAAGTGTTAAATGAGTAGATTAAAGATGTCCCAAAAGAGTGATAGTGACATGGTCTGGAATCAGTAGATAAAGTTCCACAGAGGAAAGGAGAGATTAAATTTTGGTTTTGAAGAATGGGGAGAAGTAGAATAAGCAGACCATGTGTGACCATGTATGAGGACGTTCCCAGAGAGGGGATCTATTTTAGTTTAAGCAAAGCTTAAATGAGTCTCATATTTGTGGGAGGTGAGTAAGAGCCAATACTATCTCCTGTCTCCAGACATTCAGAGTGTGGTCTCCAATTCCAGGACCACAACCTTCCAACCCCTTCCCCTTTAGCCTTGCTCTTGATTTTCATTATTTCCACATTTAGGTCACTTTACCCACCCCACTGCCGTCAAGTCAATTCTGACTCATAGCGACCCTATAGGACAGAGTAGAACTGCCTCCATAGAGTTTCCAAGGAGCAGCTAGTGGATTTGAACTGCCAACCTTTTGGTTAGCAGCCGA
The DNA here is from genome assembly GCF_000243295.1 of Trichechus manatus latirostris. Taxonomy (NCBI): domain Eukaryota; kingdom Metazoa; phylum Chordata; class Mammalia; order Sirenia; family Trichechidae; genus Trichechus; species Trichechus manatus. The sequence continues at coordinate 3,009,140 of NW_004444014.1, read as the reverse complement.
TCTTTGGGCTCCTTAGGTTGCTTCGGCAGGGAGGTTTTCCAGGATGTTTAAGTTAGGATGGCCCTTTTATATTTCTGGCATAACAGCCATCCTATATTCTTCTAATACTTGTTTATCATCTGTCCTCTTTGCTAAATCTTAATGTGTTGTCAAGTAAAGGGTCTGCCATATGTACAGGTGTATACCCCAAACATGGCTAGCATAGAATGTGTTTTCAGTTTACTAAATGAAAGAGCAGTTGATCATCAGATTCTCAAGAATGATATCTAGTCTACAAGGAGTAACATTACCAATATAAAGATGAAAAAAATATGTTTCAAGTGTCCCAGAATTCAGAGTCTAATGGTGTTTGGGAAGAAGTGCATGAAGTGAATTATGAAGAGTTTAATAGACACACATAGTGCTGTTAGAAGTATGAAACGAGACATCAACACTGCTGGGAGGGTCTGGATGGGCTTCACAGAGGAGGTGAGTGCTTTGCTAAGTCTTAAAGAAAAGGAGGAGTGTTCACTCTTTAGCTATCAGAGAGTAAAGCAGAGAATTTGAAGTATGAGTAGTGTAGTGAGCAGTTGATTAAATTGGAGCTCGGAGATGCTTTGAATTTCAGCCTTTGCTTTATCTACAGAGAGCCACAGCCAGAGCACACTGTCACGAGTTGAAGTCTAATTTGCTGTAGATCACAAGTTCCCAAAGGGTAAGGACCTTGTCTTTGGCGTGTTCTCTCAGAACTTCATGCCTCGTGCACTGTGGGTGTTCAATAAATATTTAATAATAATGAGTTGATTAATTGAGAGCATTCATGTTCCATATGTATGGGTAGAGCCCTCTTTTCACTTTAATTACTATTGCTTTAATCATCATTAAATAGCATTTCTTAGATGCAATTTAGTTCATGTTAAACACTCTGGCTGTCTGAGATTCTAGCCTTAAGGCAAATAGCAGTATCAGAGAATAACCTTCCTCTTACTGCTGGTGAATGATTTTGTGACATTGCCTGTATAAAATGAAGCAGTTGAATTCTGGAAGGGCACTTACTGAAAGTGGCACCTGAATGGGTATCAGAAAGGACCCGTGAAAGTGCAAATGCTGGAAATATCCTGGAAGGAATTAGGAACCCAGTGAGTGTTTTATCACATGGCAGAGGCTGAAATAAAACCAGAAAGAGGTCTTCCAATAAATGTGGCAAGAAGCTGAGGGGCTCCTGGCTTGATGGTGGCATCAGGGAGCAGATGATCACTAGTGTTTTCAGCTAGTAAGGGAGCAGATGATCACTAGCCTTTTCAGCTGGTAGGCGAATGTGTTCCAAATCAAGTAAACCCAACAAGACTGGGGTGAAATACAGAAATGCACCTGCATATCTGAACGTCTCTGCCTACCAGATCCTCAATGACCAAACTGTTCCAGGTTGAAAAGGACAATCTCACCTCAGCTGAGCAAAGGAGACAAGGAATCCATCACTCCTTGACCAGCATAGCCTTGAAAGCACAGAACTCTAATACAGAGGAGGTAGTATCAACCTCCACTATGAATCTCAGCCAGGTAATGGATCAGAGGTGAAGAGAGGTAAGAGTTGGGAGGGAGGAGGAAACAGGAGCAGAGATGAGAACACTTACAACTTTCATATAAGCATAATTGGAGAAAGTATTTATGAAAGCAGGAAGACCAATTTTCTGGCTCAGATGCTACCCAGGACCCACCATGGAGTAGGCTATCACTACAGATCAAGTATGAGTCTAGATTATCTTAATTCATGTTAACAGGCATTTAATATTGGTTTCCCTTCTTCCATTTTTGCCACATTACAGTCTGTTATGCACAAAACATCCAGAGTGGTATTTTTTAAATGCAATTCAGATTATATCATTCTCCTGTGTAAAACTCCCCAGTGGCTTCCCATGGTATAGCTCTATGATTATTGTGCGGGAGTCTCAAACTCAAAAGCCTACATAGACCATATTGTCAGTGTTACATAATAAGAATGGAGGGAGTTCTCAGAACTAGAGAGCACGTGGCCCATTTATAGAGGGCTGTTACTGCTTACTTCCAGCCATGTGTTGCCATGTGGAAATGTAGACTCTGGTTGCCAGATCTTGTACTTTTTCAATACAACCTGGATATCTAACTTTTCATGTGAAATCTAATTTGCAATGTTGGATCAAGTTTATAAAACACAGTTCATGCCAAGCAAAATGTATCTGTATCACAGTTCTGCCTGCTAAATGCCAATTTGCCTCCTCTGGGATGGAGCCTAAACCAGTCTACAATTGGTATCCAACTAAAGGTATCTCATGATTACTGGCATGTTGTTATTGTTCTTGTTAGATGCTATCGAGTGGATTCCGACTCACAGAGTTCCCAAGTGTACAGAGTAGAACTGTGCTCCATAGGATTTTCAAGGCTATGATCTTTCAGAAGCAGATCACCAGGCCTGTCTCCTGGGTGAGTTTGAAGCACCAGCCTGTAGGCTAAGAGTCAAGTACTTAACCATTTGCACCACCCAGGGACTCCATGATTATTGGTACAGGGATTTAAATTGTAGGAAACAAAATTAGTGTTGTGAAAAGTAAATGGCCAGGTCAAATGGCTAAACTTGTACCTGGGATGTCTGGAGAGTAGCATCAAGAGCTGAGCGAAAAAGGTTAAGACAGGGGAGCCCACTGAAACCTCCAGTGGGTCACAGCAGCAGAGGGAAGTCCAGGGAGCTGTGGATTCTTCAGTAACTTCTGAAGCAGCATGCCAACCTAATTTATAAGTCACTTAATACCTAGTAAGCCCCTTGTTGCTTAAACTAGAGTGGATTCTATTCTCTGTAACTGAACTGTGAGAGATACGGTGACTTTTTCTGGATGTGAAGCTGAGAGACTGGGAGAATGAAGGAAAGACTACAAGAAAGGGAAAGTTGGGAAGATGAGAAGAGGATAGATGAAAGAGAAAGAAAACATACTGTCTTTCCTTAGAGGACTTGAAATAGACAGTCTGATAACAGGGAAGCAGCACCAAGACAGGCTAGAAAGACTTCAGTGCATCCACAAAGCAACAAACCTAGTATAAATAAATAAACATCCAGAAGTTGAGCAAAGAAGTACCGAGTGGGCTGCACCATCAAGGAGGGCTCTGGAGGAGGACAGCACCCTGCTAGGAGGTGAGAGCTTCCAACAGGGTCACTGAAAATAGAAGGATTAATTGGCCAGCATTCCCATAACTGTTTAGATGAATTCAAATCATCTGTGTGCATGTTTTGAACATTGTCACAAAGAGGAAGCATGGGCTTGAGCCATTGGATATCATGCCTGCCTTACTTATGAACCAGGGCCACAGGGGCTGATGTCAATGGAATGCAACAAAAATGCAGAGAAACACACACCATGGCACCAACAAAACACAGGGCATCCTGGAGCTAGCTTTTGGACAATGGAAGGACAAAAATGCCTCCCCAACGGAATCTGAATGGCCTAGGAAAATCCCAGAGAGTGAAATATTGAAAATTGTTTTCTAAGTGGAGTATCAAAATGATTTACAGAGCCATGGAATGATCTTGGGTTTTGTGATGCCCTGGGTTTCCAGACAGCCCTGGCCAATTTTACACCAAGGATTAGCCTGGGAAGAGGGTGATGGATGTGGGATAGAAGCGAGGGAGGAATCGGCATGACTATGAATGGGTATGTTTCAGAAGTGTTTATAATTTTTCATTTTATTCATTTGTTTATGTGTGTGTTCTTTTCCTTTATTTTTATCTGACCTGTTTCACAAAACACTTAAGAAAGAGTTATGTGTGACGTGTTCAGTGCTTTTCATACTTTTTAAAAGTATGTGCTGGTAATCGTTATCTTGATAATGTATAAAGTCTGTCTGCCATCCTTCTTCCTTGCTCATACACCCTCTCTACTGAATCTGTAAAGAAATTTTAATAAAGGAAAACAAAATATAGAGACATCAAAATGCTTAACACTCACAGGCATCATTGTCATGCTGAAAATTATTTCCATCACCCATTCAAACATGCTCATCATCGTACAATTATACCACCTCCATAAACTGTATTGTGGAAGAGAAAACACACATCTCTGCAAGTTGATACTCCTGCCTGCAATGACTCATAGGCAGCAGCTACAGGCTACAATTTGCTGTCAGGCTGTCAGGTTCTGAACCCTAGAGTGGGTTGATTTCACTTGTCCTTTCTAAAGTTGCAGGCTCTGGCATCTTGGTGCTTCAGAGACTTCTAAGTAGCAGGTAACTGCAATGCTGTAAAAAGCCAGGAAGGAAAAGGAGAGATTAGCTCTTACAGCTTTTCAATGCAAAGGTCCCTGGGTGGTGCAAACAGTTTGCACTTGAATACTAACCTAAAGGTTGGTGATTCAAACCCCACAGTGGCTCCATGGGAGAAAGGCCTGGTGATCTGCTTGGTAAAGATTACAGCTTAAAAAACCTTATGGAGCAGTTCAACTCTGTAACACTTGGGGTCGCCATGAGTTGGAATCCACTTAACAGCAATGGGTTTGCTTTAGTTTGGTTTCCAATGCATGTTAGCATAAAAATACGACGGTACTATTTATGTTTTACAGTTTGGGGTTATGAGAGCCACCCTAAACAAAGCTGAGGATAACGGTGATGATGAAGATGCTAATTATAACCATAAACATCTAATAACAACAGCATGCATTATATATGCCTTTCAATACTTTGCCCCAAGTCCTAGAGGTAAGGCAAAGATTTTTGTTTTAAATAAGCCTATGAATGGGACAAGACTTGACACAGATTATACCAAAAGGTAATAAAATAACAGAGACTAGACGGATAAGTTTACAGAACAGACTTTCTGGAGGATCTGTGACCACTAATCCCTGCTCCTTAGGGGCCTACATTGTTGTGGAGGCTTGGGGAGGGGATTAGGAGAAAAGGGGATGAATAAAACCTCCAGATATTCCCTGTTCTCCCAGTCTATTTTTAAGATTAGTATTCCACGGTGAAGATGTTGAAGGAGATGGATGCTATAGACTAAGAGTAGAATGGAGGGGTGGGAAGTAGAAATGTTAATGACAGTAATAACATTTTTGTTTCCCAGAAGGTTGTCCCATTCTCTATCTCATTGTACTTTCATCTCAAATATGTGAGGTTAAAACAACATATTGTTATCCCTTTTTGCAGCTAAGGAAGCTGAGACTCCAAGAAGTAGAATGAATTATCCAATCAGCTGGGACCAGAGCTAGGTCAATGTTCTTTCTATGAAACCATGGCTGGAAAAAATGCTTTCCATGGAGAATTTTATATATAGTAAAACCTGCAAAAGCCAGAACTTGTGTAAATCAGAAACCTGTCAGAGAAGGAAAACTCAAATATTTTCCAGTAATTGAGACTGATAGAGAAGTGGTAAGACTGTACCCTGTCAAAGGCAGAAAACTTTCGAGACCAGGAAAAACAGGGCAATCCTGTCAAGTTCCAGCTCTCACAGATCTCATTGTATGTATATTTTCAAAATTAAATAAGTAGATTTTAGAATTCGTTGCATTTCCCAGTATTCTGAATCCCTTTAGCATGATTGACTTAAGCGTATCTTGGAATTTAAGCACTGGGCTGCAGGCTTCCAATGGCTCCTCTGGTTCTAGCATTCTATGAATAAACTGGAGAGAGGGGGAAAATGTGCCTGCTGGTTTTGGTCTCCTCAGGGAAGTCTCTGGGGGAGAAGGAGGGGGTGCTTTGGAGCCAGAGCCTGTGCACACATGGCTCTATCCTGACCTCTGATGGCAGGCCACAACTGGAGCTCCAAGGGGGAGTGATTGCATCATTCCAACCTTAAATATTAGAAAACACTCCAGCCATACCAGTCTTCCTTGCAAATCCCTTATTAGTTTGTCATCTGGGCACTTATCTAATTTTTCAGGAAATCTCTTATATTTTTATTATATATCCTCTCTGGGAATAAGTAAGATGAATTTACTTCCCATTGCATTAAGTGGAATAACTATTTATTTATCTTAAACTTGCCTTATTCAGTTTCACCATTTCAAAGTAGATCCCTTCATTCTCCTATTCCAGACTTTTTGGGCAAGTTCTCTTTTTCCATCTGCTGCGTGGGTATGTGATTTGTCTCCTATCTGTAGTCAGCCTGCCTCTATCAAACCACAGTCCCGTGGTCTCTCTTCTCCAGGGGTTCATTAATTCAGCAATCAAGTATTGAGTACATTCCTTGTGGGAGTCTCAGAGTCAACACTGATGACACAGAGATAAGCAAAGCTCTCTCTGTACACTCAAAGAGTTCACTCGTTAGGGGCAAAAACACAGCTGAGTGGGAGCGAGAGTGGGAACTGAGCCCAGACCATCATAATGTGATTTGGGCTATTAGACAGTAAGCAGAACATGTGGGCTTCCCTCTAAGGAGGGCCCTAGTATTGATCAGGGTTCTTTGCAAACAGAAGTGAATTCTGGCTTACTAAAGTACAAAAGGAAGAGGTTGGATTATTTAGATGGCTCTGGGAAAGTGCAGGAGATCAAAAACTAGTCTTGGAAAGCTAAGAGCAAAGGCTGTCCCTGGGATTTGGGGAGCAGGGACTATTATCAGAATAAACAGGCTCCAATCTTTCCACTTTAAGGCACAGATTCCAAAGAGAGAGTCTTGTTTGCTCAGCCTCAGACCTATGCCCACCCCTTTTCCAGGGGAGACCAAATCACTTTTACAAACATCTTGCTAAGACTGCTTCTTGCTATTGGGAGATAGGGAGTTCCTACAAAATAGAAACATCAATGTGTTTACCCTAAAGCAAGAAGTAGCTGCCAGGTGTCCAAAAGAGGAACTAGAACAGGCTGGGAGGGTGGGGAAGACTCGTGAGAGGAAATGGACAAGAGCAAAAAGTTTCAAGAAAAGTAAGAGTTAGTGTGTTGAGTAAGAGAGGAGGTGAGAAAAAGAAGGTACTGAGCCTTTGAACATCAGGACATAAGCATGGAGCTTTTGATAAGCAGGGATGGAACCTCTCACCTTCCATCTAAGACCAAGGGCACAGAAAAGAAGATGAGAGAAAACCATGGAAAAATTCAATACAAGACTCAAGGTGACAGCATTGTAAAGGGGGGCAAAAAATAAGTGTAGAATGTTGCCTAGCACATAATTAATGCTTAATTAGAAATGACTCCATTATCATTACAATCCTAGAATGGGGATATCAGTGCCTTCATCATAGATTTGTCTGAGAAATTCAGTGAGATAAAGGATGTTCAATGGAAGGCATATTGTAAATATGTTTCCAGTTTATTCCCCACCTGCATCTCCATTCTTGCAGTTGTTGTCATTGAGTGCTGTGGAGTCAATTCTGACTCATAGAGAGCTCATGTAACAGAGTAAAACTGCCCCCACAGAGTTTTCTAGGCCGTCATGTGCAAAGACTGGGAGTTAGAAAGCCAAAAGGGAAGAACACACTCAGAGTTTATCAAGCTGAAAGAACTGAAGAAAAAATCAAGCCTTGAGTTGCAATTTTGAAGGATTCTACTGGGAGAATATTGAACGATGCAGGAAGCATCAAAAGAAGATGAAAGGAATACACAGAGTCACTGTACCAAAAAGATTTGGTCAACGTTGAACCATTTCAGGAGGTAGCATATGATTAAGAACCGATAGTACTCAAGGAAGAAATCCAGGCTGCACTGAAGGGAATTGCAAAAAACAAGTCTCCAGGAATTGATGGAATGCCAATTGAGATGTTTCAACAAACAGATGCAGTGCTGGAGTTGCTCACTCATCTATATCAAGAAATTTATAAGACTGCTACCTGGCCACTCGACTGGAAGAAATCCATATTTGTGCCCATTCCAAAGAAAGGTGATCTAACAGAATGCAGAAGTTATCCAACAATATCATTAATGTCACATACAAGTAAAATTTTTCTGAAGATCATTCAAAAGCAGCTTCAGCAGTACATTGACAGGGAACTGACAGAAGTTCAAGCCAGACTGAGAAGAATTCATGGAATGAAGCATATCATTGCTGATGGCTGGTGGATCTTGGCTGAAAGCAGAGAATACCAGAAAGAGGTTTACCTGTGTTTTATTGACTATGCAAACACATTCGACTGTGTGGATCATAACAAATCAAGGATAACATACAAAGAATGGCAATTCCAGAACACTTAATTGTGCTCATGTGGAATACTTAGATAGACCACGAGGCAGTTGCTGGGACAGAACAAGGGAATACTATGTGTTTAAAGTCAGGAAAGGTGTGTGTCAGGGTTGTATCCTTTCACCATACTTATTCAATCTGTATGCTGAGTAAATAATCCAAGAAGCTGGATTATATGAAGAAGAACATGGCATCAGGATTGGAGGAAGACTCATTAACAACCTGCAATATGCAGATGACATAACCTTGCTTGCTGAAAGTGAAGAGGACTTGAAGCCCTTACTGATGAAGATCAAAGACCACAGCCTTCAGTATGGATTACACCTCAACATAAAGAAAACAAAAATCCTCACAACTGGACCAATAAGCAACATCATGATAAATGAAGAAAAGATGGAAGTTGTCAAAGATTTCGTTTATCTTGGATCCACAATCAACACCCATGGAAGCAGCAGTCAAGAAATCAAACGAGGGATTACATTAAGCAAATCTGTTGCAAAAGACCTCATTAAAGTGTTAAAAAGCAAACATGTCACTTTAAGGACTAAGGTGCACCTGACCCAAGCCATGGTATTTTTAGTCACCTCATAGGCATGGGAAAGCTGGACAATGAGTAAGGAAGACAGAAGAAGAATTGACTCCTTTGATTTATGGTGTTGGCGAAGAATATTGAATATACCATGGGCTTCCGGAAGAACAAACGAATCTGTCTTGGAAGAAGTATAGCCAGAATGATCCTTGGAAGCAAGGATGGCAAGACTTCATCTCATGTACTTTGGACATGTTATATCAGGAGGGACTAGTCCCTGGATAAGGACATCATGCTTGGTAAAGTGGAGGGTCAGCAAAAAAGAGGAAGACTCTCAATGAGATGGATTGGCACAGCACCTGCAACAATGGGCTCAATGATTGTTAGGATGCTGCAGGACCAGACAGTGTTTCATTCTGTTGTACATAGGGTCACTGTGAGTCAGAACTGACTTGTGAGCACCTAACAACAAACAACAACAAATCTTTGTGGAATAAGATTGCCAGGCCTTTCTCCTGTGAAGCTGATGGATGGGTTCGAACCATCAACCTTTTGGTTAGCAACTGAGCATTGAACCATTGCACCACCAGGCTCCTCCATTCTTGTGATATCTAAGTCAAAATGATTGCAAATAGCACCTGACCTAAGGTGATTGTGCTGAAAATAGAAGAGAATAAAAAAGACATATTCAGTGAACAAGTAGATACGGGGTATGAGGAGAGGAAGTAGAACTGCTGCTGAATTTCTAGTGTGGGGGCTTAGGTGGATATTGGTGTTATTCACCAAGCTGGGAAGGGTGGGTTTTGAGGGAAAGGAGATGTGCTCGGTAAAGATCTTGCTCATCAGATATGCAGTCAATTACAGCTTCGTGTTTGGTTTGGATGGCCGTGGAGCTCCTCTGGTGGTGGAGCTAGAAGCGCTGGCCTTCTCCAGCCCTTGCCAATGAGTATGTGAACTGGCTGACAAGAGTGAAGACTGCTGTCCTGAGACACAGAGCTTCAAGCTGACAATGAGTGTACCGAATTGCAGGACCTGCTCTGCCAAGTTCCTTGCTCTGATTAAGCCATGCTTAACCCTTATCTGGAAACCATGGTGGTGTAGTGGTTAAGAGCTACAGCTGCTAACCAAAAGGTCAGCAGTTCAAATCCACCAGGTTCTACCCTGTCCTATAGGGTCACTATGAGTAAGAGTCGACTCAACAGCAATGGTTTAATCCTTATCTGCAGAAATCTCACATCTAATTACGTTATCTCTATTAAACGAGTTTTTTCCAAAAGGAAATATGGGAGGAGGAATTTTATTTTTTTTTAAAGAAAACAACCTCAGGGGACTTTTAATGCCGGAAAAACATCTCCCCCAGAACACCTGGAGTTCCTGGGATATGAATAGTTTCCGAGTGCATTAAAACTAGTCAGGGGGACCTGAACCCTTCTGTGGCCCACAGAGCCAAGTCCAATCTCAGCACTGTGTAGTCAGCAATGAATCATAAAGAGTGAAGGAGAAGTCAGATTGGAACTGTTACTAAGCCCAAGGGGCTTTTTCTTTTGTTGTTATTACTTAAATGTGTTTCAAATTTCACAACATCTGTCCGTCCAAATTTCAGCTGTGGAATTTTTTTTTTTTTTTTTCTGGTTGAAAGATTTCGTGATTTCTTATAATAATAACTAAAGTTTCTCTGTGCATTCTAACTCATTTTCAAGACTAATTTCACATCTCTTTAATCTCCTGATAAGCTTTTGGTATGTGGATTATCTTCTTTATTTTGAAACTAAGCATCACATGGGCTGCGTTGTTTATCCAAGGACGCATGATGATTGGGAAGGTTAGAAAGAACCAGACACCAGGGCTCTTGACTCCTAGTCCAGTGCTCTTTCCCATGGCCTTTCCTCCAAGTGTTAAGTTGGAGGCTTCCCTTCTCCCCTAAGGACTCATATTCATCAGCGCATACACATGCTAACAGGCCATGCAATCAGTGAGGAGGCTCTTAACATCCACCTGCTCACTCGTCCAGAGAATATACCGAGCAGCTCAGGCAACACTGATTACAAAGGTCAGTCGTCAACATGTGGTTGGAGAGCTTTGCAGAGCAATAATCAGGTGCAGGCTCTTTCCTTCCCCTTAGAACTTTTCAGTTTGATCAGGGTAACACACTCAAGGGTGAGAACTGATCTCTTGGAGTACCATGGCTTTGTGTTCATGATACTCATCTTTTAAACCATTTTACTCCATAGGGGGACCCAGAGATATATTAAGTGGTGGAATTGGAAAGTTTTTGCGTTAGAAGATACCACAGAGAAAAAAAGGCAATTGTTTAAATTTATGAATGAGGAAACTTTGACCAAGGAAACTGAAGCCACTTGCTACAAGCCATATAGCTAACCAGTGACAGGTTTGGTGGTAGAATGCAAGCCTTGACTCTCAGTCAGTGGTCTGTCCGTCTATAGCATATGACAGTGAAGGAATATACCAAAGTGACTGCATTCATTTCTCACTAATCAAGTCAGCAGGAAAACTCGGGTTTAAGAAATAACAAATTGGAAACAGACCTCAAAGCACCCCTCCAAAGCTGGTCTGCATGTCTAGGGGCCTGTGATCCTGAGTTCTGAGTCAGACAGAGCCGTTCATTCCAATGACTCACATTTCAATGTTAGCCCTCCTGTGCATCTCACCGTTATTTGTAGGAGCAATGCCAAATAAGCAGGCAGACGGGCTCAGCGCAGACCACAAAACAGAGAACCTGCTCCTGTCTTCCTGTCTGGGGGCTCCTGAGAGTGGTTCCCTGCCATGACTAATTAATATACATAAATATGTCCCTTCTACTGTACCTACTTTAGAGGAAGCCAATTGCCTATCATAGAGTGGCTCAAGGAGTAGGTACTTTTGCCCCAAAACATCCCCACCGATAAATCAAAATGTCTAAAATTCCAAATAAAAAATATTCCTTTGATTCTTGAAAGCTTTTTGTCTTTCAAGAATCACCTGCTGAAGTATACATCCTCAGAAAAGAGCAATGCAATGCACTTAAGGGAGCAGAGGCTACTGGAAAAGGGTTGAGAGCAATGAAAAGGGACGTACAGAAGCACTAGAAACCACATTCACATGCCTCATCCATCATCAACTTTTATTGAGCACTTAATGTATACCAGGCACTGAGCTTGCTGCTGGGGAAACAAAAATGAATGAGATACAGTCTCTGCTCTCAAGTTCAAGGGTCTAACAGCCAAGCAGGGGAAAACAACGAGAGCAATCACAACACTGTTCAAAAAAGGGTTTTAATGGTAATAGCCACAATGTGCTACTCTGGGAATGCAGATGAGGGTCACCTAATAATGTCCAGAGAGACAGGTGGTACTTGCTGAGGAAATGATACTCAGACTGAGTTTTTACAAATGAGGAGATGCTCACCGTGAACCAAGACAAAGGGGGCATTCGACGCTGAAGGAGGAGCATGGACAAAGGCACGGAGGCAAAAGTAGGTGCTTTGTCTTCTTGAGTAGCAAGCAAGTTGGTAAAAGTATAATGGTGACAACACAAACGCCCATTATAGGGTGACCAACTATCCAGATTGTGCTGGACTGAGGGGGATCCTGGAGCATGAAACTTTGAGTTCTAAAACCAGGAAACTCCCAGGTAAACCAGAATAAGTTGATTACCCTACAGATGGTCATGAGGAGAAGGGTACTTACATTTGGAGAAAAGTAGGAAAGCAAGTGGTATAGCAGAAGCAGCACTGGACCCGGACTCAGAACACCTGATACTGGACTTGGCTTTGCCACTAGTAGGAGCCTACCTGGAATCAGTTTTCTCACCTGTATTGCAAGGGAGCTGTGATGTGCTTTCTGGTTCAAAAGCTCCATCATTCTAAATTCCTCAGGAAGTTATCAAAGAGCAGTTAGATAAAATTGCCTGTTGGAACAATAGAACATTCCACAGAATAACAATTGTAAGGGTGAAAACCTGTCATACACAGGTCCCCTGGAGCCTTCTCCAAGAGCAAAGAGAGCCCGTAGGAAGGTGAAATCTAAAACACCACGTACTGCTAAATGGTAACCCATGGTACCATAACTGTAGCTGTATCAGCACCTCACATTCAAAATTAGACTCTTCCAGGCTAGGGTCGCAGTTTTGTGACTAATCATCAGAATGGTTTTTAAAAGCAATCAGTCCCTGTTTCTCATGACTATAGGTTGTTAGGTTGTTGTTGAGTGCTGTGGAATCAGTTCTGACTCACAGTGACTCTATGTACAACAGAATGAAACACTGCCTAATCCTGCACCATGCCTATAATCGTTGTTAAGTTTGAGCCTGTTGTTGCAGCCACTATGTCAATCCATCTCATTGAGGATTTTCCTCTTTTTCGCTACCCTCTACTTTACCAAGCATGAAGTCCTATTTCAGGGACTGGTCCCTGCTGATAACATGTCCAAAGTATGTGAGATGAAGTCTGGCTATCCTTGCTTCTAAGGAGCATTCTGGCTATACTACTTCCAAGACAGATTTTTTCATTCTTCTGGCAGTCCATGGTATATTCAATATTCTTTGCCAACACCATAATTCAAAGGCATCAATTCTTCCATCTTCCTTATTTATTGTCCAGCTTTCCCATACATATGAGATGATTGAAAATACCATGGCTTGGGTCAGGTGCACCTTAGTCCTTAAAGTGACATGTTTGTTTTTTAACACTTTAATGAGGTCTTTTGCAACAGATTTGCTTAATGTAATCCCTTGTTTGAGTTTTTGACTGCTGCTTCCATGGGCATTGTTTGTAGATCCAAGTAAGATGAAATCTTTGACAACTTCCATCTTTTCTTCATTTATCATAAAGTTGCTTATTGATCCAGTTGTGAAGATTTTTGTTTTCTCTATGTTGAGATGTAATGCATACTGAAGGCTGTAGTCTTTGATATTCTTCAGTAAGGGCTTCAAGTCCTCTTCACTTTCAGCAAGCAAGGTTGTGTCATCTGCATATTGCAGGTTGTTAATGAGTCTTCCTTCATTCCTGATGCCCCGTTCTTCTTCATATAGTCCAGCTTCTTGGATTATTTGCTCAGTATACAGATTGAATAAGTAAGGTGAAAGGATACAACCCTGACGCACACCTTTCCTTTTAAACCATGCACTATCTCCTTGTTCTGTTCAAACAACTGCCTCTGGGTTTATGTAAAGGTTCCTTATGAGCAAAATTAAGTGTTCTGGAATTCCCATTCTTCACAATGTTATCAATAATTTGTTATGATCCACACAGTCGAATGCTTCTGCATAGTTAATGAAACACAGGTAAACATCTTTCTGGTATTCTCTGCTTTCAGCCAGGATCCATCTGACATCAGTAATGGTATCCCTCTTTCCACAAATTCTTCTGAGTCTGGCTTGAATTTCTCGCATTTCCCTGTCAATGTACTATGGCAACCACTTTTGAATGACCTTTAGCAATATTTTACTTGTGTGTGATATTAATGATATTGTTGGATAATTTCTGCATTCTGTTGGATCACCTTTCTTTGGAACAGGCACAAATATTGATCTCTTCTAGTTGGTTGGCCAGGAAGCTGTTTTACAAATTTCTTGGCATAGATGAATGAGCACTTGCAGTGCTGCATCCATTTGTTGAAACATCTCAATTAGTATTCTGTCAATTCCTAGAGCCTTGTTTTCCACCAATGCCTTCAGTGAAGCTTGGACTTCTTCCTTCAGTACCATCAGTTCTTGATCATATGCTACCTCCTGAAATGACTGAACATCGACCAGTTCTTTTCGGTACAGTAACTCTTCCATCTTCTTTTGATGCTTCCTGCATCATTCAGTATTTTCCCAGTAGAATCCTTCAACATTGTAACTCGAGCCTTGAATTTCTTCTTCAGAGTTTTCAGCCTGAGAAACGCTGAGTGTGTTCTTCTCTTTTGGTTTTCTAACTCCAAGTCTTTGCACATGTCATTATAATACTTCACTTTGTCTTCTCGAGCTGCCCTTTGAAATCTTCTGTCCAGCTCTTTTACTTTTTCATTTCTTCCTTTCACTTTAGCTACTCAACACTTAAGAGCAAGTTTTAGAGTCTCTTCTGACATCCATTTTGGTCTTTTCTTTCTTTCCTGTCTTCTAAGTGACCTCTTGATTTCTTCATGTTTGATGTCCTCACAACTCTCTGGTGTTCGGTCATTAAGACCAAAGTGTTCAACGTGTCAAATCTATTCTTGAGATGGTCTCTAAATTCTGGTAGGATATACTGAAGGTCATACTTTGGCTGTCATAGACTTGTTCAAATTTTCTTCAGCTTCAACTTGAACTTGCATGTGAGCAATTGATAGTCTGTTCTGCAGTCTGCCCCTGGCCTTGTTCTGACTGACAATATTGAGCTTTTCCATCATCTCTTTCCACAGATGTAGTGGATTTGATTCCTGTGTATTCCATCTGGTGAGGTCCACGTGTATAATCACCGTTTATGTTGGTGAAAAAAGATATTTGCAATGAAGAAGCCGTTGGTCTTGCAAAATTCTATCATGTACTCTCTGGCATCGTTTGTATCACCAAGGCCATATTTTCCAACTACCTATCCTTCTTTTTTGTTTCTAACTTTTGCATTCCAATCACCAGTAATTATTAATTCATCTGGATTGCATTTTTGATCAATTTCATACTGCAGAAGTTGGTAAAAATCTTCAAATTCTTCATCTTTCACCTTAGTGTTTGGTGCATAAATTTGAACAATAGTCATCTTCAAATTCTTCATCTTTCACCTTAGTGGTTGGTACATAAATTTGAATAATAGTCATATTAACTGGTATTCCTTGTAGGCATATGGATATTATCCTATTACTGACAGTGTTGTACTTCAGGATAGGCATTGAAAGGTTGTTTTTGACAATGAGTCCAACGTCATTCTCGGCATAGTAGACCATATGATTATCCGATTCAAAATGGCCAATACCAGTCCATTTCAGCCCACTAATGCCTAGGATATTGATGTTTATGCATTCCATTTCATTCTTGATGATTTCCAATTTTCCTAGATTCATACTTCACACATTCCACGTTCCTATTATTAATGGATGTTTGCAGTTGTTTCTTCTCATTTTCAGTCATGTCACATCAGCAAATGGAGGTCCCAAAAGCTTAGGTCCATCCACGTCATTGAGGTCCACTCTACTTTGAGGAGGCAGCTCTTCCCCAGTCATATTTTGAGTGCCTTCCAACCTGAGGGGCTCATCTTCTGGCACTATACCAGACAATGTTCCACTGCTATTCATAAGGTTTTCACTGGTAATTTTTTTTTCCAGTAGTAGACCACCAGGTCCTTCTTCCTAGTCTGTCTAAGTCTGGAAGCTCAGCTGAAACCTGTCCACCATGGGTGACCCTGCTGGTATTTGAAATACCAGTGACATAGCTACACGAAAGCCTCTACAGTATGCCAAACTGACACATGTGGGGCATGACTATATAGGTGTTTATTAAATTGTAATGATCTGGAGCTGCCAATCTCTGTTGTACTCTGGCTTGACATAGACTTATTTACTCATTCATTCATTTTTCCATTTAGTTAAACAATGGATTGTAATAATACTTTTGTCAAGTAGTGAAGAAGAAAAAGAATGAGGTACTTAAATTATCAGCTCATTTTACAAATGAGGTAAATATGTATATCCAGCCCCAAATTTATAATCCAAGAGAAGAAATCCTAATGGAATCAAGGGAATATCATTATATAGAATGTTCAGGTTGAAAGGAATAAACATAGTATGGTCTGGCAGAAAGAATGCTGGGCATAGGGGAAAGAAATCTCGATTTGAGCCATAATTATATATATGTCCTACTGTGGACTGAGTTTCTACATTTCTAAAATTGAAAAGCAGAACTAAGTTATTTTTCTAATTTAATGTTCCAGAACTTTGTATGACATCCAGTCTAGCACTCTCATATTTCAAAAGAGGAATATGAGAGAGAAGGCAAATGACTGTGCCAAAGTCACATAATGTCAGACCAAAGCTAGAAATACTGAACAATCTCCAGACTTCCAATTCAATAGTACAGACCCTCTGTCTATATTAATCCTCAAATTCTAAGAATGACTGATATCTACACTGCACCTTGACTATCTACAAACATGAAAAGAGTGACCAATTTCAGTTAGAGAAAAATAAAAACCATCAAAATTATATGGGTTGATTGGAAGAAGGGACATGAAGAGGAATTATGTGCACTCAAAATTTAGTTGATTAAATTTAGTGTTGCAGAGTCTTATCCAGACAGTCTTCTTCTAGTGAATATTAACGAATCCAAACGTAATGGAAGCTCCTAAACTGCATTTTCTATTTTCTGGAATTTTAAGTTTCTCATATAGTGCCACACTTGGGAGATCAGCCCTGCAGTCCTTGCAAAATTTCTAAAAAACAATCAGTTCCGTTTCCAACCTAAGTGATTGCTCTCAGCTTTGCAGCTTGTAGCCTCTGCCAGGAAACTAAGCAAACAGTCCCTCTTTCAAAGCAGGTGCAGCCGCCTGACAATAATCCAATAAAAAACCTATTAGCTGGGTCTCCATGACACTCCTGGTATCCATGGGACTTACATTATCTTTAATGTAGTTAATAAATCCAGACCATTTCCTTCTGCAATTGCTCCCAATATGGCTCCACTCTTAGGACTGTTCCACTAACCTTTTGTTGCTACATTCTTATGAATGCTGAATCACTCTCTAATCTATGCCATGAAACACGTGTGGTCCCACTCAGTGAACTAGATCAATCTGCTTGTGTAAGCCAATTGCAGTTGCCTACTGGGCCATATCTGTATATTGCAAACAGCAGGGCTGATACTGACCAAGTTGTAAATTGTCAGTCATGGGTTGGTGGTTAAGGGATGATGGGTAAAGAGGGAACATGAGGGGAGGTTTATGGTCATTGGAGGCTACTGCATGTATCTCTGAGTAACCCTGCACATGTAAGCTCCAGAACAGGTCAGTATGTTAATTAAAAATTCAAGGAAAAGATTCATCCCATGTGTTGCTTTTCCTCCAATATTCCTGGTATCGTTTCTCACCTCAATTCAGAAATCTTCTATGGCAGACTGTAATACAAGACCCTAACCTTTCCTCCATCTGGCATTCAAGTCCTTCATCATTAAGCATCTTCTATATATCCAACCCTGTTTATTATTGCTCTCATATTAACAGTGTTTAAAGCAAGGCTTTGAACCAGTCTCTCCCTGCAGAGAATTTGCATTTCTAACAAGTTCCCAGGCAATGCTAATGCTGCTGGTTAGGGACCAATTCTGAGAACCACTAGCAGAGCAGTGGTCCTCAAAATTTATTATACGTAGGGGTCACCTGGGGATCTCGCTAAAGTGTAGATTCTGATTCAGTATATCTGGGGTAGAAATGTTAATTCTCCGCAGGAGTTAGAACTGGAACAAACTGATTCCAAGCCCTGGTTTAAAGCTTCAAAATGGGTCACTGTTAAGTATATATGAAGATAATTGTCTCATCCAGGGGCAGATTATCCAACAGGTAAGGCAAGCATGGTGCTTACCTTGCTTACCAGATCATCTGTAGTGAACAATTTCATGTTTTTTCACTATATCAAAGATTCTGCTTCTAGGCATGGCTGGCATCTGTCTCTCTCCAAACCCCCCAGCACCTTCCTACAGAATCAAAGCCTCTTTTTAAATTTGCAGTCCCTGACAGGGGAAGATGACCCAGTAAGCAAGGTAAGCCTGGGCTTACATATGCTTACTTATTAATCTATAGTGAACAATTTCACTACAGTGCTTACCGTGCTTACCTTGCTTATTGGATAATCTGCCCCTGGTTTCATTCCTTCGTTTGTTTTTAGTTGCTGTCGAGTCGGCTTTGGCTCACTGTGACCTTATGTATAATAGAATAAAACATTGCCTGGTCCTGCACCATCTTCACAATTGTTGATATCTCTTCATTTGCTGGCCTATAATCTCCATGAAGCAGGAGCCAAGTTCATCTTGCTCACTCTCATACCCCTAGCACCTAACACAGTGCTTGTACCTAGTACATACTCAATAAATACTTGTATGAACAATAGATTAACTTGGTTCTGCACTTTATGCTCTAAAATAAATGTTCTTTACCTTTGCTATATTTTCCTAGCCTCCAAGTTCCTGCTTAAATCCTGGCACCTCCTGAAAGATTTTTCTAGGCTATTCTAGACTATATTGACCTCTTTTCATCAAAGTCTGATTATACTATAGAACGCATTTCTCTCGTATCTCTGAACTTGTAAAATTTTTAAAAGGCATCTTTACCAACTCCAAATTTTTATAAATGTAAAATCTGAAGCCAAAGAAAACACATAACTTGTTCAAGTTTACATAGTACCTCACAACCAACACAGAAACTCAGTTAGTTCATAGCTTTTTGCACAGCCCTGCTTCTATCATATCTTGGCCTTATGTGCACAAGGAGACTGTCATTCCTTGAAGACTTGTTAAGTATTGACCCCTCCACAAGTGGAGAGTAGATTCCATGCTGACATTTGATAAATATTGTTCATTGGCATATTTGTTCTCTGATTTAAAATATTAACCTCTAAGCAATAGAGCAGTATGAGGTTGACTCTGGATAATTTTAAAAGTTGTTCAGCTTTATCTTTGTTTTATGTTAAGTTGAAAATTAAAGTCACCTCAGATATGTGATTATTCTTCTTAAATCAACAAAAACATCTGGGTAACTATTAAAAGTGTTGCAAGCTGTAACAAATCAACAGTCACTCAAGATCAATACTCCCATGGGAAAGCATTTCCATTCACCAATTCTTCTGCAAAATGTGACTTAAGTATTATAATAAGAATCTGGAAAAATAGGAAGGAACAGAAAAGGAAAAAAGGGTGTTACTTTATGAGATGAGAAGGAAACCCTCAGAACCTTATCTCATGCACTGCTGACAAATTATACTGACAATATCATCTAAGCACCTGTTTGCTGGGGGAAGGTGGCATAAGAGACATAGAGGTCTTGTCATCCTTGGCATGTATATCTCATTAAAAAAGTGCAGAATAATAGGACAGGTTGCCAAGATCCTAGACCCAGCTCCATGACTGACTGGTTGCATAGGCAGCCTTGCAATTGCTGGGCATCAGTGAATATTTTGTTTCTGATAAACGCAGAAAAGACTGTGGCTGTGGCTGTTGGCAACTCACCACTTTTCTATTTCCTCTCCTCCCTGGACACACAGCTAAAATCCATTCCATTCCCAAACCTTTCCAAATGTCTGTTCTATTGTATGCGGTCACTTGACTGAGATCTAACCAAAGGAGTGGGAATGGGAATGATCTGTAGCACCACCACCCGAAGGCCTGACCCATGAAAAACGCCTGCATGTTCTCCTTGACACTCTTCTCCCTTCCAGCTGATGACAATATCAGAATGTTCTTGTTGGCCACGAGTTAAAGAGGGTTAAAGGTGGCACAGTTTCCATCAGCCTGACAGATGGAAGGGGATAATTTATCCAAATAACACATTAATAAATTGTCCCTTTAATCTGATTTTGCATGATTTTTAAAGGAGAAAAAAGTAGAGATACCCATATATTTCTACATTCACATTACTCAAATCAACTCCTTACCCTGGTAAATAGAAATAGAAAATTTTTAAGTTCTCAAATAACACATAAAAAAATCCTTCAGTTTTTTTTGTTATTATTATTATTAATGACAAGGCCACTTCAGAAATAAATCAGATTTGAAGGCAGAATTCATAGACAATTTCTCCATTCTTTATTCTGTTTAATTAGTGTAAAACCTGGCCAAAAGAAAGAGCTAGACCTGAAAGATCTAATCACGAGTTTTATGCAGTAGCTTCAAGGAATTGTGACCCTTCTCTATAGCCTCTAGACTTTGCAAAGAGAGAGACATTTGCTTTTCAGTTCCTCAGAGCAGAGCAGTGCATGAGATGAGATTTTGATAATATCTTTCAGTTTATACCCCTATGTGGAAATGGGCAATGCATGCTAGAGTCAGGCTCTTCCTTTCAGAAGATCATTATTTACTAGGCGATATAATGATAACTAACACTTTTACAGTAATTCATAGTTTAAAGAACATTCTTCAGATTTTCCAATTTAGTCAATGGCATTATCATCAGGTTTTCAAATTTTAATTTAAATCTTGGCATAGAAACCAGTTGTTTCTGGCTTCACACTATCTCTGAATTTCATCATTTATCTTCCATTTTCAATATCCACACCCCAGATAAACACTTTAACCCTATATCTGGATTCCTGAGAAGTATTCCTAATTGATCTTGGCTCAAACATCTCCTCTCTCTAATCTATGCATCAAACCAGATGCCCTAAAAGATTGATGTTTCATATAAAAATAAGAAGAATTGTTATCTTTTATTGGATACTTACTAAATGCTGAGCTCTATGGTAGGTACTCCATGTGTATTATCTTAGTCCTGTAACCAGTCTATGCAGTAGGTGTTAGTGTGTGCTCCACATAATAGGTGAGGAAACTAAGGCTTAGAGAAGTTAAAATAACTTGCCCTTACTTACTTACAGCCTTTAGTGGTAGGGGCAACATTCAAACCCTGGTCTGTTCAACTTCAGAACTTAAAATTTTCATCATTTTATTAGAATGTTTTAGAATAATAGTAATAAATGCCTCTTGATCCATTTGTTGGTCTTTAAGTAGAAATCCATCTGTCAACTCCATCCTTTTCTATCTCCAATAATTCAGATTGGCTCTCTATTGTATGTTGACACACATGCTCATTCTCCAGTGAAATTCAAACCTGTCCATAATATGCCCCGTAGCTATCTCTGTGTCATTTCTCTCTGGCTATAGCAAATACCATATCAAATATGTATATATAGTTGTGGATAGTTGCCATGGAGTCAGCTCTCGCTTGTGGTGACCGTATATGTAATAAATGAGATTCGAGTCCACCAGAGATGGCCTGGTCATCTATTTCTGAAAAAACAACCATTGAAAACCCTATGGAGTACAATTTTACTCTGACACACATGGGGTCGCCATAAGTCAAAGTCAACTCAATAGCAACTGGTTTGCGGTCGTTTTAGGCTTATCTCCCAGGTAGACTTAGAATCCTCTGGAAGGATAAAACTGTATCCTTTTTCTTCCTTTCTTTATTTTCAGTTCTTGACAGGACTTGGCAAGTTGCTTAAACATATATTTAATTTCAAATTGCAATATTCAAATTCAAAGTAATTAGTGAAAAAATTACATTGATGTGTCAGCTATTCAATTCACCAAGTATTTATTGTCTATTTAGACCCCTCCCCTTGCTAAAGGCTAAGTGTGACACATTAAATTATTTCAAATGTGGCAGAGCAGCAGTCCACTCCTTGCAGAAGCAGAGTATACGGGCTAGCTGAAAAGTTTTTATGAAGGATTCAAAAAATGTAAGGTTGGTATCTTAGTCTCCTAGTGCTGTTGTAACAGAAGTATCACAGCTGGGTGGTTTTAAAGAACAGAAATTTATTTTCCCACAGTTTCGGAAGCCAGAAGTCTGAATTCAGGGCACCAGCTATAGGAGAAGGCTCTCTATAGGCTCTGGGGAAAAATCCTTGCCTCAGCTTCTACAGCCTTGGTTCCTTGGCAATCTGTCATCCTCTTATTTGTGCTTACTTGTCTCTGTATCTATGCTGATCCTTACAACTCTTAAGTGATTAAGTGTAGGGCACACCCTACACTGATATGGCCTCATTAACATAACAAAGAAAATCTTATTCCCAAATGGGATTATAGATATAGATACAGGGGTTAGGATTCCAACACATATTTTGGGGAGGACACAATTCAACCCATAACAGTCAGCTAAATATGCTGAGGCTTATTATGAAGGATCTCACGAAAACATTGGCTGGTCCTCATCCTGTGCAACAATAAAAAAAAATTTTTTGAACAGGCAAGTTCCAAGAGCAAAGTGTTAGCTTGGAAATATTCATCTGGTGGGAGGGTCCTGCGTGTACTGACAATGAGAGACTCGGGCAGGGCAGAAAGAGGCTGCTTCAATAATTTCTGCATAAGGTAGAATAAGAAATAACTAATATATTTGGGTGGCTATCATATGCTTATGATGTGTCAGGAATGGCTAGAAACTTTATATACATAATCTTGTGTTAATTCTTGCCAAAAAATAAACAAATAAGCTTATCATTATCTTGATGTTATTGGCAGAGAACTTGATGCTCAGAGAGCTTATATGGTATCCAAAGTGAAAAAAGTAGATACAAAAAGGAGAACTAATATTAGTGATATTTGAAAGACTTGCATATAGTGATTCACACTTGAATATGAGAGTACAGAATAAGAAGCTAAAAGTCTTTGCAACTTTTAATCTTATAATACTGTAAAATGGAGAGCTGCCATATTTAGGTGAGAGCTGAAGCTAGTAAAATGGAGTTTATTCTCCATCCACTTAGCATATACCCTAGGGTTAATTTTCTGGAGAACTACCATTCTAATAATATTTCTTTCCTTCTAAACAAACTTAATTTAACCATATTTGTTTCAAAATGATCTTTGTTTGTAAATATACAATATGTCTTCCAAAAACAATAATTTGCCACAACTGAGAGTAAGAAGATCATTGTATTTTGATTCTCTAGTTGAATATTCATGGAGAGTTTGGTTAGCAAACTTAAGTTGCAAAAATTTAGTACATCTAATTTAGTAGAGAGCACAAATAGAATTAGAGGCATTGCACAGAGTTTGTAAGATTATTGTTGTTGTTACTATTGTTTTGCAATAGATCACTTGCAAAGTGATTGCAAGTTTAGAGTCTAAATTGTAGTTCATTGTTGTTCTTTAACATTTTTTA
This sequence comes from Trichechus manatus latirostris, assembly GCF_000243295.1. Taxonomy (NCBI): domain Eukaryota; kingdom Metazoa; phylum Chordata; class Mammalia; order Sirenia; family Trichechidae; genus Trichechus; species Trichechus manatus. The sequence continues at coordinate 2,985,698 of NW_004444014.1, read as the reverse complement.
ATGTATTTCAGTTTGTAGCATAAATCTCAGCACCTAGTAAATGCTTAATAAATACTCATCACTGTTGCTTTTGGAGAATCTTACTTCAGCTTATAAATGCATATTACTTCCTCCTTCATAAGAATCTGTTACCTTTGTTCACTGTGCAAATGGAAAATATTGAAATAATCATTGGTTGGAAATAGAATCACTCTTTATAGTATCTCAGATATGTAGTTAAGAATAGAAGAAAAAAAATCCTGATATTTTATTTTTATCTTGCTGTTGTTGGTTTCCATCAAGACGGCTCCAACTCATGGCGATCTTGTGTATAACAGAACAAAATGTTGTCCGGTCCTGCTCCGTCTTCAAGATCTTTAGTATGTTTGAGTTCACTGTCTGTTGTAGCAAATGTGTTAATCCATCAGACTGAGGATTTCCTTCATTTTTGCTGACCCTCTGCTTTACCAAAAAGGCTGCCCTTTTCCAGCAATTGATCTTTCCTGATGATGTCTCCTAAGTAAACAAGCCTGAGTCTTGCCATCCTCACTTCTAAGAAGCATTCTGTTTGTATTTCTTCTAAGACTAATTTTTTTGTTCTTTTACCAGTCCACAGTATATTTAATATTCTTTGCCAACACCACAGTTTGAATGCATCAGTTCTTATCTACCCACCCCCAACCCATTCTTCTTACTTAAGTGCATGGCCAAGGAAGAAAATCAATGCTTCTAGTTTTTCCATGCTTTGCCCAATTGAGCTAAAATTTTCCTGAAGCATATATAGTGTTTTATATGTTCCAACATGCTTTCTCATCTATGACCACATTTTCCCCCATATAATAACCCCCCAGAAATTACTATCCCCATTGTGAACAGATAAGTGCCAAGTTCAAGAGCCTTGCCTAAAATCACACAACTAGGTCTTGAAAAATTCAGGCCTCCAGATATCCTGCCCATCCATGTTCTTTCTCCTCAACAAGTCAGTCTTTGAGACTGGACTGATATTTTTCTCACTTAAAGTTATCCACACTAACTACAGCTGTACATCATGGATGGAGTACTGAACAGCTGTTTTTAACCCTAAGGAGGAGCAAGAACCCAACCACAGAGAGTGACAATAGGAAGCATCTTTCAGGCGATTTACGACTTGGGGCCAGGCCTGCATCTGCTGTGACAAATAGAGGAGGGGATTGGGTAATTACCTATGATGTTGATCCCTGTAGATTGCCAGTCTCCCTAAACCCCTCAAATCACTTTGACCTTAGAAGCATTTCCTTCCTTCTCTTACCCTCACATTTTCTGACTAATTATATGGTAAATACTTTGAGGGCAGAGACAGGGTCTTCTATGTCCTTCATAACTGGACTAATTGGCTCCGTTGGTGCTAATGAGAACAAGGGTGTCATTTAGGGTCATGGAGGGAAGGAAAAAACAAAACAGCTCAATGCTGTCCTGGAAACTGCCCAGAGTAAACATTACAAGGGCTATTGGGTGAGTGTGGATGCTACCTAATGCCTTTCCCTGACTTCCTAACCAGTCTAATTTCAACCCATTCTTCAAGATCCAATTAGTACTACCTTCTCCATGAAATTTTCCCTAGATATGCTCTTTTAGAATCCCCCAGGCTTTAGGTGGCTCATTTAAGCCCCAGGTCATAGCCAACCTCTTACTGTTATATAATTATGTCAGTTGCATATGTATGTCTCCTCAGTTAAAATGAAAGTCCAGGGACTATGCATTTTCTTTTTTGTGTTTCTGCTCCCACCCTCCTCTCTGCTCACTCCACCCCATCCCATAGCCATTATGAGTCTCTGGGATAAGATTGAGGTCATGTGAGAAATGACAATGTGAATGATTTTTGTGAATATGTTGGGATTTATTCATTCAAACAAAGGCTGCTCCCTTCAAAGCTATTCTGTTGGAAAGCTTAGTGCATAGCTGCTTTTGTTTGATTGTTCTTCTCCCAGGTAGGTTCATTCTTTAATGGTTTTCTCAAGGTTAATATGGGAATGTCTTTGTTAAGTTGAAGATTTAGGTCAAATGATATATGGGAAATATTGTGAAAAGCACTAAGGTAAGTTTAAGGAATTATTATTAATTTGGCCACTGGCATTGGATGAGGAGGCAGCTATCTGTAGCTGTGTATGACACCCATGTTAGTCACCTGCTTTCAGGGCCAAAGCTTCTAAATATAAAAGTACATTGTCTTAGTCATCTAGTGCTGCTACAACAGAAACACCACAAGCGGATGGCTTTAACAAAGAGAAATTTATTTCCTCACAGTTAAAGTAGGTTAAAAGTCCAAATGCAGAGCTTCAGCTCCAGGGGAAGGCTTTTTCTCTCTGTCGGCCTTCTCTTCGGTGTTCTCCTGGACTAGGAGCTTCTCTGCGCAGGGACCCCAGGTCCAAAGGACACGCTCTGCTCCTGGCACTGCTTTCTTGGTGGTAGAGGTCCCCCATTCTCTGCTCGCTTCCCTTTCCTTTTATCTCGTGTAAGGTAAAAGGTGGTGCAGGCCACACCTTAAGGAAACTCCCTTTACATTGGATCAGGGATATGACCTGGGTGAGGGTGGAGTTACAATCCCACCCTAATCCTCTTTAACATAAAATTACAGTCACAAAATGGAGGCCAACCACACAATTCTGGCAATCATGGCCCAGCCAAACTGATACACACATTTTTGGGGGGACATAATTCAAACCATGACATACATGGTCGTACAAGCTTGTCCACTTCCTCTTTTTTCCCTCTTTTTTCTTTCTGGGATTTTGGATTTAAGGAACATTCAGAAGAAACAACTTGAAAATATCTACTCTCTCTTTCTTTTTTGTTCTAAGAAAAATATTTAGTCATCTTGTTTTTCCGTATTTCATGCATAAACAGTGGTTATTTAATAATTTTTTTTGCACCTCAACAAAAGACAACAGGTGTTTATTTTATAACTGTCTTTGAGAAAACTTCACATAGACCTACTTACTATAGAGAGTTTATGAAATCTACACCTCAAAGTCATAATACTCTATTTTAGGATACTATATCTAAAAGCATGACTTCTCAAATTCTTTATTATTATAAGTAGTTCTTGCACGTAGATGTTACATTACAATAGCAAAAAAAAATGTAAAGTTCTTTTGCAAATTAAATGTGGTTATTGTTGTTGTTAGGTGCCATTTGAGTCGGTTCCAACTCATATCAACCCTATGTACAACAAAACGAAACACTGTTCATTCCTGCACCAGCCTCACAATCCTTGCTATGTTTGAGCCCATTGTGGCAGCCTCTGTGTCAATCCAGCTCATTGAGGGTCTTCTTCTAAAAATATGGAACGCTTCACAAATTTGCATGTCATCCTTGTGCAAGGGCCATGCTAATCTTCTCTGTGTCGTTCCAATTTTAGTATATGTGCTGCCGAAATGAGCACGTTTAATAAAATTTGATGAATGATTAAAGTTGAAAATCAACAAAGACTTGGGATTTATTTATTAATTAATTTCGTAATTTATACAAAAAATGTATCCAGGTCATTTAGAAAATGGGTCCTATTTCTTATGATTTAGATCCACTAGTTAATTGGTTTCTCTGCCTGTCTGGTTGTCAATTGTGACGTCTGCATTGCTTATAACCAACATGTCCATAAACAGAGCAAAGTTACTAGTTTAATATGCTTCAGTTTGTGGGCAACAGGAGGGAAGCAGCCTGTGTGTACATGTTCCCCTTGGGTTTGTTTGTTTGCCGGGTTACACGTCAGAGAAAGCCAGGCTACGTCTGTCTGCACAACACCCACACAACTGGGCTGTTTTGACGGTGTAGCCAACCAACTCATTGATTCAGTGGCAAATATCAATTGCTTAACTGAATTTCCTGCTTGTCTACTGGAATTGAATGGTTAATGAACTTCAATTCGTTGATCCAATAATGCTTTTATGGAAAATATGTTCTTCTTTATTTGAAAAGACTAATGATTAGTTTTTTTTCAGCTTTACATGCACACAAATAACCAGTCTAGGATGATATGAAGAACACTGGTTCTTTATATCCAAGAGATCTGTACTCCTCTAGTCCACCTTGTCCATCATCTATGTCAACCCAAGAAAATCCTGAACACACAGACTGACTTCTCATTGTCCACTAACTGAAATATATTAAATTAATAACTTAGGAAAATTGATTTAAACCTCACACCCCACTTTCTCTCACCCCCACCATCTTCTAGCTCACCTCTTACTTCTAGCCTCAATGTCATCACTTATAAATGAAAAATGTAAACCAGTTAATCTCAAATTTGTTTTTTATGAACTTCTGATAACATATTCATCTGTGACACTTACCGGCCTTCCTCATTGTAGAATTGCTGCTTAGTTCTGCTTCTAGTATCTCAGAAGACAAAGTAAAGTATTATAATGAAATGTGAAAAGACCTGGAGTTATAAAACCAAAAGGGAAGAACACACTCAGCATTTCTCAAGCTGAAAGAACTAAAGAAAAAATTCAAGTCTCGAGTTGCAATAATGAAGGATTCTATGGGCAAAATAATGAACGATGCAGGAAGAATCAAAAGAAGATGGAAAGAATACACGAAATCACTTTACCAAACCATTTCAGGAGGTAGCATATGATAGAGAATCAGTGGTATTAAAGGAAGAAGTCCTCAATAGAGAATCCCTGACGGAGCAGGAGAAAAGTGGGGTACAAAACTCAAATTCTAGTAAAAAGACCAGACTTAATGGTTTGATTGAGACTGGAGGGACCCCAGCAGACATGACCCCTGGACTCTCTGTTAGCCCAAAACTAAAACCATTCCTGAGGCCAACTCATCAGACAAAGATTAGACTGCACTATGGGACATAAAATGATACTTGTGAAGAGTGTGCTTCTTAGCTCAAGTCAACACATGAGACTAAATGGGCAGTTCCTGTTCAGAGGTGAGATGAGAAGGCAGAGAGGGTCAGAAGCTGGTTGAATGGACACGTGAAATCCAGGGTGGAAAGGAGGAGTGTGCTGTCACATTATAGGGAAAACAGCTAGGGTCACCTAACAATGTGTATGTATAAATTTTTGTATGAGGGACTAACTTGAATTTTAAACTTTCACTTAGAGCACAACAATGTAAAAAAAAAAAAAAAGAGGAAGAAGTCCAAGCTGCACTAATGGCATTGGTGAAAAACAGGCCTCCAGGAATTGACAGAATATCAATTAAGATGTTTCAACAAATGGATGCAATCCTTTAAGTGCCCACTTGTCTATGCCAAGAAAATTTGGAAGACAGCTACCTGGCCAACCAATTTTTTGGAATGTGCCCATTCCAAAGAAAGATGATCCAACAGTATGCAGAAATTATTGAACAATATTATTAATACCACACACAAGTAAAATTTTGCTGAAGATCATTCAAAAACAGTTGCAGCAGTACATTGACGGGGAACTGCCAGAAATTCAAGCCAAATTCAGAAGAGGACGTGCAATGGATATCATTGCTGATGTGACATGGACCTTTCCTGAAAGCAGAGAATACCAGAAAGATATCTAACTGTGTTTTATTGACTATGCAAAGGCATTCAGCTGTGTGGACCATAACAAATTATGGACAACATTGTGAAGAATGGGAATTCCAGAACACTTACTTGTGCTCATGTGGAACCCGTAGATAGACCAAGAGGCAGTCATTCAAACAGAACAAGGGGATACTTCATGGTTTAAAATCAGGAAACGTGTGTCAGAGTTATCTCCTTTCACCATACTTATTCAATCTGTATGCTGAGTAAATGATCCAAGAAACTGGATTATATGAAGAAGATCATGGCATCAGGATTGGAGGAAGACTCATTAACAACCTGCAATATGCAGATGACACAACAACCTTGCTTGCTGAAAGTGAAGAGGACTTGAAGCCCTTACTGATGAAGATCAAAGCCTTCAGTATGGATTACGCCTCAAGATAAAGAAAACAAAAATCCTCACAACTGGGCCAGTAAGCAACATCATGCTAAATGGAGAAAAGATTGAAGTTGTCAAGGACTTCATTTTACTTGAATCCACAATCAACGCCCATAGAAGCAGCAGTTAAGAAATTAAAAGATGCATTGCACTGGGCAAACCTGTTGCGAAGACCTCTTTAAGTGTTGAAAAGCAGCGATGTCACTTTGAGGACTAAGGTACGCTTGACCCAAGCCATGGTATTTTCAATCACCTCATATCCATGTGAAAGCTGGAAAATGAATAAGGAAGACCAAAAAAGAACTGACGCATTTGAAATATAGTGTTGGCGAAGAATATTGGATATACCAATGACTGCCAGAAGAATGAACAAATCTGTCTTGGAAGAAGTACAACCAGAATGCTCTTTGGAAGTGAGGACGGTGAAACTTCATCTCATATACTTTGGACATGTTATCAGGAGGAACCAGTCCCTGGAGAACGACATCATGCTTGGTAATGTAGAGGGTCAGCAAAAAAGAGAAAGACACTCAGTGAGATGGATAGATGCAGTGACTGCAACATGGCCTCAAACATAGCAAAATTGTGAGGATGGGGCAAGACTGGGCAGTGTTTCCTTCTTTTGTACATAGGCTCACTATGAGTTGAAACAAACTCAACCTAACAATAACAACAACTGTGTCTCAGTACCTGTGACTCATCTCTATTATGTTTAGATTCTGTTTCCAATAAATGAAGCGTACACTGAAGGCTTCCCAATGAAGTTGACATTTCAGCTACATATTGGAATATGGGTAGGAGTTAGATTAGTGAAGAGAGAGAGAATAAAGGAGAGGTTTTCACACAGAAGAAGAATTATAAGCAAAGGCATGCAGATAAAAGAAATCACGATGCTCCCATGAAAGTGGATGTTGCTCAATTTACCTGCAGTGTATACTGGAAGAAGAGGTATGGCAATAGTTGGAATTTGGATGATTAGGCAGTGTCTATGCCATGGATGCTCTTATAATTAATCCAACAAATGGTAAGTAAGTTTTTCTATTTTCCAATAGGTGTTTTAAGTGATAACAAAGACTCTTACAATGGAGCTTACATTCATAAGCCTAGAAGTTCCTGATGGCTCTAGGGCATAGAATTGGAGCTGATGCACAGTGTGGTTGGAAGGGAGAAGAAAGTTGTGTTAAAACAGGAATACCAGTTGGGGAGCTGTCACAGCGATCCAAGCAGGAAATGATGAGGACTTAATCTAAGGCACTGAGGTGGGCGTGGAAAAGGAATTATTTTCCTTGGCATGGCCATTACCTGGGAACCCATAGACTGAAGCCTCCACTTCTGTTTCCATAGTATGGTGCTGTTCTTCTGTGCTTATTTGGGATTGTGGTAAGTTATGGTATATTTTACCTAATTTATTTTTAAATGAACAATTACAAAAACATGTCAGAGCTGCATACCAATTAATGAACCCCTGTTGGGGTGAGGTAAGGCTCACTGAGGCTGGATTGAGGTGTTCATAGAAGCTGTAGGGGAGACCTGCTGGCATGGTAGCCAAAGAGAGGCTTCTGGGCCCACACTGGATTCCTCAATGTCATATGTTCATGGCAGAGCTGTTTTCCTTGCTCCTTGCTCCACAGTTACCCATCTCACGGTTGTATATTCCAAGAACTATCAGGACTGAATTGTTCCCAGCCCTCCTGCCCCCCATGAATGTTCTCAACAGAGGATACACGGTGTATGACAACATAGTATAAGGCAAAGAGCCAGAGACCTAGAAGGAGGCAACTTCTGTTTGTTTTTTTGGTTTATGAACTATGAAACATTACACAAATGCTCACTTGTATTCTTACGTAAGTACTGTATGATGTTTCATTTGTTTATTGCTGTGTAACAAACCACACTAAAATCTAGAGGCTTAAACTAACAAAGATTTAGTATTTCTCTCAAATCTATGGGTTAGCAGTCTGGGTAGTTTTATTTTTGCTTGTCTGGACCAGTCATAACCAGTTGCCATTGAGTCAGTTCTGACTCGTGGTGACCCCATGTGTGTCAGAGTAGAACTGCACTACATAGGGTTTTCAATGGCTGATTTTTCAGAAGTAGATTGCCAGACCTTTCTTCCAAGGTTCCTCTGGCTAGACTCAAACCACCAGGCTTTCATTGAGCAGCCAAGTGTGCTAGCCATTTGCACCACCCAGAGACTCCGTACCAGTCATAGGGCTGCAGGTATCAGATGACTTCTCTGTCAGTTGAAGCTGATTGTCATCCACTGTGCCTCTTTCACAAGATCTCTCATCCTCCAGAAGGCTAGACTGAACTTTTTCAGAATATGGAGGTCTCAGGGTTCCAAGAGAGTGAAAGTGGAAGTGTGAGGTATCTTTGGGCCTTACCTCAGAAGGCACTGTCTTAGTCATCTAGTGCTGCTATAACAGAAAGACCACAAGTGGATGGTTTAAAGAAGAGAAGTTTATTTCCTCACAGTTAAAGTAGGCTAAAAGTCCAAATTCAGGGCATCAGTTCCAGGGGAAGGCTTTTTCTCTCTATCGGCCTTCTTCTCTGCGGTGTTCCTCCAGACTAGGAGCTTCTCGGTGCAGGGACCCCTGTCCAAAGGACCCGCTCTGCTCCCGGCACTGCTTTCTTGATGGTATGAGGTCCCCCTGTCTCACTGCTCACTTCTGTCTTTTATATCTCAAGACACTGCCTCAGGATACAATCCAATCTTATAGACTGAGTTCTGCCTTACTAACACAACTGCCAACTGCCGCTCATCCTCCCTCATTAACATCATAGAGGCAGGATTTACAACATATAGGAAAACCAAACAATACCAGGAATCATGGCCCGGCCAAACTGGTACACACATTTTTGAGGGGAGATAATTCAATCCATGACAGTCACATAGCATCACTTTTGCTAAATTCTATTGTTCAATGCAAATCACAAGGTCCGCCCAGGTTCAAGGGGGAGGGAACATATGCTCTACTTCCTAATGGGAAAAGTGGCAAAGTCTTTGCTGCAAAGGAGCATGGGAAAAATTGTTGCACCCGTCTTTGAAAAGAATTTACCCCATATGAATATAATAAAAATAACACCATGGCCTGAAGTTTCCTCTCTGGCCAGGACCAATCATGAAGCTCAGGAAGAATAAAGCTCTAAGCCTAGCATCTCATTTTAGATTTCCTCTTCTGACTCTTCAGATCTACAAACACCCTGGACTATAAGCCTACTCCATGATTCTTTCCAGAAATCTCAGAGTCCTAAGATGACATTATTTTCCCTCATGGCGTAGTCATTAAGAGCGATGGCTGCTAACCAAAAGGTTCAGCAGTTCAAATCTGCCAGGAGCTCCTTGGAAACTCTATGGAGCAGTTCTATCTGTCCTATAAGGTTGCTATGAGTCGGAATAGACTCGACAGCAATGGTTTTTTTTTTTTTTTTTTTTTTTTAACCTGGTGGGATAGAAGATATTTTGGAGAAACAGTCCCATGAACTTTAACTTGTACTCCTTGAACACGATGAGGAATGTATGCTTTAAAAAAAATAAGTATGTAATCGCTACTCAGTAGAAGAATCTTGCATAAGCTGGAAAATTGTTATTTGTAACAGCTAAGAAATTCCACTCTTAATGTTGACTTCAGTCAATCTCAGTTGTAATGAAAACTCTACTTGCTAACCAAAGATGTCCATGCTTCAGATGAAGGGCCACTTAATTCAAGCTTGATGCCACACAAGTTAAGTCTGACTAAGGGTTTATTGCCATGGGTTTAGAAACATATTATCTCTCCAGTTAAGAAGCTGAAGATTCTAAGAGCTGACCAGCCTTATCAGCAGAGAGATTCAATGCTGTGATATGGGAGGTGCCAAATGTGTCCCTTCACTTAAGACTTCTTCCTTCGACCATATGCCTCATAACCGGTAATCCCATGACTCAAGACTCATCCCAATTAGTATTGAAATCCACAATTTCTCTACTAAAGTGCAAAATTTCAGAGGGCCTAAGGTATGATCTGGAGCTATTTTTGGTCCACACCTTCAGCAGGCCGTGTGCTAGGCAAACTCTCAGCTGAAAGCAGTGCTCTATAGCAGAAATTTTTAACTCAATGATTCATGGACCTTTAATGAGCTGGTGATGGACTTCCAGGGACCTGTGGGCCCTGGAAATTCCTGCAAAGCTTCAGTTTTAACAAGGGACTCCTCATTCTTGTCTCTCTGGGGAGTGACAGGAGAAGTTTAAACTCATGCAGCTGCACTTTTCTAGAGAAAGGGCCTCAGCTGTCATCACATTCCCGACGAGATCCTTGATCCAAAAAAATTTAAAATAATAAAAAACACAGGATGGGATGAGGGATACAAAGTGGTCCAGGAAGGGTGGATGGCTGAGAGGAAGGGAGTGAATCTGAATGGGAAGACAGAGAGCCCTTGAGACAAAAGATCCTAAGTTCACAACTTGGCTGCCGACCAAGATCCTAACTCTTGCTCAGCAATGGCCCAGACCCTATTCCCATTGATCATTGCAGTAGCTCCTCTAACCCGTTCCCCTCAACCCCAGAAAGAGACCCTTGGTCACTTGCTCTTTGAATTCTTTGCCACCCAGCCTTTACAATAACCACTTTCCCCATAGTTCAGAATCTCATAAAAGAGCTGGGCTATATGCTTGGGCAGGGAAGCAACTGCATTTCTCACTTTTCCCTCATCCCTCTGGCCTGAGGATTAGTAAGCCTCTCTCAAAGTATAACATCTTTCATATCTTAAAAGCAATATATACCCATTATGGAAAATTTGGAAACTACAAAAGGTATAAACCAAACCTGTTGCCATTGAGTCGATTGTGACTCATAGCGACCCTATAGGACAGAGTAGAACTGCTCCATAGGGTTTCCAAGGAGCAACTGGTGGATTTGAACTGCTAACCTTTTGTTTAGCAGCCAAGTATCTTAACCACTGCACCACCAGAGCGCCTAGGAAGGTATAGAGAAGGGAATTAAGGAATACTGATATTCACACCACCAGTGGTATGCTCTTAACTTCATACACACCCCATCAAACTCTTCTATTCTTCTCCAATTCTTAGCAGTAGAGACAGATCTTAGAAAGATGCTCAAAAGTTAGTAAAATAGCTAGGTAAATGTTTACTAAAGTATGTTGAGTGTGTTCTGTGATTTACTACTTCCGTAGAATATTAATAGATGCTTCATGTTAACAGTATTCTGTGGTCAAACAAGTTTGGGAAATGCTCGGTTTAATAAAATTAAATAAGTTTCTTGATCACTGAGTCTTTAATATACAATATACATTGAGAATTCCCAAGAAAAAGATAGGCCATGAAGCATATCACCAATGCATTTTCACCATAGAACCCTCTCCTACAGAGCATTTTATTTGACTAATATTCTATGAATATTTTAGGAAATGCTAAGCCAAATTAAAAATCAGAGGAAACAAATTCTGTGACAAGTTCTGGCTCTACCACTTACTCAATATTTGACCTTAGTTTTCTATTCCAAAAAACCCATCGCTGCCAAGTCGATTCCAAATCATAGTGACCCTATAGGACAGAGTAGAGCTGCCCCATAGAGTTTCCAAGGCTATAAATCTTTACAGAAGCAGACTGCCACATCTTTCTCCCACAGAGCAGCTAGTAGGTTCGAAAGGCTAACCCTTCAGTTAGTAGTTGAGCACTTAACAATTTGTGCCAAGAGGGCTCCCTAGTTTCCTATTACTAGGTGTTATGAACTTAATTGTGTCCCCCAAAAATGTGTGTCAACTTGGCTAGTCCATGATTCCCAGTATTGTGTGGTTGTCTTCCATTTTCTGAGCCAATGTAATTACTTGTGTGTTGTTAATCCTAACCTCTATGATATTAATGAGGCAGATTATAGCCAGTTATGTTAATGAAGCAGGACACAATCTACAGGATTAGGTTGTGTCTTGAGTCAATCTCTTTTGTGATACAAAAGAGAGAAGCGAGCAGAGAAGAAAGGGACCTCATACCACCAACAAAGAAGCGCTGGGAGCAGAGCGTATACTTGGCACCTGATGTCCCTGTGCTGAGAACCTCCTAGACAAACAACAGAGAGAGAAAGCCTTCCCCTAGAGGTGGCAGCCTGAATTCAGAATTGTAGCCTACTAGACTGTGAGAGAATTAACTTCTGTTTGTTAAAGCCATCCACTTGTGGTAGTTTTGTTATAGTAGCAGTAGATAACTAAGACACTAGGTAACACATTGCCCCAACACTTATTGGCTTAAAAAAACATTAATTATCTCTATTTCTATGTAGGTCAGGAATCCAGGAGGGACTTAGTTAGAGGCCAAGAGTCTGGGTAGGACCCCTCACAAAGCTGCAATGAAAGTTTTGGCCAGAGCTGCTGTCGTCTTAAGGCCCAACTGGGGAAGGCTCTGCTTCCAAGTTCACTCATGTGGTTCTTGGCACAATTCAGTTCCTTGCCAGTTGTTGCACTGAGGGCCTCAGTTTCTCACTGGCTGTTGGCCAAAAGCTGTCCTCAGCTCTTTACCATGCGGACCTCTCCAGCTTGCTTCATCAGGGCAAGTATGTGAAAAAAAGTCCAAGAGAGAGGACAAGCAAGAAGGAAGAGACAGTCTTATGACCTTATCTCAGAAATGACATCCCATCATATTTGCCATATTCTATCTGTTAGAAGCAAGTGACTATGTCTTGCCCATGTGCAAGGGGAGGGGATTATAGAAAAATGTAAGTAATAGGAGGTGAGGATCATTGGGAGCCGCTTACGAAGCAGTTTATCACAACTACTAATACAGAGCACAGATCTTCAATCTGAAAGAAGTTGTGGTGGAAACCTGATCCCCATATTAAAAGGTAAGAGAACTGAGGTCCCCTTAGGGTCATGTTTGTTTCATCAGATCACATGGCACCAGGCTATGGCAATCCCTTAGTAGGGACTCAAGTTGTCTGAGTATTAGTTTGGTGTTTTTTTTTCCACCATAGCTGGCTGCCCCAGTGTCTGTATTAGTAATTAGGGTTAATCTCAGTTTCTGTATTTCTAAGATGGGGTAAATAATCTCTGGGCTGCCTTCCTCCCCCCCACAGAAGTTGGTAGAAAACCAAAAAATAAATCAAAGAAGTGAAAATGCTTTGAAAATCATAAAATACTATAGATACTCAAAGTTATGTTTTTATCGTTACTGTTTATAATGATAAAATAATCATTATAATGATTATTGTAACGATGCTTAGACTTAGGCATTATCAAATTTGTGAGATGATATTTCTTTTTGCTCCTCTTTTTCCTTTCTTTGATGGTGCTCGCACCAACTCGGGTGAGAGTAACACTTGTATTTACTGTTGAGGGAGCCCACAGAGCCAGAACTCCTGTCTCTTTCCCACTCAGGTGCTTCCAGTGCCATTTACTGGCTCTTCTCACTGCTCTTCCATCAGAGTCTAATAATCCTGAGTTCCACCCTGGAAGTTCCCCTCTCTCCTTAGTAACAGTGCCTGTTTGACCTAAAAGAATTGAGCTTCTTTCCTAAGCAGTGCCCATGTGATGAGAATGGATCTAAGATACTGCAAAGACTCAACGTCCTTCCACCTGGCCTCTCTATCACATGAGATAGAGGAAAAGGTCCACCACCTCTGAGGAACCTTCCATGATCCCCACCACCAGAAGTATTTTCTCACGCACCTGAACCCTTACCTTGCTTAGACTTGGAGCTACCATTTGTTGAGGATCCACTTTGTACTAGATATTTTTTGAGCACTTTATGTGGCTATCATTGATCTTCAAACATACACACTCCTTGTATAGATAAGATCCATGAGACTAGACAAGGTTAAGTCCCTTGTCTGTTTTTATCATCGCAAAAGAACATGGAATCAGCCCACCAAGTACAAGCCAAGCCCATTGCCTTCAAGTCAATCCCGACTCATAAGGACCCTATAAGACAGAGTAGAACTGCCCTTTAGGGTTTCCAAGGAGTGGCTGGTGGATTCGAACTACTAACCTTTTGGTTAGCAGCCTGGGCTCTTAACCACCGCGCCACCAGTGCTCCGAATCAGCCCACATTGTGTCTAATTCCAAAGCCAAAGTTTGTATCCTTTTACACACCTCTGTGAATTCCCAGGTTCTTTATTGTATTCTCCAGTAGGTTCTACACAACTTGGAGGAGGGGGAAAATAAGTTTGCCTTGTGCCTGGCACAGTGTTGGAAGGGGGCGTTGGTGGTTCAGTGGTATAATTCTCCCTTTCCATGTGGGAGACCCAGGTTCAATTCTCAAGATTGTCAGGCCAGTGCACCTCATGTGCAGCTACCACTCTCTATCAGTGGAGGCTTGTGAGTTGCTATGATGCTGAACAAGTTTCAGTGGAGCTTTCAGACTAAGATGGACTAGGGAAAAAAAGCCTGGAGATCTACTTCCAAAAATCAGCCAGTGAAAACCCTATGGATCACAATGGTCCAATAAACAACCAATTGTTAGGCTGGTACAGGACTGGCCAGTATTTTCTTCCATTATGCATGGAGTCACCATGAGCTGGGAATGACACTACAGCAGCTAAAAACAACAACGACAATTAATGATTGACATCCACTACCCTTTTCAGGTATATTTATCATTTTGACCTTCTTTCTAAGATCCTTGAGGTCAACATCTTGCCTCATATTCCCCTCAGCAGCTGAGATGTCTTCACATTTATCTTTCACCTCACGAGTGACAGGCAGTGACCCATGAAGTAAAATCATGAGTTCAGTGGCTGGATATAGGTGATTGTTTGCCACAGACTGTACACCTAAGCCTAGTCAGCCCGGAAGTGCCTGCCAGTGGATGGCTCCATACCACACTATCCTGAAGAAAGAATGAAGTGGTGTCCTGATGACTCTTGTTCATTATATACAAAGGATGGTACCTCATACTGAAGGTTTTCCTTTAATTTGTTCTAAATTATCTCCTTTACACTTCAGAGAAGGCAACCTCTTCTTTTATGTTCCTTGTTGGAAGTCAGTTTATCCACACATGTGAGGAGAGAAGAGGATGTTAGACATTTCCGAATGGTCTTTACATTTGTTCCAAAATAGGTATTCTTCCAAGAGTCTGACATAGTACCTTTTTAATCTCCCCATGCTGCCCACATTTTAACCTTATCTCAGCCTTAAACATTAGCATAGCTGATTGTGTATATAATTAAAGTGTTTGTTTATAGAGCTTTATACCACAAGCATAAAACACTAATTGGGTGTCAGTCTGTCAGTTCACATTGCCAGCAGAAGTCTTCTTGACGTTTTCCCAAATTTCTCTCACTTTCATTCACCTTGTCTCTACTTCTTGGCTCCTTACCCTCTTTTCCTCCCTTCCTGATGTAATTGAGAACAGGAATCACCCTGTCAAGTTAATTTCCTGTTCTTTTGCCAAATGTTCTTTATTTCATTTATTTATTGGACTCATGCATGTCCCCAGAGTTTACAACAATCCAGAGATTCACAGAATTTCAATTTAGTACTTCCTTTGCTACTACAGGCAGTCCTCCACGGTACGAACGAGTTCCATTCCTAAGTCTGTCTTTAAGTTGAATTTGTACATAAGTTGGTACAGTTAGGTACAGTTCGTATCTAACATTAGTTAGTCAAATGTTTGTCTTAGTATATAGTGTAAATTTCTATGCATAAAAACATTAAAGAAACACTTCCAGATATACTAAAACATCTTTAATATAATAATACAATAATAATAGTAATGTTTTGATGCACATCGCAAAGTAGCGCCCACTTGTTATTACGAACCATTGTACGTACCTCAAATTTTTTAATGATAAATTTATACTTACATAACAAAAAATCTAGAGTGACAGTGTTTACAGATTTAGTTAATTCAGCTGCTCCATAATATCATCAGTGACACAAGTTTTTTCTATCTTTTCACTTCGTTCTTTTTAGCATGATGGTTTGGGAACTTGAAATAGCTCCCCTCAAGGCCTCTGAATGGCTGAAAACAATACCAAGCATCTCATCCTCAATTAATCTTGTCCCATGGTCAGAAGGGAAAAACAGCGTTCCTACCTAGAGTCCTTTTTTAAAAAATTTTATTATGTTTTAGGTGAAAATTTATAGTGAAAATTAGTTTCTCATTCAAAAATTTATACACAAATTGTTTTGTGACATTGGCTGCAATCCCCTCAATGTGTCAGCACTCTCCCCCTTTCCCTTTCCACCCAGCGTTCTCCATGTCTATTCACCCAGTTTTCCTGTCCCTTACTACCTTCTTTATCTTTGGTTTTGGACAGGTGTTGCCCGTTGGTCTCATATACTTGACTGAACTAAGAAGCACATTCCCCATATGTGTTATTGTTTGTTTTATAGGCCTATCTAATCTTTGGCTGAAAGGTGGACTTCAGGAGTGGCTTCAGTTCTGAGTTAGCAGGATGTCCGAGGGCCATACTCTTGGGGTTTTCCTCCAGTCTCTGTCAGACCAGTAAGTCTGATCTTTTTTCGTGAATTTGAATTTTGTTCTACAGTTTTCTCCCGCTCTGTCCAGGACCCTCTATTGTGATCCCTGTCAGAGCGGTCCGTGGTGGTAGCCAGGCATCATCTAGTTCTAGGCTCAGGCTGCTGGAGGCTGGGTATACCTTGAATTCTTAATCGGCTTTACAGGGGTTGGGTCATAACTATGGGATGTATATAAATTGGACATTCGTAACCTAGGGACTCCTGTAAATTCATCTCTCTATTGCTGCTCAAGCCTTAACCACTTGCATCTGTGCCAGAAAATATAACATTTATCTCACAGCTGAGGTGCAAATAGGATATTCCTTGAAATATCTTGTCCTTTATCCAGGAGCTATAAAAGACAAAAGCCAAAAAAAAAAAAAAAATCTGGTGAACATAGTATCAGCCTCCTAGCTCCAGCTGTGCTGTCTACGGTTACACTAACAACCATCATCTGTACAGTTTAAGCCCAAAGATTTACTGAATGCACACAAGGTTGTGATAATACCTCAATTCTCTTTGTGTAAAGATTCTATAGTATTTAAATTATTTGGTGCAAGATATAAAAAGTGGTATTAAATTTGTCTACATTGACATTAAAGAATTCCTACTTATCGAAAATTACCCAAGTACATGAATAACAGATGTCAGATCACATGTGCTCCAGGACTAGAGACAGTCAGAGACCAAGACTGGAATCTGACTCAGCCAAGGTGCAGCCACTGGGTCATTTCTGGGTGCCTTGGGCTTTTCTCTCTGAGGCATATCAGCTCTTCCTTGGGCAGCCCAGTTTCTCATCTCTTTCCACAGGGGAGAAATCTGCCCACTCCCAAAGGTCACAGCACTGTACTCACCCAGACAGGGTACCATCCCATGTGTGTCTGACAGCAGCAGACACTGAGGGGATCTCAGGCTTGGTTCAGGGCTGGAAAAGATTCCACTGTGTCCTCATAACACATATCATAATATTTCTCCCTGGGCCAGATACTCCCAGTGGGGCTTTTGCCAAAGGGCATGTTCAAGCAATTGCTGAGCATCTTGTCAGCCCAGAAATGAGACAGAGGAAACAATGCCATGTGATTTAAGGAAACAAACTTGACCCTACAGGACCTCAGTTCTCTTATCTTTTAATATGGGAATCAGGTTGTCTCTAAGACTTCATGCCTAAATGTAAAATATTTTTGAGAATTATAAGGATGTTAAGGAAATAGAATTTTTTAAACTTGAATGGTGTGAAGAAACTGAAAAATAAGCCATGGTTTTTATTTCCATATGTCTTCTAGATATAAAGTCACACGGTTAGTATGAGAACATAAAATTTATAATATAGCACTCAAAATACTTATAAAATTCTCAGTTTTGGTATAATGAATGACACAAAGATATCTTTAGGGAAATGAACTACTTTTTCAAATGGAATGGAGAATATTGAATCTTAAAAATAAAAAGAGAACACTATATATTCTTTGGGTGACTTTTATAATTTCATGTTTTATTTCTTCATGTCTCTATAAATGACACTCTTTTGGGTCCAATAGAAGGCAATTAAACTAGATACACACGCAAAAATTTACCAAAAATTCTTCCTTTGTATTTAGTATGTAGTTAACTTTTATATTTCATGAGGGATGGGGGAATACTGATTCCAATTTACACAGCAAATAAGTGAAGATTTGAGGAAAAAGCATTCAACCTATGATATTCGGTCCTACGCCCTGTTGAACAAGTTATTAACTGTGTGATTTAGGGAAGGTCCACCACATTCTGAGTGGCAGTTTCTCATCTGAAAAGAAGAACAGCAGTATTTTTCATATAATCTTACAAAGTTTTTGTGATACTAAAATAAGATGACATAGGGGAACTTCCTTAGTAAATAGAATCTACCATTTAAATTATTTATATTCAGGCATCTTCATTACAAAGCTGCTTTTTTTCTTCACACTGTATATGATAATCAGTAAAGACGATGCCATTGAATTCAGCAAGCTTTGGGCATCCTACCTAGCCAGTCAGTACCAGCTTACCTGCTTTCATTCTAGGCCTAAGTCAAGGGTCCCAGCCTCAGCAGGGCGGCAGCACTAGCGGAGTTCCAGCTAGTGATTTTTTTTTTTTTACATAGGAAGTAATGGTATCTGAAAATAATGACAGTTTCATATCCGCTTTCCCAGTCTTTACATCTTTTATTTCTTTTTCTTACCTATGGCTCTGGCTGGGACTGGCAGTAAAATGTTGAATGAAATTATTTATAGACGATAATCTTATTTTCTGATACTTAACCAGTCTTTCTTTGCTTTTCTTGTGTGACATTTTTGAAGATTACACACCAAAACGCTCCTCAGTTGAGTTGTCTGAAGTTTCTTCTTGATGAAATTTGGGTTGTACATTTTGGCAGGAATACCCCATTAATGACATTGTGTTCTCAATGCATCATATTAGGAGGCATAAGATGCTACTCATGATAGAAAATTTCAATCATCTGGTTAAAGTGGTGTCTGCCACGCTTTTCCATTTGTAATTAACAGTAAATAAATAGTGAGTTTTTGAGATTATGTAAATATACCGTTATTCTTCAAAGTTTTGCCCACTAGCTTAATCATTCATTGATGATTCTGGCCTTAATTAATTATGATGATGATGGTTGCCGAGTAGTAATTTTCTAAGTCCATCTTTTTTTCTGCATTTAGTAATAAGCTTTCTACTATAAGGAGGAAATTTGCCACTTTATTTATTTTTATAGCTCTATGGGCTCATCAGTTCTTTTTATTCAGTTGGTTATAATTATTTGCCATTATTACTTACTTTGAGCTTCACTTTTCTTAGCGCTGTCCAGTGAGAACCCCTTCAAGCTGACTCCTGTGTCATTTTGATATGTCACTATTATTCTCTGAGCACTTCTTTACTTTCTTGCACAACAAAAATCCCTGGTTCCTTTTAGTAGAGAATGGTAATAGAATCTAAAATCTGGGTGTTAGGTATGGCTGTTGCTTCTGGAGTATCATAGTTTCTAGAGATAGGAAATTAAAGCAAGTTTGTATGTATACACACACGTTTCATTTGCGTCGGTGTGTGTTTTATCTAGTCTGCAAATCTGAGTCTTTTGTTGAAATGTTTATTGTACTTACATTATGTATAATTATTGAAATCTCAGTTTATCTCATCGGATTTTTATTCTTTTTTTACTCCAATTTTTGTTTCTTTTTTTGGCCCTCAGCCCTCTTTGGAGCCCTGGTGGCACAGTGGTTAAGAGCTTAGCTGCTAACCCAAAGGTCAACAGTTTGAATCTACCAGCTGCTCCTTGGAAACCCTATGGGGCAGTTCTACTCTGTCCTATAGGGTCGCTGTCAGTCAGAATCGACTCGATGGCAACAGGCTTTTTTTTTTTTTTTTAATTAATCATATATTATTACTTCATATTCCCCCCCTTAGCTTGTTATTAATGAATTCTTTTATTATTATTTTAGTGGTTATCCTAGGGATTAAAACATACACCATTCCCTGTATAGAGTATAAAATAAAAGACCTTACAAGACTTTAATAAGATACTCTTCTCTCTCTCCTATGTTACTATTTTCATTAATTTTCAGTCTACATATATTTCAAATGCCACAAGATACTGTTATTATTTTAAACAGTAAATATTTGATTAGAATTACTTACCCATTTACCTTCTTCAGTGCCCTTTATTTCTCTCTATGAACATTTTCCTTCAGCTCCAAAAAAAAAAAAAAATACTTCCAGGATTTCTTTTAGTGCAGGTCTGCTGGCAATAAACTATGTCCGATTTTTTTCTATTTTATAAGCTATTTTTGGTAGGCATAGAATTCTAGATTTAGAGGGGTTTTTTTGCTCAATTATCACTCCACTGTTTTTCTAAAATCTGTTCTCTGTCTTATTGTTACTACTTGGAAGGTAACCTAAGTTCAAGTTCTGACTATTTTGAAAATTTTCTCTTATCTTTGGTTTTCTACAGTCTTACTATGATATAACAAGGTATGGCTTTCTTTACATTTTTCTTGCTTTATTGCATTGGCTAGGACTGCCAGTGCACCATCAGTGCAAAGTAGTTATCCTGCTTGGGGACTGTAGAACTTTGGGATGTAAAACTTGATGTCTTTAGCAAATTTGGGGAAATTTCCAGCCATTATCTTTTCACATATTGCTTCTATCTTATTCTCTCTTTCCTCTCCTTCTGAGATGCCATCGTGTGTTAGATCTCTGCACTATGAACTTTATATCTTTTACGTTTTTTTTTCTGCATTTCCTTTTTTTTTTTCCTTTGTGTGTGTCCATTTAGGTGTTTTCTAATAATATACTTCCAGTTCACTAATTCTTTAGTCTGTGTCTGCTGGTAAAATACATCAATCTATTAAGTATTAATTTTAGTTATTATATTTTTCAGTTCTAGGATTTCCATTTCAATCTGTTGTATAGATCCAGTTCTCTGAGTAAATTATTTATATTTTTATTTTCAATATTTTTATCCTATTTGTTTTAAAGGCCTTATCTGATCATTTTAACGTGTGATTCTGTTTCTGTTGTCTATGTTTCCTCTTGGTTTTTAGTCATTCAGTCATGTTTCATGGTTTACCTGGGCACTTTTGATTGGATGCTGGATATTTCGTATAAAAAAAATATAGTGACTCGACATAAATTGTCTTTTCTTGGATAGGCAAATAAGATATTGTCAGATGGGCTTGATCCAATTGAGACTAGCTTATTTCAGGCTAGTCTTTATTCTTGAATATAGCCTTTTCAGATATATCATCTTAACATCTGAGTATTTACCAGGGACCCTCTTCTTTGATGGGCTCTGAATGCTAAGCCTTCTCTCCCTATTACCATGAGACTGTCAAAATCTCTGCTTAATCTTTGGCCTCTTAGCAGCAGTTTTCTTCATGATTTCTGAGAGTATTTCCCAACATGTGTTGCTCTGGAGTAAATAAATGCCTTGAGGAGAAATTATACAAAAAAGAAAAAAATTAGTTTCACCTTTCTGCAGTTTCCTTTTTTATGAGATCTTCCCTTGTCCAATTTTGGCCGTCTAGATAGCTCTGAACTCCAAGTTTTGTCTCCCTAACCCTGTGAGACTGCCAGAAGCTCTAGCCTGCCACTTTCTGTTTGGCCTTGGTGCCATGATCAGTGAGTCAGCAAACACCTCGAGGGGAAAAAAACAGCCATAAATGCTAGACTCACTTCCACGCACTTCACTTCTCTTCAAGATCTTGGATTTTCATGCCTGGTTGCCTTGGTTGCTTTCTAATGATTTCAAAGAGTTGCTTTGCTTTTTTTTTTTTTTTTTCCATTAAATCTACCTTTCATAGACTTCTTGGTGGAAGGTTTTGTCTGGCACCAGAAAACCATCATAGCCAGAAACAGAAATGTTTCTTATTTTTACTGAATCCTGTAAGAATGGAGACATCCCAGGGTGGTGCAAACAGTTAAGTGCTCAGCTGTTAACCGAAAGGTTGGTGGTTCGAGTATACCCAGAAATGCCTCGGAAGAAAGGACTGGCAATATACTTCAAAAAAATCAGCCATTGAAAACATAATGGAATTCGTAAGGAAGAAATAAAAGAATCTCTATTTGCAGATAATATGATCTTATACACAGAAAACCCCAAAGACTCCACAGGAAAACTACTGGAACTAATAGAAGATTTCAGCAAAGTATCAGGATACAAGATAAACATACAAAAATCAGTTGGATTCCTTTACACCAACAAACAGAACTTCGAAGAAATCACCAAATCAATACCATTTACAATAGCTCCCAAGAAGATAAAATACTTAGGAATAAATCTAACCAGAGACAGATGAGACCTATACAATGAAAACTACAAGACACTACTGCAAGAAACCAAAACAGCCCTCCATAAGTGGAAAAACATACCAATTCATGGATAGGAAGACTCAAAATTGTGAAAATGTCAGTTCTACCCAAAGCTATCTACGTATACAATGCAATCCCGATCCAAATTCCAACGGCATATTTTAATGAGATGGAGAAGCAAATCACCAACTTAATATGGAAAG
>NW_004444014.1:2937201-2962256 GCF_000243295.1 Trichechus manatus latirostris | reverse complement strand
TGAAACATAACATGGAGGAAGCTGGAGGTCATTATGCTGAGTGAATTTAGTCAGTCACAGAAGGACAAATATTGTATAAGACCACTATTATAAGAAATCAAGAAAAGGTTTAAGCACAGAAGAAAACATTTGATGGTTATGAGGGTGGGGAGGGAGGATGAGTGTTATTCACTAACTAGGTAATAGATGAAAATTATCTTAGGTGAAGGGAAGGACAGCACACACTACAGGAGAAGTCAGCACAACCGGACTAAACCAAAGCTAAGAAGAGTCCTGAATACAATCAAACACTTCGAGGGACAGAGTAGCAGCGGCCAGGGTCTGGGGACCATGCTTTCAGGGGACATCTAGGTCAATTGGCATAACAAAGTTTATTAAGAAAATGTTCTGCATCCTACTATGGTGAGTGGCATCTGGGGTCTTAAAAGCTAGCAAGCGGCCATCTAAGATGCATCAATTGGTCCCAATCACCTGGAGTAAAGGGGAATGAAGAATTCCAAATACATAAGGAAAGTATTAGCCCAAGAGAAAGGGCCACAGGACCAGAGACTGATCAGCCTGACACCAGAAGAACTGGATGGTGCCTGGGTACTACCAATGACCGCCCTGACAGGGAACACAACAGAGAGTCCCTGATGGAGCGGGGGAAGGGTGGGATGCAGAACTCAAATTCTAGTAAAAAGACCAGACTTAAAGTTCTGACTGAGACTGGAGGAACCCCAGAAAGCATTGCCCCCAGACTGTCTGTCAACCCAGAACTAAAACAATTCCCAAGGCCAATTCTTCAGACAAAGATTGGACGGGACTGTGGGACATAAAATGATACTCGTGAAGAGTGTGCTTCTTAGCTCAAGTAGATAAACGAGACTAAACAGGCAGTTTCTGTCCGGAGGTGAGATGAGAAGGCAGAGAGGGTCAGGAGCTGGTTGAATGGACACAGGAAATTAGAGGTAGAAAGGAGGACTGTGCTGTCACAGTATAAAGAGAGCAATTAGGTCACATAACGATGTATGTGTAAATTTTTGTATGAGAAACTAACTTGAATTGTACACTTTCACTTAAACTACAACAATAAAAAAGAAAAGAAAACATTATGGAGCACACTTCTACTCTGACATACCTCGGGTAGCTATGAGTCAGAATTGACCCAATGCCAACTGGTCTGTGTTTTTTTTTTTTTTAAATTATAATGGTGGAGGTGATAATTCCTGCCTTGCTTACCCTATGGGAAGGTCTCAAGTTAATTTAACCTGGAAAAGGGGAGAGTAGTAGGAAAGAAAAAATATTCATTTATGTATTCACTTAATCACCAAATACTCCTTGCACACCCAATTTATAGTAGGTACTCTTCTGAAAATAAAAACAAAGAAGAAAATACTACAGAGAAAGAAGGAAGGAAGGGAAGAAAGGAAAAGAAAAGGAAATAATAGAAAAGAAAATAATACCTTCAACTCTCAACCCACATACTTAATGCTGCTGTCCTTGATGAAACCCCTTCAGTCTTGCTTCCAATGTCTGCAGTTGTCTTTTCATGGAACTTTCATTCTAGTGAATCTAGATAGACTGATAGGTAAGTAAAAATTTATCAGATAATTATAACTGCTATTCAGAGAATTAAAATAGGGTGGACTGTTTTACATTAAGGAGTCAAGGAAAGGCTTTCCAAGAAGATGATATCGAAACTGAGATCTTGTCTAAATGACAAGAAGACACCCGCCATCGGAAGGCTAAAGTAAACAACATTCCCAACAGAGGCAACAGCTATGCAAAGTAAGCCCCAAGATAGAAATAAGTGAGGTAAATAGAACCATTAGTGCCAAAAACCTATATAAAGCTTCTCTCTTATTACACTTTCTGATCTCCCCACTGGTCCCTCCTGTTGGAGAAATTGTCAGAAAGCCAGCTGGTAAAGGAACCTGGGAAATGTAGTTTGCAGTCTCAGCCCCAACAGGTATAATTTCTACATTATCTGATAAATTTTTACTTACCTATCAATCTATTTTTTGTGATTTTAAAATGAGAATGTTTAAAATAATAACAGGTAGTATTTATTGAGCACATACAGTGTACCAGGCACTGTTTTAAGTACTTAACATGCATTATCGTATTTAATCCTCTCACCACACATATGAGATAGATCCTATTATTAAACCTATGTAGCATATTAGGCAACTATACCACACAGAGGTTAATAATCTATCCAAGCTTCAACAGCTAGTAAGTGGCACTTCAGACTTGTTAACCCCCACACTAAGAAGCCCTGGTTATGCAATGGTTAAGCTCTTGGCTGCTAACCAAAAGGTGGGTGGTTCAAACCCACCCAGCAAACCCCTGAGAGAAAGACCTGGCAATCTGCTTCCGTAAAGATGATAGCAAAGAAAACCCTATGGGGCAGTTCTACTCTATCACATGGAGTCACTATGAGTCGGAATCAACTTGAGGGCACCCGCCTACAACAACAACCCACACACTTAATGCTCCTGTCCATAATGAAACCCTTTAATCTCAGTTTCAATGTCTGTGATTTTCATTACGAAGTCTGCTGTATAATCTCACAATGGTCCAAGCTGATCCCAGGAATGACCAATTTTAGGGAAACAGAAACAGCTTTGGGCTGCACTTGAGCTGATTGTGTAACTTAACTCAGGTGGACTAAATTGGCTGTACATTCTTTTAGCAGGCATCCATGCCCCACAGGCTTCTGGGCACTAGAACAAAAATAACTAAGTGCATAATGATCACAACAAAGACAACTTGCCCAAACAATTTCATGTGCCAAAGCACACAGGAAAGGAAGAGAAATAATTTCCTATCAACACCCCTAATCACCTTGGGAGACTCCTTCATAATGATTGCCTGAGCAGAAACTGGGTGACCGGTGTGTGGGAAGCCTGGAAGTTTCAGGGGATCTCAGAAAGGCATCATGGGAAAAACACCGGCCTACAGTGGGGACACTAGAGTTCTAGTCCTACCTTGGACCCTAAACAGCTGTACCACGCTGAACTAGTTAAATCATCACATAATATTAGCGCTAAGGGAGTCATTTTCAAGTTAAAATTCCTGACTTTACAGATAAGAATATGAAGGCCCAGAGCAGTACAGCCAAATCAGAGGTCAACTATCCCGGATCCCCAGGCTTGCTCTTTGTTCACACCATATTCCATTGCCAAACCAGGCCCTTCATTAGTCTGAGCATCAATATCCTCATCTGTAGAATGGGGATAATCTTAAATGCTCTACCTACCTACTACAGATGATTTAATACAACCAAAAGGAACACTACACTGTATGCGAAAATATTTTTTAAAGTGTAGACCATGGAAATGCCACTGATCTGAGGATTTAAGGGTGTAATATTTTCCTTCTCACTGAGCCATCGTTTCCACAGACTTCAGCAGAAGTGCCATAAGCATCTCCAGAAACAGACCCTCAGTTTACAGAGAGACATGAGTAATCAACAGGACAGAACTAGGAAACATGATGGAATGTGAGTATGGGAAATTTTCAGTAGATAGTGAAAAAAGAAAAAAAAAAAAAACTCTTAAAAGGCCATTTGGTAAACCATAAGATAATCTCCCTAGGGATACATTGACTACTCCATTGCTTGCATCATTTAAACCCACACCTGACAGCACTTAAGAACATACCAGGTAAGGTGACCCACCATTAGCAAGGGAAGCCAGTAAAGAAAGCAAGGAAAGGTGTTCTAGGTGGGCCTGTTTGGTCTTTAAATCTACACACTATCTACTTGTGTGTCCTGTCTGCATCTCAGCCTGGGCACAGTTTTTCCAACAGGGCCTGATTATCCCTGATGTCCTCTATTAGCCAAGTACAGGCAAAGAATTTTGTACTCACTGGGGTGGTCCAATGAATGGAACTGTTTTGGGAGTGTGTATAAGCAGAAGTTATTATTCAAACATGGATTTTCAGGGACAATCTGTCAGGGATTGCTGCCATGGGGAAGGGGCTTTATGGTCCTAATGGTCCCTGAAGTCATAGCAAGACTGAAATATTACAATTTTATGACTGAGAAGTTTGAATAAAGGATAAGTAAGAACATCCTTTATCAAGGATGTCTTTCCATGGGATTCCACACCGATTAATCTCTTGGTAGTTGAGAAACTAAACTAACTTTCCTAACTTAAGAAAGGAGTTCCTTTCTTGTGCTTGTTTTCTCTTACATCTATCATGCTATCCCCTGTTGAAATATTTTCTCTATCTCAGTTACCAGATTTAACTGTCTCTTCTTCATGGACCATCCCAAGTCTCATCTCTTCCACAAAGTTTCTTTGGGATATCCCAAGCTTTGGCATTAACCCCTCCTCAAACTCCTGCAACGCTTCACAAAAAATTAATACATTCCTAGTTACAAGGAGTGGACTATAGAAGCTGTCTATTGCAGAGGAGTCAATGACTAATTAAAACAAGGATAATCAAGACAAGACTTCAGAAAGGAAAATGAGACCTGAGCTAAATACTAAAAAATTAAAAGTAGTTGTCAGCCCAGAAGGGTGATAAATATGGATCTCTGATCATCTGATGGAACCCTAGCAGTTAGTATAGTGGCTGGCACGTTGTAGATGCTCGAAAACATTTATCAAAGGAAGGAGGAAGGGAAGAAAAAAAAGAAGAGTTACATGATTAAAGTTAAAAGAACAATCAGATGTGAGGGGGCTATTCAAAGAAAGGGAAATACATGAAAAAATCCTGGATCACAAGTGGGCCAGGCCTGTTTGTGTGGTGGTGAAGAGTCCAGACTAGTGAGAACAACCTGCATCTGTGTAGAGCAGTGGGTTTTAGGACTAGGTGAGCAGTGTTGGCTCACATTATGCACAGCTCGGAATGCCTGGATGAGAACTTGAGGCTGGCTATAAACATATTTATATATTCTCAATAACATTAAGACTTACTGTGGCATCCTCATTAGACTGAAGCTATGTGAGGGTATGGTTCTCACCTTATTCTTGATAGCCCCAGTTTTTTAACTCAGGGTGTGCAATGATTTTTTAAAAAAATGAATAAGCAAATACATAAACCAATCTCTATTTCAGCCATTCAGACACAAGTTGATTTTTGTACCTTGCAGGTATCCTGGTGTTGGCCACAGTGTTGGCCTCCTTCTCACATTCAGGATTCAACTAGGACACTATAAAGTTAATGAACTTTCCCCTCCGGAGGGTATTTATCATTAAATTAATCTCACCTTTCAAGTGCTATTCCAAACCCCCCACTCCAGGCTGCATTGGTAGCCAATTTCCAAGACTGTGTCATGCTCTTGGAAGTGAATCAAAATGGAATTCTTGATAATTAGAGAATTAAAAAGCTTACCCAGTCACCTGACAAGCCATTTTATTACCAGTGTTTCAGTAGATTTTTTTTTTTTCTGACGAGAATATCCTTAAATCAGGTATGATTCATCCTGAAGAAGATGCACATATGAAATGTGAATTTGTAGAAGAGTAGAAGGGGGTACAGAGGGGCAGGACTTGGTCAGACAGCCCTGCTCTCAAACACTGTCTCTGCCGTGTATTAACCCTGCCATTTTGGACAATTTACATTCTCTAGGTCTCAGTTTTTTCGTCTATAAATTTACAATAGCAATGCCTACTACATTTTTGTACATTGTAGTGGAAATATTTTTGTATACTAGTTTTGGACTGTCAGTTTGTCGTACTATATCCTAGGCATTAGTAAGCTGAAATGGACTGGTATTGGCCATTTTGAATCATACAATCATATGGTCTACTATGCCGGGAATGACAAGTTGAGGAAGAAGAACATTTCAAGATCTATCTTCAAGTACAACACTGTCAATGACAAGATAATATCCATATGCCTACAAAGAAGACCAGTTAATATGACTATTATTCAAATTTACTCACCAACTACTAATGCTAAAGATGAAGAAATTGAAGATTTTTACCAACTTCTGCAGTCTGAAATTGGTCAAACGTAATCAAGATGCGTTGATAATTACTGGTGATTTGAATGTGAAAGTTGGAAACAAAGATAAAGATCAGTAGTTGGAAAATATAGCCTTGGTGATCGCATGACAGACTTGGGCAAGACCAATGATTTCTTCATTGCAAATACCTTTTTTCAACAACATGAAAGGTGACTATACACATGGACCTCGCCAGATGGATACACAGGAAGCAAATCGACTACATCTGTGGAAAGAGACTATGGAGAAGCTCAATATCATCACTCAGAACAAGGCCAAGGGCCAACTGCAGAATAGACCATCAATTGCTCAAATGGAAGTTCAAGTTGAAGCTGAAGAAAATTAAAACAAGTCCATGAGAGCCCAAATACAACCTTGAGTATATCCCATCAGAATTTAGAGATCATCTCAAGAGTAGATTTGATGCACTGAACACTATTGATCAAAGACTAGACGAGTTGTGGGATGACATCAAGGATGTCATACATGAAGAAAGCAAAAGGCATTAAAAAGACAGGGAAGAAAGAAAAGATCAAAATGGATGTCAGAAGAGAGTCTGAAACTAGAGTAGATAAAGAAAATGGAAAAAAATGATGAAGTAAAAGAGGTGAACAGGAAATTTCAAAGGATGGCTCAAGAAGACAAAGTAAAGTATTATAAAGAAATGTGCAAAGATCTGGAGTTAGAAAACCAAAAGGGTAGAACATGCTTGGCATTTCTCAAGCTGAAAGAACTGAAGAAAAAATTCAAGCCTCAAGTTGCAATAGTAAAGGATGCTACAGGGAAAATATTAAACTATGCAGGAAGCATGAAGAAAAGATGGAAGGAATACACTGAGTCATTATACCAAAAAGAAATGGTCAACGTTTAACCTTTTCAGGAGGTGGCATATGATCAGGAACCTATGGTACCGAAGGAAGAAGTCCAAACTGCACTGAAGGTATTGGCGAAAAACAAGGCTCCAGGAATTGACAGGATACCAATTGAGATGTTTCAACAAACGGATGCAGTGCTGAAAGTGCTCACTCATCTACGCCAAGAAATTTGGAAGACAGCTACCTAGCCAATCGACTGGAAGAGTTCCATATTTATGTCTGTTCCCAAGAAAGTTAATCCAACAGAATGCAGAAATTATTGAACAATATCAATATCACATGCAAGTAAAATTTTGCTGAAGATCATTCAAAAGCAGCTGCAGAAGTATATCAACAGGGAACTGCCAGAAATTCAAGCCAGATTTAGAAGAGAACATGGAACCAGGAATATCATTGCTGATGTCAGATGGATCCTGGCTGAAAGCAGAGAATACCAGAAAGACGTCTACCTGTATTTTAATGACTATGCAAAGGCATTTGGCTGTGTGGACCATAGCAAATTATGGATAACGTTGCGAAGAACGGGAATTCCAGAACACTTAATTGTGTTCATGAGGAACTTGTACATAGATCAAGAGGAAGTTGCTCCAATAGAACAAAGGGATACTGCATGGTTTAAAGTCAGGAAAGTTGTGAGTCAGGGTTGTATCCTTTCACCATACCTATTCAGTCTGTACACTGAGCAAATTATCTGAGACACTGGGCTGTATGAAGAAGAATGGGGCCTCAAGATTGGAGGAAGACTCATTAACAACCTGCATTATGCAGATGACACAACCTTGCTTGCTGAAAGTGAAGAGAACTTGAAGCACTTACTGATGAAGATCAAAAACCACAGCCTTCAGTATGGATTACACCTCAGCATAAAAAAAAACAAAAATCCTCACAACTCCACCAATAAGCAATATCATGATAAACAGAGGAAAGATTGAAGTTGTTCAGGATTCATTTATCCTGTTTCCACAATCAACACCCATGGAAGCAGCAGTCAAGAAATCGAAAGATGCATTGCATTGGGCAAATCTGCTGCCAAAGACCTCTTTAAAGCATTGAAAGGCAAAGATGTCACCTTGAAGACTAAGGGGCGCCTGACCCAAGCCATGGTGTTTTCAATCACCTCAGACGCATGTGAAAGCTGGACAATGAATAAGGAAGACCAAAGAAGAACTGAAGCCTTTGAACTGTGGTATTGGCCGAGAATGTTGAATATACCATGAACTGCCAGAAGAATGAACAAATCTGTCTTGGAACAAGTATGACCAGAATACTCCTTAGAAGCAAGGATGGCGAGACTACGTCTTACATACTATGGACATGTTACCAGGAGGGATCAGTCCCTGAAGAAGGACATCATGCTTGGTAAAGTAGAGGGTCAACAAAAACGATGAAGACCCTCAAAGAGATATACAAAATGGCTGCAGCAATGGGCTCAAGCATAACAACGATTGTGAGCATGGTGCAAGGCCAGGCAGTGTTTTGTTCTGTTGTACATAGGGTCACTGTGAGTTGAAACTGACTCGAGGGCACCTAACAACAGCAACAACGATATATAGGAGCCCCAGTGGCACAGTGGTTAAGCCGTTGGTTGCTAACCAAAAGGTCGGCAATTCAAATCCACCAGCTACTCCTTGGAAACCTATGGGGCAGTTCTATTATTATAGGGTCACTATAAGTCAGAATTGAATTGACAGCAACAGGTTTGGTTTTATACATATATATAAATGGTAATAGCTTTTGATCTAATAATATCACGTGAGTCGCCCCGCCCCAGGGAAACAGGCCAGCCTTCACCAGCAATGCCCCTTACCCTGAAACTTCCTTATTTCATCTTTCCATTAGAACAAAATTCTTTCCTTTGCCATTGTCTTAAGATCATGCATTGGACTAATCAGCTATCTTCTCAGAGTAATGTATTAATAGAATTCCTCTGTGATGGAATATTTCCAATTTCCAATTTAAATTAGCAAATTCAAGATAGCTTACCCTTAAGAGTAGATTTTAATCTTAATATTATTAAACATTATTAAATTGGTAAATTTAGTCTAGTGAACAGCCACTAGGAGAGAAAGTTTGGGTCTAAAAGTGTTTACAGGTAACTTTAAGATCCTTATAATTTTCCTCTGCATACCTATATTTTGGGCTAGTCATCACCCTATGATTGGGGCAAAACCAAGAGGACACTACTTAGCAGAATAAGCATAAGACCCTACATTTATGCCCAAAATACCTATTTTATAAATAGCGGATGGAGCTTATTGTGGCCACATTCATGTGCAAAAGATATGACAGTGTTATTTGCCCACAAGCTGGAGGTGTTTAAAAAAGTAACACAAAATTAGATCAGTCACATTTGTGTGTCCATGAAGTCCCTATCATGAGATGTTCTAAACTGACTCTGCTCTGTGATGACTGAACTATATCAGGAATAGGAGTAGAATTCAGGTTCACGTCTTTTTTAAACAGACTCTTTAAGAATAAATTTCTGCTTTGAATTTAACCTATCTCTGGAAGACAGGACATTACAAAAGTGTTCATTTTCCTAGCTAGAAATTTCTCATATGTATTCTATCCCATATTTCTTTTTAATAGAAATGTTAGACATTTTCAGTCTCTGCTAGCAAAAATTATGCATGAACCATTATCCTATAAAATTTGGCCAAATAAGAAAAAATGGAAGCATGAAATACAAGGATTTTGTAAAATAGAACAATATTTTCTTAAACCTTAAATTTAAATTCCACTCATTTTCCAATATTCAACATATCTTTGCTGAGTAGGACACTGAGTTTCCTTGTGCATTGAGGTTTCATATAATAGCGTTCTCAATCTAATCAGAACTTCCTATTACATTTAGAAGAGTTTCATGACATTAATTTGTCTTTTGTTTTTGTTTTGTTTTTATAGATTTTTAACAGATTTAAAACACAAAGTTGTCATTCTAAAACAGCCTTTTAATTCAATTTAGGAAATAGATAACACACCTCAACTATTCATCATCCCTTTTCACCTGGTTGGTTGGTTGGTTGGCTGATTTCTGCTTGGCTTACTTATCCGTTAGGTTGATCTAAAGAAGAACCCAGGAGTCGAAATCAGGAAACCTAAGTTTGAGTCCCAGATCCCCTCACTTCTAATCACTGGGCAGTTTACAAGGCTCCTCTGAGCTCGTTTTCTCATATCTAAAATGGGATAAAAATATCTCCTGCGTAATTCTCTGGGTTATTGCAAAATTACCTGAGATATCCTGTATCATCATTCTTAGTGATCTGTAAAAACTAAGTAAGCATCATTATACTTACTTATAAGCAAACAAAAATATCCTTATTTCATTCACAAAGAGCAAACTGGGGTTGGGTTTGTTCACAAACTAACTAAAGAAACGACCACTGCTATGGCTGCCTAGTGATTAGAAATGTTGTAGAGAAGTGGCAAGGAGATCAACCTCTGCTGATAGATGTTATCTTTTTGTTGAGTAACTAAGACAGTAGTCATTTATGAATTGGAAGCAGTTTTCAGTTTACAGTACTATATTTCATAAATTTCTGCGGTCTATAATTTTGATCTATACATAGTTTGAAGATGATTTATTAATATTTCCCTTATGTGGGTTTCATACACCCTGGAAACCTCAGACTCTAAATTACAGGGCTACTTTTATGATAACAAGCATTGTGACATTATGGATGAAGCATTGGCATGGGTATCATGGCACCCTAAGGTCTAATCATAGCTCCAACACTATCTAGCTGTGGTAGGCTGACTAATGAATGGTCTCCCAAAGATGTTGCTGCATGGTTTAAAATCGGGAAAGGTGTGTGTCAAGGTTGTACCCTTTCACCACACTTATTCAATCTATATGCTTTGCAAATAATCGAAGAAGCTGGACTATATGAAGAAGAACAGGGTGTCAAGATTGGAGGAAGGCTCATTAACAACCTGTGTTATGCAGATGAAACAACCTTGTTTGCTGAAAGAGAAGAGGACTTGAAGTACTTACTGATGAAAATCAAAGACTACAGCCTTCAGCATGGATTACACCTCAACATAAATAAAACAAAAATCCTCGCAACTTGACCAATAAGCAACATCATGATAAACAGAGAAAAGATTGAAGTTGTTTTTAAGGATTTCATTTTACTTGAATCCACAATCAACACCCATGGAAGCAGCAGTCAAGAAATCAAATGATGATTACATTGGGAATCTGCTGCAAGAGATATCCTTAAAGTATTGAAAAGCAAAGATGTCACCTTGAGGACTAATGTGAGCCTGACCCAGCCCTTGGTATTTTCAACTGCCTCATATGCATGTGAAAGCTGGACAATAAATAAGGAAGACCAAAGAAGAATTGACACCTTTGAATTACAGTGTTGGTGAAGAATAATGAATATACCATGGACTGCCAGAAGAACGAACAAGTCTCTCTTGGAAGAAATATAGCCAGAGTGCTCCTTCGAAGTGAGGACGGTGAGACTTCATCACACATACTCTGAACATGTTATCAGGATGGAGCAGTCCCTAGAGAAAGACGTCAGGCTTGGTAGGGTAGAGGGTCAGCGAAAAAGAGGAAGACCCTCCATGAGGTAGATTAACAAAGTGGTTGCAATGATGGGCTCCAGCATAGCAATGATTGTGAGGATGGCCCGGGACCAGGCACTGTTTCATTCTGGTGTGCATGGGATTGCTCTGAGTTGGAACCTACTCGATGGCACCTAATGACAACGATAATAAAGATGTTCACATCCTAATTCCCAGGACCTGTGAATATGTTATCTTACATGGCAAAAAGGACTTTGCAGATGTGATTAAATTAAGAATTTTTAAATGGAGAGATTCTCCTGGATTATCTGTGTGGGCCCAATGTAATTGAAAGGTCTCTTATAAAAGGGAGGCAGGAGAGTTGGAGGAGAGAAGGAGATGTGATGCTGAAAGCAGAGGGAAGAGTGATGCAGGGCTGCAAGTTGGTGGCTTCTAGATCCTGGAAAAGTCTAGGGCCACATTCCCCTCTGGAGCCTCCAAAAGGAACACAGCCCTGCCAACACCTTGGTTTTAGCCTAGTGAGACTGATTCTGACCTCCAGAACTGTAAGATAATAAATTTGCATTGTTTTAAGCCACTAAATTTCTGGTAATTTGTTACAGCAGCATAGGAAATCAGTACACTAGCTTTAGAAGATTTTCTATATCTTTAAAATAAAGTAATTGTTTTAGATGTTCTCAAATGTTCCTTTCTGTTCTGACATCTTATAGACAGATACTATCTTACACTTGTGGAAATCCAGCCTTTTTTA
The DNA here is from genome assembly GCF_000243295.1 of Trichechus manatus latirostris. Classification (NCBI taxonomy): domain Eukaryota; kingdom Metazoa; phylum Chordata; class Mammalia; order Sirenia; family Trichechidae; genus Trichechus; species Trichechus manatus. Next base: position 2,950,150 of record NW_004444014.1, on the reverse strand, counting down.
TTGTGGGATAGTTAGCAGTTACATAAATATTAGTGCTATGCTGCTTCGAGGACATGGGCTTATTTCTTTGTTTTAAATTCCCTGTGTTCTGTTTTTAGTTTCTGTTGTATTTGTCTGTGGAAGGGGAAAGTATACATATATATATATATATATATATATATATACACATACATATACACGTGACTCATTAAACTCATTACTATCAAGTCCATTCTGACTCACAGCAACCCTATAGGACAGAGAACTGCCCTATAGGATTTCCAAGGCTGTAATCTTTATGGAAGCAGATTGCCACATCTTTCTCCTGAGGAGCAGCTGGGTTCAAACCTCCGACCTTTTGGTTAGCAGCTGAGCACTTTAACCACTGAGCCACTGGGGCATATGTATATGCATGCTTTTGTCTTTTTTGGAACATGATAGGGACAGAAATCAATGAATAAGTGCAAATGAAAAGAGCAGTAGCTTCAAAGTCAGGGACTGGCATCTGGTCCTGCCTCTGGGAAGACCACTCACTCTTCTTTCTCTCCAATCAGGACTTAGGTTATTCCACTCCTGCTTAGGTCTAGACCCAGAGCAGTGCCTCCCACATTGCAGTTCTGTCTGAGAATTCTTCTGGAAGATGGAGGCAGGTCCTCTATGAGAAAAGGCTCCAGGTGACGATAAGCTGCGAAATTCCACTATGAGCAAATTTGAGCAGGTTTCTTTACCACCAACTCTTACTGAGATTTTAGTCCATGAATGAGCACTGTGAGTCCAGGAGAAGAAGTCTTCAGGAGAGCTTATTGAGCATAGAAAACCCCATGTTATTTGTTGCGGGTGGGGAGGGGTTGTTTGTTCTTTGTGTTTTATTTTTATTGTTGTTCTTTCGTTTTTTTCTTTTGCATACCTACGGACACTACCCAACCCAGTGTTCCTGGAACCCTGTTTCAGAAATGCCAGACTAGATCAATGATCTCAAAAGAGTCCTCAATTTCTAACAATCTGTGGTTCTATCAATCATTAGATCTCTAACTTCCTATTTCTAAAAGAATAAAGTTGTCTTGGACTCCCACTGTTGGTTTAAATGATACTTATTATAATGTTACTTAAATATGAATAAACATAATACTACCTATAAATCCCTTATGCTTCTGACTCTTATGGAACTATAAAACCCAAACAAATTTGCAAATTAATTTCAAAGAAAATAATAAAATTTAAATCAACAGCATTAATTTAATGTGATAGATATGATTTTGCTGGAATTAAATCACTGCTCATAATGTACATATGGTATGTTTTGTGTGATACAGTTCAACAAATCTATTACAGTTTTGCCATGAATGATTCAATTCTCCCACCAGTTTTTTCTATTCAAATTCTGGGGAAAGCTGTATTTGCACAGCTCACAGTGATGCCATTTGCCTTCTCATGGTGGGAGCACACCAGGTGTACATTTCTTACACCTCTGTTCTTTTCTTATTACTGGTGAGAATTAGATAGTTCTCTTTCATATCAATGCAATAATAAACACAAACAGAAACAAGGCTACAAAAATGTGGGTAGGTTTTAAAGTGGACATCCTGGTGATCCAGAGTGTTTGGCTTTTCTTTAGATATACATTATCATTAGACTAAAAGAGAACATTTCAAACAAATATATATTATAGAGAACCTGCAAACACCAGAGATAAAGTTTACAAATCACTTAAATTCTTTAGAGCTCATTTTCAAAAATGCCAACTATAGATGCTTGTGGTTCTCTCACATGAACCTGAAACTCCCTCAGCATAGATCTGTCCTGCTTCTTCCTGTCATTCTCTTTCTAGGGACCAAGAAGTCAATAATACAGATGAAGTTGATGGTCAGTCATTGGTCTTGACTAACCAATCCATTGCCGTTGAGTCAACATCAAGTCATGGTCTCCCCATCTGTATTAGAGTAGAACTGTGCTCCATAGGGTTTTCAATGGCTGATATTTCAGAAGTAGATCACCAGGCCTTTCTTCCAAGGCATCTCTGGGTGGACTTTCTGTTAGCAGCCTGGAACATAACTGTTTGTACTACCCAGGGACTAGAGATCATGTCCATAAACTCCCCTTTATGTAATTTTAGGTGGAAATGTGTATGGAACTAGAAGTATTGTGTGATTTCTGACAACTCACAATTTAACCTTCAGAAAGAAGCAAGTGATCTAATAATCTCCCCAAAATGACTCTCTGAGGTTGCCCTAGCCATAAACAAATTTCATTAATTCCGACTAACTGGACTATGAAGAGGCCAGTATGAATTAGAGAAGTCTGAATTAGATTTTTCTCTTTAATACCTAGTAAACATAACAACTCAAACTGCATAAAAAAGCGTTAAGACACAGAGGTCCTTAATGGGCTGTTTTAATGAACAGGTAAGATCAGTTTAAAATTAGCACAATGATTGTTTTCTAGCAAATAGATTCTCTACTATTCTATTAAGCATTTTAATTCTCTGCAATCTTGTTTACCCCAGTAATTTGATGAGAAAATCTTTTCTTTCATAGCCAGAGTAGAAGCAACATTCAGCTCAGGCTCGTCCAAATGAGCAAGAGTTTCAAATCAGTAGCATCTGATTTAATTAGGTTTTACTAATAGCAAGTCAGGAAAATGCATTAACTCGCTTAGCCCACTAGGGGTTCCCTTTGTGTTCTGACGTTAATTGCTGCCATCTACTTCATTGTCTGTTGCTTCCTTCCGGGCTGCCTTCTCATTTACAACAGTGTGGGGAACTTTTTGACAAACCTCGCTCAACCTCGGGAAGGTTCCCAGCTCCACAGATGATGGAGGAATGGTGGTGAGTTAGCTGCCAGCCTGCATAATAAGATTAGAGGGTCACCAAGAGGCCACCCCAACCAAAATAATTACTTGCTTTTTCTACCTCCAACAAGTCCTGAAGGGGCCGTCAAATAAACATACCCACCACTCACATTATTTCTTGAGGACTTGTAGAGCTTTTCTTCCCTTTTCTTAACATCACAGTATCACTTTTCCTCTCATCTCTCTACCAACCACCCCTTCTCTATACACTAGCATATAGCCCTTGTTTCTATTAATTTAAATTTCATAAATGTATGCTTTGTCTTTGCAACTACAGATACTTTGAAAACTAAATTTTTTTCTCCTTTTCCCCGCCACCCCAACCCACACCTCTACCTCAAGCCCCTGGCACAATACTGTGCAAATAATAATAAGTGCTAAAAAAAAAAAGTGTTGATGGATAGGTGATAACTATTTAAATAGTTTAACCATGAGCATGTAAAGCTATCTAAATAGGTCATTAGCAGTTGTGTCTCCTAACAGATTGAGGTCCTGAGGGAATGGTATATGGGGCAGGAAAATTTTGATAGAACGTGAAGTTTTATGGAATACGAAGAGTGTTGAAGTCAAAGAGCGTGTAGGAGCCATGGACTGAGAAAGGAGATGTGAGATATAGCAAGAAATATACACACATTCCCTTAATTCCCGTTTTGCTCTGGCTAGGACTTCACAGAGTCCCCGGGTGGTGTAAATGGTTAACCAGCTGGGCTGGTAATTGAAAGATTGGAGGTTTGAGTCCACCAGAGGCCATTGGAAGAGCATAGTTTGACTCTAACATACATGGGGTCACCATGAGTCAGACTCAACTCAACAGCAACTCAACAGCAGATAGGACTACTCAGATCCATGGTTCATCAGACAAAGGTAAACATGTTTGAAAAAACTCAATTCTTGCTAGGTCTTTTTCACCACAAATTACTGGCTGTTAGGGATACAGGGAGGAAATGTTTAAGTTTAAAAGAGCTTTCATGGCTTTTAGCTCAGTGGCAAAGTCACTCCCAAGTTCACCGTTCAGCCGGGGATTGGACAGCCCCATAAAACAAAATGGGATTAATGAGGCACAGCAGTCCAGGGACAAGGACTAGAAGGCAGGAGGGGACAGGAAAGCTGGTGATAGGGAACCCAAGGTTGAGAAAAGACAGTGCTGACATGTCATGGGTTTGTTAACCATTGTCATAGGGCAATATGTGTACTAAATGTTTAATGAGAAACTTCTGTAAACTTTCATCTACTGTACAAAAAAAAAAAATTATATGAGATCAAATTGACAACAGCAACTCAGAAGGTTTGATGGGAAGTCTAGGGGGCAGTGAGTTGAAGATAATGGTGATGGAATAATTTGGAAAAGGATAGTGAGAATAGCAGCACAACTAGAAGAATGTAATCAATGTCACTGAATTGTCCATGTAGAAATTTTTGAAATGGTGTATCTTTGGCTATGTACCTTTTCACCAAAAAAAAAAAAAAGGTCCTCCCAGGTCGAGAAGGGAGAGTGTTGACATGTTGTGGGGTTGTTAACAAGTGTAATAAAACAATATGTGTATTGATTGTTTAATGAGAAACTATTTTTTCTGTAAACCTTCGTCTAAAGTACAATTAAAAAAAAAAAAAAACAAACTTTCAGAATGAGGACATTAAAAATAAATAAATAAAAGAGCTTTCATGGTAGCTCTGCCTGGATGTGAGGCAAGAAATATCAAGCAATATGGGATAAAACTGAGGAAACGATTTCCACCAAAAGGATACAGGTAAAACAGCTGTTTGATCCTCACTGGAAGGTAAGGGACAGGCAACTTGATGAGAAATGATGGTCCCAGTGTGTACCAGTCATCTTCTCTCCCAACTCAATAATGAAATGCTCAAATAAGCACTATGGCTAAGTAAAATAGCTGCCAGCAATCTCCCCTGAATTTTGGTAGAGGAGAAGAAGATGGCTTCTTGGTTGGAATTGTTTGATCAAGCTAAATGAGGAGTTTTTTAAAAAATAATGAGTATTTTCTGGAAACAAAAATTTAGTGACTAAAAAATTACTCTAAGTTTTTGTTTTATTTTCCAAAACCTCGGGATATGGAGAAATAACTGGGAAGATAGGGGAGACAGTAGGCATGGGGCAGTTTCCATAGAAATGGACAAGAAGCGAGCTGCAATAGAGGCATCTGATCTTCTCATGCCCCACCCGTCTGCTTGGATGCTCATGACGCAGAAAAGAAGGCAACAGAGCAGCTGTCACTTCCCCCTGTGGAGACCCAGAAATGTGTGCGGTTGAGAGTGTGGGTTGTAGTATGAGGAAGCACAGGATACTTAGGCCTTACCTAAATGTTATGTGAGAGGCCTTGGGAAAATTATTTAACCTTACCAGTTTTGTTTCCTAATCCATAAAAGTGAGATCATAAGAGTTACTACCTTAGCATAAAGTAACTACAAGGAACTACTTTCAAAGTGCTTAAAACAGTGTCTGACCCACAGTTAAGTGTTCTAGAGATATTAGGGGAAAAAAAGTGTGGGGGTTTCAATCATTAACTTCTATTGTCAGAACATATATTTCCTGTTTATCCACTCACTCCACAAGCATGGGCTCTGCTCCTAGTAGGTGCCGGTCACTGTAGAGAAGGCAATGACACAATAAGGAGAAATGTCCCTACTCTCAATGTGTAGCATTATCTTGGAGAAAATTAGCACTGTTGGAAAAATTTATATTTAGAAGTTATTACAACCAATCACTAGGAAGGCATTTTTCTCCTGAACATAATATTAATAATCTTTACTAGACCTCAGATAATGTTTATTTTATTCTCCTCTGGATCTAAAAATACAGTGGCCTGAAAGCCAAAATCTACTTTGTAATTTTCACAGCTAAATCATACCCATTTCCTTCCAAATCGGATGAAAGTGGGCACTGTCACCTATGCTCAATGGCAGCCCAACCCAAAGCCCAGCAGCTCGCCTGGGGAGGACAAGGGCAGGTTAGGTTACATTTATAGCAAGCCTAAAAAAGGAGCACCCCTGAAGTAGGAGATATTCCATCCACAGACAGAAAGTTGGAGTAGAAGACCATTAAGGCTCTTTCCAATCCCAAACTCCATCATTCTGGGAGCCTTTTGGCTCATTAAACATGGTGGAATTGCTAGCTAGGCTGTGAATGGAAAGCAGGTGTTCTAATTTCCAGCTTGTGACTTTGCAAAACATGTTATGATGGGTGTGGGGTTTACATTAACTTTACCCAAAGAATTTAGTCTTTGTCCTTGGTTCCTGAGAATGCTAAATCCTTGGAATATCCTGAGTGATTGAGGTACCTGTGTTATCTATAGGTCTCCAGACCACACCTGAGAGTTTATGCTAATGAGGTGACTCAGGTAGGGGCAGGCCAGGCCAGAAAGACCACCACCCCTGTAATATCATCTGACCTTCAGGGAAGGGACTGATTCAATCAATCATGACTATATAATGAGGCCCCAGTAAAGGTTCTAGACGTGGAGGGTCCATGGACTTCCTAGTTGGTGAAAGACATAGATGCACATGGGAGGATAGCACACTCACGTTGGGAACCCTCCCAGATTTTGCCCTATTCATGCCTTCATTAGTATTCTTTTTTCTTATAACAAAACTTAATCATAAGTATAGCACTTTCTGTGAGTTCTGTGAGTTGTTCTAGCAAATTCTCAAACCCCAGAGAGTAGTGGGAGCCAACAGGTCAGAAGCACGGGGGCTGGGGACCTCTGAGCTTATGGCTAGTATCCTGAGGGGGATAAAGGGAACCCCCAAATTTGTACCAGCAGGTCAGAAGTGAAGGGAGCCCTGGGGACCTTCAAGCTTACTGCTGGCATAACAAAAGGGTAGTGGGGAAAACCCAAAATTTGTAGCCAGAAGGTCAGAATGCGGGTATCATGGGGACTCCCAAGCTTGTAGCTGACATCTGAGGTCTTGGGCGGACTTGGCATTCTGGAGGACTGTCCTTTAACTTGTGAGCACTGACCTAGCTCCAGGTGGTTAGGGTCAGAAGAAGTGCTTCATGTACAACTGGTGTCAGTGCAGAAGTGGAACTGAATTAATCTTTATAGTTTGGTGTGAGAAGTAGGATTTTAATTCTTCCACTCAGTAGGTCATGTCTCCAGCTTAAGAAATAAAATAGTGTTGTCTTTTTTTCTTAAGGGGAATAGTTTACAGAACTTGAGTCCCTGCTCTTTAATTACCACCTATATGGCCTTGGCAGCCATTTAACCTCACTGTGCCTCAGTTCTTTTTCATCTGGAAAATGAGACGATGATCATGGTAGTACCTATGTCACAGGGTAGTTTTGAGACTTAAAGGAAATAACACATGCATAGATCTTAAAACACTGGCCAGCACACAGTGTGAGCTCAGCACATGCTGGCTATTTTCATTGCAAGGAGTCACTTGAAATATACTCTCAGGACCTAGAGACTGTTGCAGACGGGAGACACAAAAGCAAACATCTCAGCTGCTAATATCACATCCAGAGAGGCCTATCAGGAATTGGTCATTGGCTCCACTAGAGAGGAGGGAATTGGTTCCTGACAGAGGCTCCTGCTGACTGGCTATTGCTGCTGCTGCTTTGCATTAGAAAGCTTTTTTTTCCTCACTCAGGAGATAACCATAATGTACTTTGCACTTCAGGGCCTTTCATCCCAGACATTTATAGGATGTGATAACAACTCTCCTATCATTTGTTTCCCACTGAAGTAGGCCAGGCCATCACTGGGTAGAGCTTTATGGGAATGCCCTGATGCAGTTGAGGAGGACAAGAAACAGGTCTAATATAATTCTCCAGAGATGGAGAGAGGATGCACATCTGACCTGTGATAATTGCCTTTAGAGCATAAGCAGTTGCCAGGATGGAAAAGACAGATGGTGCCATGGGTCTGGGCTCTGGAATCCTGCTAACACTTCCTTCCAGCACACAGAAGACACAACCTTTCAGTGTTTCACTTCTCAGAACGTGTATACAAGGTAAATCAGGAGTGAACAGCCCAGTGCTTGGACAGGTGAGTGGGTTGGAGCTTTGGTTCATGCAAATATGAGAAGGACAATTCCCCAAAGTCTGGCCAAGAAGTGGGGGGAGAGGAAGAAAAAGCCATTTCTCCTTCTTCCCAAGGATCCAGCATGGAAGCTTGCTTCTCCTTCTGCATTGGCTGCTTAGCGGTTGTGTGAGGGGTTCTCTGAATACTGAATTGTAGCCCTATTTGCCAACACAGGCAATCTGCAGTAGCAAAGAACAGAAGATATTTTCACAGTGCTTTCACATAATACTTATATTAATAATTTAACTATGTTAAAATTGTGAAAAAGTTTAGAGAAAAAATAAAAACATTATCTGTAATCCCAACACCTAATCCTGCTAGTACATCTATACATATCTCCCCTTATAACAATATCCATTTATATTAGGGTATATATCTATATTGAAGCTGCTCCTTGGAAACCCTATGGAGCAGTTCTACTCTGTCCTGTAGGGTCGCTGTGAGTCAGAATCAACTCGATGGCAATGAGTTTATATCTATACTATTGATTTAGAACTCCCCTTTTCAATTGCCATTCCATGTTAATTTGTTTCCAAATACCATGTTTCTACATAATATTTCACCATACGAATATAGCATGATTTATTTGACCTTCTTCCTATTTTTAAATGATTAGATTGCCTCTAACTTCTTAAAATCACAAAAGGCAGAGGAAAATATATTTGAACAGAAATCTTCATCATTTCTGTCTATTTGCTTAGCATAGATTCCTAGTAGAAACAGAGATAGATGATAGAACAAGATTGAAAGAATATTTGTTGACTTAATAGATAAAATAATAATCATAAGCTAAATTTAGAAATCATTGATTCATCCACATGTAACATCATAGATGGGAAAAAGTCATGAAGCTCTAAATAGACCCTAAGTCTTATTAGAATTGACAGTGGTAGGAAATCGTTGAAATTGGGAATAGCTACAGAAGGCTTCAAGAAGCAGCTAGTCTTAAAATGAACCTTAAAACACAGTTAGGATTTATTAGGATAAACCAAACCAAACCAAACCCATTGCCATCAAGTCAATTCCAACTCATAGCAACCCTATAGGACAGAGTAGAACTGTCGTATAGGGTTTCCAAGGAGCAGTTGGTGGATTCGAACTGCTGACCTTTTGGTTAGCAGCTGAGCTCTTAACCACTGAGCCACCAGTAGGAAAAACATATGCTTTACTTATGGAGAGGAAAAAGCATGGACTAAGAAAACAAGCCAAACAAGCAAGAAACACTTGAGGGATGATTTACTTCAATACACATTTATTTCTACACCTAATCATTCAAGCAATATTGGTAGCTATTAGGTTCATGGCAGAGTGCTAGGTGCTGAAACTACATGGATTAATAAAACACCACTTCTGTCCCTGAATGAAATACCCTCCTAAATGGCCTCCCTGCCTTCATGCCTACTCCATCCAATCCATTGCTCGTACTACCACCAAAGTATCCTTCAAACAGTAAATCTGTTTATATTACACCTTGGTTTTAATCCACAAATCATTTTTATAGGGTTCGGAAACTTCAGTGACTTAGCAATGCTTTAGGATAAAATACAAACACCTTAAAGGGGTTTTCATGGCTTTTCTCCATCAAGAGGCTTCCCACGTCTCCTCCTAACATCTTGACTCTGTCCCTTTCTTTCAAGAAATAATAAGCTTCTTTCAGTTCCTTGAGCTGGTCAAATGCAAGCTCTTCACACAATTTCTAGACTCCTGGAATTCACACTTGTCTTTCCTCTTCTGAAACATCCTCCACAACCTCCTTGTTACCTTTCACCTAGCTAACTCTTGATCATCTTCTAGCTGTTAGCCTGAGGAAGGCTTCCTTTGACCCTGTGTCTAGGTTAAATTACCTTGCTGCATATTCCCAAATCACCTCTACCTCCCCTGGCATAACTCATCAAATTTTATTTTTATAACTTTTTTCCTCAAAGTCCCTTCAAGACTGTAGGCTTCATCATGGCCAAAACTTTATCCTTCATGTTCACCTCCAAGTTTCTACCATTCCATCTTACATAGTTGTTTATCAATAAATGTTTTTTGAGGAGGCAGGGCCAAGATGGCGGAGTAGTCAGACACTCCTGGTGGATCCTGTTACAACAAAGACCTGAAAAAACAAGTGAATCAATTATATACAACAATCTAAGAGACCTGAACATCAAAGGCAGAGTTGACGAACCAGACTGAGTGGCAGGGGGAGCGAGAGATCGTTTGGAAGCAGCAAGGAGTTGCCAGACCTGACCTGGTGAGAGCCTGAGCCCTTCAGGCCTGATCAGCTCGTGGGTGACGGGTGAGGCAGGCAAGCAGTGGTGCTTGGGAGGCATATTCCACACTAGGAGAGACTCAGCAGCAGAAAGTCCACTCAGCAACCCAGAATCAGTGAGAAGCAACCCTCGATCAACGAAAGAGAAATACATGTGTCTGGCCTACCACGCAGATCAAAAACACCCCCCTTAGGGAAAAACCTCTCTCCCATTTACCTCCCTGCTTCCTGCTCTGCAGTGGGTCCCAGACCAGCTTAAGCAGTTGCCAAGTCCCCTGAGCCGGAAGTAGGATCCGTCACACACCCTGAGCCATTCTCCCTGACTTGGAGAGTGAACAAATTAGCAAAAGGGAAAAAATAAACTGCCGGCTCCCCTAAGCCAGGAACTCAAGGTAGGCACAGCTCTTTGCCTAGGCACAGGCATAAGGGATCCACGGACTTTGAGTGCCTTTCCCCCTGCATAGACTTGCGTTGGCGCATTTCAACAGTGTAGGCCCTCATTACCGCAGTACAACAGGGTATATACCAGAACTCTAACTTCAACTGTTTCAGATATGAAGTGGCAGGTTTGTGACATTTGACACTGCTCTGCCCATTAAGCAGGGTCTTCACCTACCCCCATCAAGGGCATGATGACTGGTGGCTCCACCCATGCCACCTAGACACTTGTGATAGGGGCCCATGAATAAGAGGTGTCCCCCAGACTTTACACCAAGCAGCATTAGGTGCTCATGGTACAGCTGCAAAACCCACCCACCTATGCACTCTAGAGAACAGGGACAAGCCTTCCTCCTGGACAGTCCCCTGCCTCGCTCAGAGTGTGTCCCCTTACTGCTGCCAGATGCCTGTGCCTACACAAATCACCCATGCCTGTCTAGGACTGTAGGTGAGATCCTGCACCACTCACTTGGGAGCTATCTACCTGGGCACCTGAGCTGAATCCATACAGGAGGAGAGGGCAGACTCCTGAGCTCACATACCTAGTAACAGATCTAACCACCTGGTGACAGGATATTAGAGCTTGAAAGGTGCCAATAATCAAACTAGCTCACAAGAGCAGCCTATTTGGGCACATCAAAACAAAACAAGAAGCTAGGACACAGTAAGCAAACATAAAATAAATAAATATAATACCTTATTGATAGCTCAGAGACAACAGTCAGTATCAAATCACATAAAAAGGCAGTCCACGATGGCTTCAGCAAGCTCCCAAAATACAGAATCTAGAAATTTTTCAGAGGACGAAAATTTCTTGAAATTACCAGAGGCAGAAAACAAAAAATTAATATACAGAACTCTTCAAGAAATTAGGAATGAAATTAATCAAACTGCAGAACACACAATAGAGGAAATTAAAAAGATTAGAAAAGAGCATAATGACAAATTTAACAGGCTGCAAGAATCCATAGAGAGACAGCAATCAGAAATCCAGAAGACTAACAATAAAATTTCAGAATTAGGCAACTCAATAGAAAGTCACAGGAGCAGAATTGAAGCAATGGAAGTCACAACTAGTGAGATTGGAGATAAAGCACTTGACACCAACCTATTTGAGGAAAAATCAGATAAAAGGATTTAAAAAAATGAAGAAACCCTAAGAATTATGAAGGATTCTATCAAGAGGAATAACCTACGAGTGACTGGAGTACCAGAACAGGTGGGATAACAGAAAATACAGAGAGAATTGTTGAAGATTTGTTGACAGAAAACTTCCCTGATATCCTGAAAAATGAGAAGATATCTATCTAAGATGCTCATCGAACCCCACATAAGGTAGATCCCAAAAGAAAGTCACTGAGTCATATTATAATTAAACTTGCCAAAACCAAAGATAAGGAGAGAATTTTAAGAGCAGCTAGAGATAAACAAAAAGTCATCTACAAAGAAGAGTCAATGAGAATAAGACAGACTACTCAGCAGAAAACATGCAGGCAAGAAGGCAAAAGGGATGACATATATAAAGCCTTGAAGGAAAAAAATTGCCAGCCAAGAATTATATATGCAGCAAAACTGTCTCTCAAATATGATGGTGAAATTAGGGCATTTCCAGATAAACAGAAGTTTAGGAGATTTGCAAAAACCAAATGAAAATTACAAGAAATACTAAAGGGGGTCCTCCGGTTAGAAAAATCAATAACATCAGATAACAACCCAAGACTAGAACACAGGACAGAGCAACCAGATATCAACGCAGATAGGAAAGTCACAAAAATATACCAAAGACAAAACACTAAAAATAGGGAAATGGATGTTAATATGTAAAAGATGACAACATTAAAACAAAAGAAAGGGACTTAAAAAATGTAGACATAGATTTTTTCATATGGAGAGGAAGTCGAGGCAATATAAAGAAAGAAAAGACTGGTATAAACTTAGAAAAATAGGGGTAAATATTAAGGTAACCACAAAGGAAACTAACAATTCTGCAAATAAAAATAAAAAACTAGAAAAATATAAAGACTCAGCAAATACAAAATCAACAAAAATGGAAAAGATGAAAAGAAAATACATAAAGAAAAATGACTCAGCACAGAAAATTAAGTGGAACAAAGAAACTGTAAACAGCACACAAAAAAAGACATCAAAATTACAGCACTAAACTCATACCTATCAATAATTACACTGAATGTAAATGGACCAAATGCACCAAAAGAGACAGAGAGTGGCAGATTGGATAAAAAAACATGATCCATCTATATGCTGCCTACAAGAGATACACCTTAGACTTAAAGACACAAACAAACTAAAATTCAAAGGATGCAAGATAATATATCAAGCAAACAACACTCAGAAAAGAGCAGGAGTGGCAATATTAATCTCTGACAAAATA
>NW_004444014.1:2905211-2935960 GCF_000243295.1 Trichechus manatus latirostris | reverse complement strand
GAAAATTACAGACCAATACCCCTCATGATCATTGATGCAAAAATCCTCAACAAAATTCTAGCCAAGAGAATTCAGCAACATATCAAAAAAATAATTCACCATGATCAAGTGGGATTTATACCAGGTATGCAGGGTGGTTCAACATTAGAAAAATAATCAGTCTAATCCATCACATAAATAAAACAAAAGACAAGAACTACATGATCTTATCAATCGATGCAGGAAGGGCATTTAACAAAGTTCAACACCCATTCATGATTAAAAAAACTCTCAACAAAATAGGAAGAGAAGGGAAATTCCTCAATATAATTAAGGACACTTATACAAAGCCAACAGCCAACATCATCCTAAATGGAGAGACTTTGAAAGCATTCCCCTTGAGAATGGGAACCAGACAAGGATGCCCTTTATCACCACTCTAATTCAGTACCGTGCTGAAGGTCCTAGCCAGAGCAATTGGGCTAGAAAAAGAAATAAAGAGCATCCAAATTGGTAAAGAAGTAAAAGAAACTCTATTTGCAGATGATATGATCTTATACACAGAAAACCCCAAAGAATCCACAAGAAAACTACTGGACCTAATAGAAGATTTCAGCAAAGTATCAGGATACAAGATAAACATACAAAAATCAGTTGGATTCCTCTACACCAACAAAGAGAACCTCAAAGAGGAAATCACCAGATCACTACCATTTGCAATAGCCAACAAGAGATAAAATACTTAGGAATAAATCTAACCAGAGATGTAAAAGACCTATACAATGAAAACTACAAGACACTACTGCAAGAAACCAAAAGAGAACTGCATAAGTGGAAAAACATACCTTGCTCATGGACAGGAAGACTCAACATTGCAAAAATGTCAATTCTACTCAAAGCAAGCTACAGATACAATGCAATACTGATCCAAATTCCAATGGCACTTTTTAATGAGATGGAGAAACAAATCACCAACTTCATATGGAAAGGGAAGAGGCCCTGAATAAGTAAAGCATTACTCAAAAAGAACAAGGTGGGAGGCCTCCTACTACCTGATTTTAGAACCTATTATACTGCCACGATAGTCAAAACAGCCTGGTACTGGTACAACAACAGATACGTAGACCAATGGAAGAGGATTGAGAATCCAGACATAAATTCATCCACCTATGAGCAGCTGATATTTGACAAAGGCCCAAAGTCTGTTAATTGGGGAAAAGACAGTCTCTTTAACAAATGGTGTTGCCATAACTGGATATCCATCTGCAAAAAACTGAAACAAGACCCATACCTCACACCATGCACAAAAACTAACTCAAAATTGATCAAAGATCTAAATATAAAAGCAAAAATGATAAAGATCATGGAAGGAAAAATAGGGACAGCGCTAGGAGCCCTAATACATGGCATAAACAGAATATGAACCATAAGTAACAATACACAAGCACCAGAAGAAAGACTAGATAACTGGGAGCTCCTAAAAATCAAACACTTATGCTCATCAAAAGACTTCACCAAAAGAGTAAAAAGACAACCTAAAGACTGGGAAAAAAATTTTAGCTATGACAAGATACTACAAAACCTCAACAACAAAAAGACAACCCAATTAAGAAATGGGCAAAGGATATGAACAGGCATTTTGCCAAAGAAGGTATTCAGGCAGCTAACAGACACATGAAGAAATGCTCATGATCATTAGCCATTAGAGAAATGCAGATCAAAACTACAATGAGATATCATCTCACCCGAACAAGGCTAGTGTTAATCCAAAATGCACAAAATAATAAATGCTGGAGAGGTTGTGGAGAGACTGGAACACTTATACACTGTTGATGGGAATGTAAAATGATACAACCACTTTGTAAATCTATTTGGCACTTCATTAAAAAGCTAGAAATAGAAGTACCATACGATCCAGCTATCCCACTCCTTGGAATATATCCTAGAGAAATAAGAGCCATCGCACGAATAGATATATGCACACCCATGTTCATTGCAGCACTGTTCACAATATCAAAAAGATGGAAATAACCTAGGTGCCCATCAATGTACAAACGGATAAACAAATTATGATATATCCATACAATGGAATACTATGCAACAATAAAGAACAACGATGAAGCCGTGAAACATCTTACAATATGGAGGAATCTGGTGGTCATTATGTTGTGTGTATTTAGTCAGTCACAGAAGGACAAATATTGTATAAGACCATTAGTATAAGAACTCAAGAAAAGGTTTAAACACAGAGGAAAACATTCTTTGATGGTTATGAGGGTGGGGAGGGAGGGTGAAGGTTATGTACTAACTAGATAGTAGATAAGAATTATCTTAGGTGAAAGGACGGACAGCACACACTACAGGGGAAGTCAGCGCAACTGGACTAAATCAAAGCTAAGAAGTTTCCTGAATACAATCAAACACTTTGAGGGGCAGAGTAGCAGGGGTACAGGTCTGGGGACCATGCTTTCAGGGGACATCTAGGTCAATTGGCATAACGAAGCTTATTAAGAAAATGTTCTGCATTCTACTTTGGCGAGTGGTGTCTGGGGTCTTAAAAGCTTGCAAGCGGCCATTTAAGATGCATCAATTGGTCCCAGCCACCTGGAGTAAAGGAGAATGACGAACACCAAAGACACAAGGAAAGTATTGCCCAAGAGACAGAAAAGGCCACGTAAACCAGAGACTTCATCAGCCTGAGACCAGAACTAGATGGTGCCCAGCTACCACCAATGACTGCCCTGACAGGGAACAAAACAGAGAGTCCCTGATGGAGCAGGAGAAAGGTGGGGTGCAGAACTCAAATTCTAGTAAGAAGACCAGACTTAATGGTCTGAAGGGACTGGAGAAACCCCAGTAAGCATGGCCCCCGGATTCTCTATCAGCCCAGAACTAAAGCAATTTCCCAGGCCAACTCTTCACACAGGGATTGGACTGGACCGAGGGATACAAAGTGATACTTGTGAGGAGTGTCCCTCTTAGCTCAAGTAGATACAAGCGACTAAATGAGCAGCTTCTGTCCAGAGGTGAGATGGGAAGACAGAGAGGGTTAGGAGCTGGTTGAATGGATGTGGGGAATCAGGAGTGGAAAGGAGGAGTGTGATGTCATAGTATGGGGAGCACAATTAGGATCACTTAACAATGTATGTATAAATTTTTGTATGAGAGACTAACTTGAGATGTAAACTTCATTTAAACTACAACAATAAACAAAATTAATTAATTAAAAATTAATAAATGTTTTTTGAAATATTTTGAAGTGAATCTAGTTGCAGGGGGCTAGTGTGGTACTGTCCACTCAAAGGCAGAAACTTCAGAACATTGAATCATGGAGTCAAACAGAACCATTAAAAATCAGGCTCAGAAAATTGAAGAGTCATTATAATAATAATCTAATCAGTTTGAGCAGTTCAATTATTTTAAAATAAGCAAATGCCTACCTACTCTATTATCTATCATCGTGAGACCAGATCCTACAGGGGTGTTTTGGAGGCAGACAGATTTAGGTCCATGGCCTATTGCCACCATGTTCCAGCTGTGAGAGTTTAGGCAAATTACTTCTCCTTTCTGGGCTTAAGTTTCCTCTTATGTAAATAGAAATGTTGATGTTTCTCTCCTAAGGCCATGGGAAAGAGTTAAATCAGATAAAGTATTTAGAGCACTGAATACAGCAGGCACCAAACTGTCACATTCACTTAATAGTCATTCCTCCCTCTCCCTCTCAGACTTTCTGCTTATCCCCTGAAGAAACTTAGACAAATCACTTTTTCCTGGGCTTTCATGTTGTCTGCTGTAAAACTAGGGGAATGGGAAAAGGCAGTGGTTGCCCAAACTGGTAGAACTCAAGCATCATCAGGAGAGCTTTGGCTGTGAACCTCCAAGGGTGGATCTGGGAGCCAGTGTCTTTATAAAGCTCCCAGGTGATCCTGCAGTTGCCAGCCCAGTTCAGAACTGTAGTCCAATGTCTTGGAAACTCTGGTCCCTTCCAGCTGTAACAGGCAATGGTTCATTCTGCTCCCTGCTTCTCTCACATGGAAAGTGTTTATTCAATAAATTAGAATATGACTCACCTGGCTGGCATTTTTTACTCCACCAGACCAAAACTATGCCATAATTAGCTGAGAAGGTCAGCTCTACATGTATGCGTGTGCATGTGTTTGCATGTGTGTTGGGGGAGGAGGGGGGGAAAGCATGAAAAACGCCTTGCCCGCTGCAAGCACTTTCTCTGCTGACAGCCTGACCTAGGCCTCCCACCAATGGAGCCAAGGCAGGATCAAGCAGTGAGCAGCTTACAGAAGGCCTCTCTGAAAATGGAGACAAAGTGACTGGTAGGAGCTCTTTAGTCTCTTGCTGTCACTAAATTAACATCAATCATATTGGCAGATTGGCCAATAGTCATTGTCCTATTAAGTCAATACCAGTGTATGTGGTCATTATGGACTCTCAGAACCAAGGAGGACTAGCAAAGGCAAAATCAAGCATAACCCAGATGTTGATTGTTGATTTGGAAGAAAACTTTAATAGAACCAAAATACAGCCCATGAAGAACAAATAGCATTGGAAGCCCGCCTGACATTACAACGTTGGGACATGCAAAAGATTCAAAGTCCATAGGAAAAAAATCTAAGCTCAAAGCCTGCAGAATTATATGGCCAATACTTTCAGAAAATCAATGAACATTTCTTGAGCCCCTTCTGTGGACCGGGTGTTGCATTATAAATTAGGGAGAAAAGTCTTTTAAGATTTGGTTAATCTCTTTAAAGAACTTCAATCTATGGATAAAGAGATTTGAAAAAATAACGATTAAGGACTTGGTGGCTCAGCAAAAGATCAGCAGTTTGAATCTACCAACTGCTCCTTAGAAAGTCTATGGGGCAGTTCTACTCTGTCCTATAGGGTCACTATGAGTCAGAATCAACTCAAGGGCAATGGCTTTTTTTGGTCTTCTATGTCAGCTATGTTACTCAAGGTATGTCATTTAATCTTCCCAACAATCCTACAGGGTGGCTATCATTATTTCCATTTTTCAGATGAGAAAACTGAGGTTCAGACAGGTTCAAAAACTTACCCAATATTGGTAGCTAATATTAGGAAAGCTAGACTACTTCTTCATTAATAATAAATGGAATGTTCAGAAGCACCACATATTATACTGAAAAGATTTCTAAACACTTCTTGCTAGTGAACCACCACAGTTCAAGCATTCATCAAAGGAATACTTTCATTAAGAAATATCAAGCCTGGTGAGTTTCTTTGTGACAGCCCAGAAACTTAATAATCAGCGAAGTTTTAAGGTCAAAGATTCTGATTCTTGAAATGCTACCATCATTTGGGTATTAACCCTAGAACTAGTCCTTGTCATCCACATGAATCTGTTCTCTCCTCTAACACTAAGCCAGAACAAGCAAAGAACTTTCCCCTTATTTATACCCAGGTGTAAAACGACAGTCCAAACTCTGAAGAATCATACAGAATGCTAGCTGGGCATTGGTGGGCAAAGGTCATGCCAAAAATACCCAGCACTGGAGACAAAATTCACCAGTGGCTCCAAGAACAAAACTCCACACATTTTCTTTCTTTCTTTACCAACAAAACACCATCCCAAACTTAAAAATCTATCTAGGCTGATAATGGACAACCAAGTACTCACTACTCCCCCAAACCCTTTTAAAAAGACTCATTGCTGGATCTGGAAAGAAGAAGAAGTCATCTTCGTGTCTGATTGAAAACAGGTTTCCTGATTCTCTTGGGCATCCATGTTGAACAGCTCATTCCACAAAAAGAGTTTCTCTTCCCTCTGCTTGGCACACAAAGTTTCTGACTTTTTTGGTGCATTTGAACACACGGACTGTCCCCCTTGAATGTGACCTGTCATCATTAAACTTTGAATATACAAATCCAAGCCACCCTCTCCCCCAAATTAGCTGAACACATCTCTCTGTTTTGACTCACGTTAGATGGTTGCTACCGAACTTGAAAAGGTTGCGTTTCACTTCCTGGCATCATTGGACAGGTTGCAAATCATAACCACACTAATTAGCATGTGGATATCTAGATTTTAAGTATGCCAGGCAAAAGGGGATATAAGTGAGGGGGAAAGAAAGACGAACGGGTCACTTGGGAGAAAATGAAAGGGAGCATGGGCAAAGGAATTTGAGTAGCCTTATTTTATTCTCTGAAGCAGATACCAGCTGGAGGATTAACTTCAGGAAAGATTCTTCGGTATTAGCTTTACTTATTTTTTACAGAAGAATAAAAATTCCTGTTCTTTCTTATTAGATCCTGTTTTTCTCTTCTTTTGAATCATGGAGGGACAATAAGTTAGGGAGGTACTGAATCAAATTGTATCCGGCCTTTCTGTCAATTGGAACTCCATCCATTACATAAATGAACTGGAGAAATAGATCTTTGGGAAGCTTCTAAGTTAAACTAAGCTTTGCTCTCACAACGAAAAATAGAAAACCATCATCTTTTTAAAGTATATATAAATTTTTTAATTATGTGTATAATTCTACTTTAAATATATTTCACGTTATACATTTTATTATATATTTACCTGATGTACATTTTTATATATATGTATGTGTATACATATGTATACACACACACTTCAACAACAAATAAAAGGGCTTTGAGAAAAAGAGTTCTCTCTCAGAACTCTGCCACATAGGGTTTCCAAACCTGTAAATCTTTACAGAAGCAGAATGCCACATCTTTCTCCCACAGAGTGGTTGGTGGGTTCAAACCACCAAACTTTTGTTTAGCCGCTGAGTACCTAACCACTGTGCCACCAGGGCTCCATATATACATATATATATATATATATATATGTACATGGAGATATAGATATATATGCATATATATAGTTTTAAATTATATATAGTTTTAAATTATTAGTTTTATATATAGTTGTAAATTATATGTATAGTTTTAAATTATATATAATTTTACTTTACATATATTTTACATGTTATTTATTTACTTTATGTATACTTTTATATATGTGTATACATACGTGTACACACACACACTTCAACAGCAAATAAAAGGGCTTTGAGAAAAAGAATTCTCTCTCAGAACTCCCCATCTCCAAAGTAGTTGTATAAAGTGGAGACTTAACTTCCTTGTGTCATTTACCTCCTCCTTCCCCAAAAACTCAGGCTAATGCATAATGATTCACTAACTAGGAATATATTTGAGCCATATCAGAAGAAGCCGGCTGTATGCCTTTTTATTTTTTAACTTTGTCTCTTTGCTTTCTCTGTCCTCCCCTATTTCCTTCCTCCTCTAGTCCTTCAAGTAATCCTGTCCTAAATGAACCTTCCAGGCCAGTATTAAAAGAGGAATGTTTGTCTTGGAGTATAGAGATAACTGACAATTAGAAAAGAGGATGCTTTTAGCTCTTGGTCAGGGCACTGCTGTCCTGATCAAAGCGCTCTTTTCTTTGAAGCCAGGTGGAATACTGAGTGACTGCAGCAGGGATCTGTGAACGCTTACACTTAGGAACTACCAGCGTCAAGGTCCGGAGCTTTCCGGGCCAGAAGTCCCTACCAGCTGGTCCCAGATAATGTCAATAACTCATAAAACACAAGATCAAATTGTTCGGGCCCCTCCTGTGAGAACTTATGACTTCTCTCTGATATGTTGGCTCACAGAAATTGACTTAGAGAGGGGAGCCCAGGTCCCCCTCCCACCCCCCACCCCCTACTTTTGTTTTCACCAGTTCCCAAAAAAGCGTGCTATGAAAAGAACTGGCTTTCCCCCTGACTCCAACTTTAGAAGTTAGGTAATTTATGGCAATTTATAGCCCTTTATTTTCAGACATTATCATTACACTATTATCACAAACGGGTTTGCCCCATTATAAATCCATTTTTATTTTCTGCCCTTTTTTTCCTCCTGTTTTTCCCCTTTATCTTTGTAACCCACAACCATTAATCTGTTTAATAAGAGTAACTATTCTAATGTGTTTCCCTGCTCTTCATAATGTTTTCACTGGCTAATTCTTTTCAGAAGTAGACTGCTGGGTCCCTCTTCCTAGTCTTAGTCTGGAAGAGCAGCTGAAACCTGTCCGCCATGGGTGACCTTGCTGGTATCTGAATACAGGTGGCATAGCTTCCAGCATCACAGCAACACGCAAGCCCCCACAGTACGACAAACTGACAGACACGTGGCTGTACGGTTATACGTATAAACTGCAGTATACACATGGACCTCGCCAGACGGAATACACAGGAATCAAATCAACTACGTCTATGGAAAGAGATGATGGAAAAGCTCAATATCATCAGTCAGAACAAGGCGCAGACTGCGGAACAGACCATCAGTTGCTCATATGCGAGTTCAAGTTGAAACTGAAGAAAATTGGAACAAGTCCATGAGAGCCAAAGTACGATCTTGAGTATATCCCACCTGAATTTAGAGACATCTTAAGAATATCCTTGACACATTGAACACTAATGACAGAAGACCAGATGAGCTGTGGAATGACAATAAAGACATCATACATGAAGAAAGCAAGAGGTTGTTAAAAAGACAGGAAAGAAAGAAAAGACCAGAATAGATGTCAGAAGAGACTCTGAAACTTGCTCTTGAACGTTGAGTAGCTACAGTGAAAGGAAGAAATGATGAAGTAAAAGAAGTGAACAGAAGATTTCAAAGGGCAGCTCGAGAAGACAAAGTAAAGTATTATAATGACATGTGCAAAGAGCTGGAGATAGAAAACCAACAGGGAAGAACATGCTCGGCATTTCTCAAGCTGAAAGAACTGAAGAAAAAATTCAAGCCTCAAGTTGCAATAGTAAAAGATTATATGGGGAAAATATTAAATGACGCAGGAAGCATCAAAAGAAGATGGAAGGAATACACAGAGTCATTATACCAGAAAGAAATGGTCAATGTTCAATCATTTAAGAGGTAGCATATGATCAGAAACCGATGGTACTGAAGGAAGAAGTCCAAGCTGCCCTAAAGGCATTGGCAAAAAACAAGGCTCCAGGAATTGACGGAATATCAATTGAAATGTTTCAACAAATGGATGCAGCACTGAAAGTGCTCATTCATCCATGCCAAGAAATTTGGAAGACAGCTGCCTGGCCAACCAACTGGAAGAGATCCATATTTATGCCTATTCCAAAGAAAGGTAATCCAACCAAATGTGGAAATTATTGAACAATACCATTAATATAACACGCAAGTAAAATTCTGCTGAAGATCATTCAAAAGTGTCTGCAGCAGTGTATCGACAGGGAATTGCCAGAAACTCAAGCCGGATTTAGAAGAGGATGTGGAACCAGGGATATCATTGCTGATGTCGGATGGATCCTGGCTGAAAGCAGAGAATACCAGAAAGATGTTTACCTGTGTTTTACTGACTATGCAAAGACATTTGACTGTGTGGATCATAACAAATTATGGATAACATTGGGAAGAATGGTAATTCCAGAACACTTAATTGTGTTCATGAGGAACTTGTACATATATCAAGAGGCAGTTGTTCCAACAGAACAAGGGGATACTGCATGGTTTAAAGTCAGGAAAGGTGTGCATCAGGAAAGGTGTGTATCATTTCACCATACCTATTCAATCTGTATGCTGAGCAAATAATCCAAGAAGCAGGACTATATGAAGAAGAATGGGGCATCAGGATTGGAGGAAGACTCATTAATAACCTGTGTTATGCAGATGACACAACCTTGCTTGCTGGAAGTGAAGAGGCTTGAAGCACTTACTGATGTAGGTAAAAAACCACAGCCTTCAGTATGAGTTACACCTCAACATAAAGAAAATAAAAATCCTTACAACTGGACCAATAAGCAACACCATGATAAATGGAGAAAAGACTGAAGTTGTCAAGGATTTCATTTATCTTGGATCCACAATCAATACCAATGGAAGCAGCAATCAAAAAAATCAAGACGCATTGCATTGGACAAATCTGCTGCAAAAGACCTCTTCAAAGTGTTGAAAAGCAAAGATGTCACCTTGAAGACTAAGGTGCACGTGACCCAAGCCATGGTATTTTCAGTCGTATCATATGCATGCGAAAGCTGGACAATAAATAAGGAAGACCAAAAAAATTGACGTCTTTAAGTTGCGGTGTTGGTGAAGAATATTGAATATACCATGGACTGCCAAAAGAATGAAGAAATCTGTCTTGGAAGAAGTTCAACCAGAATGCTTGTTAGAAGCAAGGGTGGTGAGACTATATCTTACATACTTTGGACATGTTGTAAGGAGGGATCTGTCCCTGGAGAAGGAGCTCATGCTTGGGAAAGTACAGGGTCAGCAAAAAAGAGGAAAGCCCTCTACAAGATGAATTGACACAGTGGCTGCAAGAATGGACTCAAGCATAACAACGAGTGTGAGCATGGCGCAGGACCGGGCAGTGTTTTGTTCTGTGGTACATAGGGTCGCTATAAGTTGGAACTGACTCAACGGCACCTGACAACAACAACATTCTAATGTGTTTAATGAGTTTCTTTTTTGTTTTTTATGTGTTCTTAAAATAAGGGATATTTGATAAAATCCATGTTTTTTAAATTTTTTATATAAGTTTTTATATTATGTATGTCATTCTGTTTTTTGCTTTCTTTTTCCACTATATTTTTAAAATCCATTTATGACACTTGGTGTGTATCTAATCTATTGCTTCTCACTGCACCCAACGATATACATCCACCCCATTTTACTTCTCCAAAGCTCTACATTGCCCCATAATTCCACGAATGACTGAGTCAATCTTAGAAAAGAAAAATAAGAGGAAGAATTTGCCCTACTGTGTATTAAGACATACTACAAAGCAATAATAACAAATCCAGTGCATTTGGGGAGAAAGAACAGACAAAAACATTGTAGAGAGTCAAGAGACAGATATATGGAGACTTCACATACCATAGAGTGCCATAAACCATGGGGAAAGGGGGAATTGGTTAACAGCTGGTGCTGGGAAACCTGGCTCACTACATGTAGAAATAACTAGAGCTCTAATACCACATTCAGAGATGGACCATAAATAAAGACCTACGCATGAAAGGTAAAACTATAACATCATTATAAGGAAATATGAGTGACAAACTTTTTGACCTCGGGCAGGAAAACACTTTTAAAGGAAAAGCTCAAAAATGCAAATATAAGTCAAAAAATGTGATGAAATATTAAAAAAAAGATTAAAGTTTGTGTTCAATAAAAATCACCAGAGACAAAGTAATTTTCTGTACTTATTTTTTGGATTGTTGTTGTTAGGTGCCATCGAGTCAATTTTGACCCATAGCGGCCCCATGTAGCAGAGTTGAACTGCCCCATAGGATTTTCTAGGCTATAATTTTTACAGAAGTAGATTGCCAAGTCTTTCTCCCAAAGAGCCGTTTGGTGGGTTTGAACAGCCAGCTTTTCGGTTAGCAGCCAACTGCTTAACTATTGCACCACCAGAGCTCCTTGCCTCTTTGATAGTAAGAAATTTTTACTTAAGGCTTTTTTTCACTTGACCTGGCCCAAATTTCAAAGAATATTCATTCATCCTTTCTGTTCAAAATTGATGAGCAAATTAGCCTCCATTCTATCTGTCTTAGCTATCTAGTACTGCTGTAACAGAAATACCACAAGTGGATGGCTTTAACAAGGGGAAATTTATTTTCTTATAGTCTAGTAGGCTAGAAGTCCAAATTCAGAGAATCAGCTCCAGGGGGAGCCTTTCTCTCTATGCTGGCTCTGGAGGAAGGTGACTTCTCGTCAATCTTCCCCTGGACTAGGAGCTTCTCCGCACAGAAACCCCAGGTCCAAATGACATGCTCAGCTCCAGGCGCTTCTTTCTTTACGGTATGAGGTCCCAGCTCTCTGCTTGCTTCCCTTTCCTTTTATCTCTTGTAAGATAAATGATGGTGCAGGCCACACCATGCTGTAGGGAAACTCCCTTTACATTGAATCAGGGATGTGACCTTAGTAAGGGTGTTACAATCCCACCCTAATCCTCTTTAACATAAAATTAGAATCACAAAAAGGAGGACAACCACACAATACTGAGAATCATGGTCTATCGAAGTTGACACATATTTTGGGGGGACACAGTTCAATCCATGACATTATCCAAGCTCTAAATGATTGAATAGATGTTACTAGAAAGACCCTATCTTTGTAATCTACTCCAAACTAGTAGCACCAAAAGGGAAAAGGGAGGCTTGGAGGGTCTCCTGATCTTTCAAGCAAGAATATGCACATAGAAATATTTCACTTGTTTCAGAGCAGCTAAACCTACAAGCCCATTTGTTTCTCCTCTACTCTAGTCTTGTTCCTAAGTATGCATGGAATTCCTTAGATAGTTCCTCTAAAGAATTCTGAGCTTGCAGAACTAAGAGAGACTCAAGTTGGGGTGTGTGGTGGCAGGAAAGAGATGGTTGCTTCAAGACCAGCTTTTTCCTCACCCTTTGGTGATCCATGGAACATACAGTATTCCAACCATGTTTTATGCCTCTGGGGTTCTTTAGGAAAGAAGTAGCCTGATTTTAACACATTTAGCCTAAAGGTGCCATGGGTCAAGTTGGTTCCAACTCATAGCTACCCTATGTATGACAGAATGAAACACTTCCCAGTCCTGTGCCATCCCAATGATCATTGTTTCGGTCACTGTGTCAATCCATCTCATTGAGGGTCTTCCTCTTTTTCGCTGACCCTCTACTTTACAAAGCATGATGTTCTTCCCCAGGGACTAGTCCCTCTTGATAACGTGTCCGAAGTATATGAGAAGAAGTCTCGCTATCCTCACTTCTGTGGAGCATTCCACCTGTACTTCTTCCAAGACAGATTTGTTCATTTTTTTGGCAGTCCATGGTATATTCAATATTCTTCGTCAACGCCGTGATTCAAATGCATCAGTTCTTCCTTATTCATAGCCCAGCTTTTGCATGCATATGAGGCAATGGAAAACACCATGGCTTGGGTCAGGCACCAACTTATAGTATCAATAAAAAATTCAAAGGAAAAAATAATTGGGTCACCAAAGGGTTATAAAACCTTAACCAATTGCCGTTGAGTCATTTCCAACTCATGGCGACCACCATGTGCTTCAGAGTAGAACTGTGCTCCATAGAGTTTTCGATGGCTAAATTTTCAGATGTAGATAACCAGGTCTTTCTTCTGAGGCACCTCTGAATGAACTAGCACCGTCAACTTTTCATTTAGCAGCCAAACACATTAACTGTTTGTGCCACCCACAGATTCTAAGACCCAGAAAAATGACTATTTGCTATTTAATGTA
This sequence comes from Trichechus manatus latirostris, assembly GCF_000243295.1. NCBI lineage: Eukaryota > Metazoa > Chordata > Mammalia > Sirenia > Trichechidae > Trichechus > Trichechus manatus. Next base: position 2,922,729 of record NW_004444014.1, on the reverse strand, counting down.
GCAAATTCTTTCCAGACTTCCTTATCAGCACTGATAAAACAGCTCATTCAATCATAAGCATTGAAATCTAGAAGAAACCACTAGGAATTAACAAATCCAGACATCCTCCATATCAGTTGTGGTAAAAAAAAAAAGAAAAGAAAAAAATTGCCATCAAGTTGATTCTGACTCATAGTGACCCTACAGGACAGAGTAGAACCATCTTATAGGGTTTCCAAGGCTATAAATCTTTACAGAAGCAGACTGCCACATCTTTCTCCCATGGAGCAGCTGTTGGTTTCAAACTGATAACCTTTTGGTCAGCAGCTGTGTGCTTAACTGCTGTGCCACAAGGGCTTCTACCCCTATAGGACAGAATAGAACTACCCAAAGGGTTTCTAAGGAGTGGCTGGTGGATTCGAACTGCTGATTTTTTGGTTAGCAGCCTGAGCGTTCGACAACTATGACACCAGGGCTCTGCAGATGTTATAGAGGATGCTTAACTGACTTGCCTGATGTCACAAAACTAATTAACTGAGCTAGTGCTTTGACTTAGATTTTTTGTTCTGTGAGTTGCTATCAGATCTTTTAAAATTTCAAGGTAAATAACAATGCTTGACATATGTCAGATACTACACAAACTACTAGCTTTAAGTAGTTTACAGTTTCAAAATTAGATTACATTACATTCCTTTTGATGATATCATATCTTTGTGAAGCTGAGTTTTCATTGGTTGATAAAGCTAGTACCACATAAAAATTAATGTAGAATAATAAATTAGGATGATGGAGTCCAATTGGTTTCCAGGGTTTGAGAATTTGTGCAGTGCCCAACAAACGCACACATCTTATTAGCAAGTTATTGTGGTTATTTAAGAATGAAATTAAAATATTATTTTTCTTCCAATTTGCGAACATTAATTTTTGAAATGACTATTAACGGTATAAATACTTATTAAGTTTTTTGGACCTGTTGTCGTTAAGTGTCGTTGAGTCGGTTCCAACTCATAGCCACCCTATGTACAGTAGAACAAAACATTGCCCAGTCCTGTGCCATCTTCACAATTGTTAGTATGTTTGGGCCCACTGTTGTAGCCACTGTGTCAATCCCCCTCACAAAGGGTCTTTTTCTTTTTTGCTAACCCTTTACTTTACCAAGCATGATGTTCTTCTCCAGGGACTGGTCCCTCTTGATAATGTGTCCGAAGTACGTGAGACGAAGTCTCACTATCCTCACTTCTAAGGAGCATTCCAGCTGTACTTCTTCCAAGACAAATTTGTTTGTTTTTTTGGCAGTCCATAGTATATTCTTTACTTTTCGCTAACACCATGATTCAAATGCATCGATTCTTCTTCGGTCTTCCTTATTCATTGTACAGCTTTTGCATGTGTATGAGGCAATTGAAAATACCATAGCTTAGATCAGGCACACCTTAGTCCTCAAGGTGACATCTTGACCTAACTACTTAATAAACAGAACACGTAGGTATTTCTTTTGGCCTAGGAACACCGTAAAAAAATTACTGAGGTGCTAAGTGTGCCAAGAACCAAAAAAGTTTGGAAACCTTTGCCCTATTCTCTAGACAGTCAAAAAGCTAATATACTCCATAGTTGCAAAGGAGCATCTTCATGGCCTTTGAGGCTGAGTTTGAGGGACCTTGAGGACCACTACCTCTACATCAACAAAGCAGCTTCTTATTTACCTATTTACACTTTGCGCTTTTTAGTAATTTTTCATTTGGAGAAAGAGGTGAGGAACTGGAGACAGACAGATTGAATCCACTAGTATGATGGATAGGGACTAGATTGGGATTAGGAAATCAAGAAATTTCTCTTACAAAAAAATGCCATGATCAGGAGTGATAAATGTACACCTACTCAAAAAGATAAGACCAAGGAGTCCCAATGAGACATTAAAAGTAATCTATAGTGACTCAAATGGAGATCTTTCCAGATCAAGCATCAGCTTCCAAATTACTCTAAGTTTCAAAATATCTTCAGTTTTATCCTAAATACTAATGATTTTGATTCAAATTCACCAGCCATTACTGACCATTTTGATGTGTTATTCATTTCTGTTGCTGGTATTACCATCTACCAAGTCACCTGGACTTGAACTTTAGAATTAGTTTTGCCTCTTCCCTTTGTCTCATTCTCCACAACCACTCAGCCACCAAACCCTCTACATTTTAGCTGCACAGTTTCTCTCTCATTCACCCTCTCAAGCCCATGGTAGTATAACTAGCACAAATAGGGAAGACAGAATGTGGTGCTACTTCAGTTGAGTAAAATGATGGTTTTTCTAAAGGGCATGTAGGTAGTTATAAGAGTAGAATAAAGGAGAGAAGTGTTGGCCTCATCTACATGGAAGTGATATTTGAGACAGCAAAAGAAAGGAGGTCAATAATAAAAAAAAAAAAACCCATTGTCATTGAGTTGATTCCAACTCATAGCAACCTTATAGGACAGAGTAGAACTGCCTCATAGGGTTTCCAAGGCTATAAATTGTTATGGAAGCAGACTGCCGCATCTTTCTCCCACAATGTGGCTAGTGGATTCACACTGCCGACATTTCAGTTAACAGCCAAGCACTGCGCCACCAAGGCTTCTTAGGTCAAGAATAGAGCCCAGGAAAACACATTTAGCAGCATGAGAAACAGTAACGCCATCAAAAGAGACAGAGAAAATCAGTCATTTAGAGAAAACTATCATAGTTCAGGGTCACAGTCACCAAAGGATGACAGAGGGCTGAAAGGAAAGGGTTGACTATCTACTGTCAAACTGGATCACATATGAAGGTGATCAAAGAGAGGGGAAAAAAAAAAAAAAGATACAGAAAACAGAATTCGTGGTCTCTAAAGATCTATCATCCAGTTAAAGATAGAAAATCTTCATAGAACTTTTTAAGAGTAATGAAAGAGCAACATCATCTTAAAGGCAAAATAACTGTTCATTGGACCAACAGAACAGAAGAACAGAGAGGAGTAATTTAAGAAGGTTTCTATTCTTTTTACATTCCTTTAAGGCCTATTACTTGAGTTCCATTGAAGTTATTTACAAGGTGTTTAATAAATGTGTTTCAATGATGATGTAGCTCTATGGAAACTTACTATCCATTTCTGCAATCGAGTTCTAAGAAGGTTCGTAGAGTCACAGAGGGTTAACACTCACCACAACTCTGTAGCTCCTCCTGTCCAGAGGTGACATTCTGACGGGCTATAAGCTAGTTCTAGCCCACAGGCATGCAGTCTTTAGCTCAAACACTGTTTGTTTTGATTTTGAATTTTTTACCAACAATTTAAAAATCAAGAAATTACAAATAAAAATCTCTACTCTAGCTTCTCTTTAGTAATCGAAAGGTATCTCCATCCTGGAACAGCATTGACACATGGCAGCAATTAGCTCTAGCTAAATTGTAGTTGCCCCCTTGAAGAAGGTCCGTTGTAGCCTGATTACTCATTGGCCTCAAAGGCCTGGCTCCTATGGATATTCTGGGTTATAAGCCTGCCACAGTACAATCTGCACATTTTACAGATGAGGTTCATCATGGAGCCTAGAGTGGCAAAATGTTCTTTCTCAAAACTTAGGGCTTATTAGAAGCAGAAATAGCCCTGACCTATGATCTCTCAGTCTATAGGTGGTACAAATAGCTAATGCACTCAGCTACTAACAGGAAAGTTAGAGGTTCAAGTCCACCCAGAGGTGCTTCAGGAGAAAGTCGTGATGATCTACTTCCAAAAAAACAGACATTGAAAATCCTATGGTGCACAGTTCTACTCTGACACGCATGAGGTTGCCATGAGTTGGAATCAGCTCAACAGGAACTGGTTAAATGATCTCTTAACCCAGATCTCCTAGTTTGGGACTTATAGAACTAGGCCACTGCACAATGTGCGATACCAGAAAAAATACTAAGAGAGAAATAATTCTGTTCACAGATCTACTGCTTGTCTTTGTGTGACCCATGGCAAATTCGTCCAATTTCCCTCATCCATGCAGTTCTCATAATACCCTCCTTACTATGTAGGGTTGCAGTTATACTGGAATGAAATATTATTTATAAAAATGTTCTCTAAAAATTAGAAAAACACAGTAATTTTTAAAACACTGGAATTGGTCCAAAGTCATGGGTTCTAGGCCTAGTTCCTCCTCAAGCTAGGTGTATGACCTTGATCAAGTATCTTAAACGTGCTGGCTTCCAAATGCAAATATTATTTTATTTTCCACTATCTTCATAGGATTAATCTCATTCATCAGTTTTTAAAATGTTTCTTGAACTAAAACCTTTATTACTTGGGCCGAGCCCAAATGTGAATTAAACTAATAGAGAACGAAAATGGACTATTGAGCGGGTTCTGCTCAGTGTCAGAAGAATGTCAGAAGCACACCAAGATGTTGGTAAGGCAGAGGCATTTGAAACCTCAGAGTCTCCCCACTTGGCACAGAGCAGAGCTCATCAAGAATAGGAGATCCAGAGCAGAGCTCAGAGAGGAAAAGTAGAGATATAAATGACTGAGAAGTGCTTCCAGGGAGCTGAGTCAGCCAAAACAGAGCCTCCTGCTGAGATCAATGGATCTTTTCTCAGTTGCCTGGAGCATTGGCTGGAGGCTGCTTGTCAGGACCTGCTGGGAAGACAATTTTTAGTTCATGGGTTCATTTGAGCTGGGCACTTTGCCCCAGTACTTAGGCACTCAGAAAAAAATGCACTTAATCACTGGCATACCCTGGGATATGGGGAGGGCCGTGGCTCATTCAGCATCCCAGGTCTGGCCAAAGGAGAAGGAGGGCCTAGAAGGCTCAAGGTGTTCGTCACCAAGAATTCACAGAAGTTAAATCTTGATTTTTCAGGCCAAAATCCTAACTAATCCTTGATCTTGGGGTCAGGAACATTCTAACTCCAGAGCACTATATACTCTTTCCTTCACCCTCGATCAAACAGAGAGCAGCTGAGGGGTAGGTTTTGAGGACTGTACTCACATTGTCCTCTCTGCATATCCTCAAATTCCATGCTGGGCTGGATCGTACTTATCCCAGGGACTGCCTCCTTCAGCAAGCTTTCCACGGTCTCCTTCTGTCTCTCTGTCAGGATCAGGTCCCTACCCTGACCCTCCTCAAAGCCTTACTTGCTTACCACTATTGTATCTAACACAATGTGTTGTAATTGTCTCTTTTCTTACTTACCTCCTCAATAAGACTCTGAGTTGTTAAGAGTGGGGACTTTCATCCAATTATTAATCTGTAGCACCTAGCATAGGAGTCCCTGGATGGTGCAAATGGTTAACATGCTTGGCTGCTGACTGAAAATTTGGAAGTTCAAGTCCACCCAGAGGTGCCTTGGAAGAAAGGCCTGGTATCTACTTCTGCAAAATCAGATGTTGAAAACTCTATGGAGCACAGTTTTATTCTGACACACATGTGCTTGCCATGAGTCAGGGTTGACTCGATGACAACTGGTTAAAAGATCTAACATAGGATCTGGAACGTAAAAGACTTTGAAATCATTACATGATTATGGAAGGAGGGAGGGAGAAAAAAGAAAGAAGGAGGGAGGGAAGGGAGGGAGAAAGGGAGAGACAGAGGAAGGGAGGGAGGGAGGAAGGAAGGAAGGAAGGAAAAAAGAAATAAAGGAAGAAGGGAGGGAAAGAGGGAAGGAAGGGGGAGGGAAAGAGGAAAGGAGAGGGGAAGGGGGAAGGAAAAAAGGCTGAGGTCACTACTCTGATGAAAGGGAGCTCTGTGCTGTCTGAGGGAGTAAAAGTGGTGCATCCAAGTTGGCTACCGAAGTCTCCAAATGCTGTACTAACAGCAGAGTTTCAGGTGTCTGAATAGTCAATACAGTCAGTTGGAGGAAAAAATAATCCTGAAACTTGGACTCAAAAGGCCCAGGTTTTCAGTTCAGCTCTGTCACACGGCGCCTCACCCAGGGCAGACAGCACATGTCAGGCTCCAGGTCTTCATGTGTAGCACCTTAAGAGGACCAGGTGAGATCATTCATGTGCAAGTATTTTGAAAGCTCAAAGTGCCCCTATGAATGCAAGGGATTATTAGAGTTTCTGTCACCACTATGAAAAGGACTACGTCATCTCACCAATTCAGGATTCCTTTCCCTATCTCAATGCTAAGGCCATATGACTCAAATAGGAGAAAGCAAAAAGGATTATCTCCTTGCTGTTCATGAACACGCCTTTATGTTGTAAGTAAAATTTATTCGTGAACTGAGAACCCCTGAAACACAGAGATTTTATCATGTCTTACAAATAGTGATAAGGATGCCTTAAATGGATACAGAATCATTGAGAGTCCTCAGAACATGCCTAGGTATAATACCTTATGAATTCTTATGAGAACTTCTTTTGAAAGACCGATCAGATAGCATGGCCCAAATTTAAAGATGGTCAAACTGAGAACCATTAAGATTAAGTGATGCACTCAAGATTGTTTACTTGGTAAGCACTGAGAAGAATGCTAAGCACAAAGTAGATGTTCAAAAATATTTACAGAACTATAATTCTGGAAAGGATCTAAAAGGTAAATAAGTCCAGCTCCCTATATAGGACAGGGGAAATCCTTCTGAAAAAAGGGTACACCAAACCACTGACAAATCACCTAAACATCCTTTTATTTCCAAAAACTAATGCCTTTTCCATTACTCTTTCTTCTCAGGAGCCAGTTTACACTCATTGTGTGAACCAAAAACCCAAACCCATTGCCCTCGATTTGATTCTGACTCATAGCGACCCTATAGGGCAGAGTAGAACTGCTCCATAGGGTTTCCAAGAAGCAGCTGGTGGATTTGAACTGCCGACCTTTTGGTTAGCAGCCGAGCTCTTAACCACTGTGACACAGGGCTCCACTCATTGTGTAAAGGGGATAATAATTAGTAAATATTTCCTGGATTTTTACAAGAGATGAAAAGACATAATGTATGTAAAATACTTAGCAAGGACAATTCCCGGCACATAGCAAGTATTCAACAAATGTTCGCTCTTATTACTCTAACACTATGACCTTCATTATTCTACATTGGCTGTTTTTTTGTTTGTTTGTTTGTTTTCCTGGAACCTCTCCAGCCTCTAACATCTTTTTATTTCAGACTCTAGCACTGTTTCAGGTGAATAAGATAAAATCCTCTGTGGGGTGGAAATTGTTGGTCTTGATTTCTCTCTGCATCAGAGAGGTTTAGAGAGGTGATGGATGGACATCAGCTGAGTCAAGGCAAAGCCTTCTGGGAAAGCTACATTTTATTTTTCTTCCACTCCTGAAGGGACCCTATTTGGCCACTCGCCATTTCAACAGTGTGACTAAGTGACACGGAGCATCCTAAAAGCTTGGATGAAATTCCTGTAAAAGAAAGTTTTACAGTGACAAATAACTTATTGCTTAGGAATTTCTGATTCAAAGCATACTAAATAAAGTGTCTTGTTTACGTTAACAAACCCTTTAAGTGAGGTTTACCCAGAATGTGGGCAAGATCATCCACTGGGATAGAGAAAGAAATTATTAGAATTTCCATTTTTATATTAATGTAATCTCTTCCATTTTAATTTTTTTATTGTTATGTAGGTTTTTTAATACCCATAACTGTAGTTTAATACCCACAACTGTAGTTGCACAAGCATGTAGTTTATGAATAAATGTACATATATTTGGGATCCTTGGTCAATAATTTTTTATAGCTACAGTATATAATCCAGAAAGGTTTTGAAACCTGTAGTTTATGCAAATCCTAATATTGAAAGTGTTTAAACTAGTACCTGTGTAGCAATTGCCACCATTATTCATAAAAAATAGAAAAGATATGTCCATTTATAAAATAATATTAGTTGTCATCTCATTCTTTTTCCAATATGAATTTAAAATTGGATAAAATTGACAGACGCATAAACCAAAACAAGACTAAAGGGGCACAGCAGCCCAGGGGCAAGGACTAGAAGGTAGGAGGGGACAGGAAAGCTGGTAATGGGGAAACTCAAGGTCGAGAAGGGAGAGTGTTGACATGTCGTGGGGTTGTTAACCAATGTCATAAAACAATATGTGTACTAACTGTTTAATGAGAAGCTAGTTTGTTCTGTAACTCTTCATCTAAAGTACAATAAAAAATAAATAAAATAAAAATCATGATCATAAAAAATAAAAAAAGAACTACTGCTGCTAACTGAAAGGTCAGCAGTTCAAATCCGCCAGCCACTCCTTGGAAACCCTGTGGGGCAGTTCGACTCTATAAGGTTGCTATGAGTGGGAATTGACTTGACAACAATGGTTTAATGGTACCTTTGGAGCCCCTGGCTGGTATACATCGTTAAGGTGTTCGGCTAACTGGGGGGCTGGGGATTTGAGTCTACCCAGGAGCTCCTCGGAAGATCCTGACAGTCTACTGAAAAATCAGGCATTGAAAGCCCTGTGGAGCGCAGTTCTGCTCCAACACACACGGGTTGCCATGAGTAGGAATCAATTTGACGGCAACTGTTTTGTTGTTGTTGTTAGTGGAACTGCTCCATGGGGTTTTCTTGGCTGTAATCTGAATGGAAGCAGATCGCCAGGCCTTTTCTTCCCAGGTGCTGCTGGATGGATTCAGGCTGCCAACCTTTGCGTTAGCAGTTGAGCACAAACCTTTGCACCACCTAGAGACCTGTGACAACTAGTTAATGGTAACTTAAATTTGCTTCTGAGAACAACTGCAGTACATGTTGCCTGTTTTATAATGTAAAATGGTTCATCTGTCTCCTAAACAGCAATTTCAGTATACACCTGTAAATCTGTGTGAATGGCTTGAGACTGTCTGGCTCAGAGTCAGGAACCCTGCTTTCCAGACCTCCTGCCCACAGCTATATGTCTGTGTGATTTGGAGATAATTCAAGAAACCTCTCCAGAACTCAGTCTTCCCTTATGTAAAATCAGGGACTGCAGGCTTGCGCTACTTATTTGAGGATAAACAAACAAACAAATAAATAAATTTTAAAAAATTGATAAAATTGGTTTAGTCCCCTAAATCTCTACTCTCCACTTCTTTCTAAAGGCTCATTCATATTTACTACGATCACTGTGTAGAGAATGGTTGGAATATGCTACCTATATTCAAAGGAAACGTTCCTAAAGGCTGATGGAAAACCAAGCCACAAATCCGACTGAAGATCTTGACATCCTTTATAGCAGTGGACTGAATCTTAACTGCATCAGCCAACACTTTCACAAGTTTTCATGGAACAAACAGACACAAATACCAAGTGCCAAGGAAGTTACAACATCTCGCTTCCTTTAGGCAGTGCTGCCATAAGAATGGTTCAATTGTCGCTTTCAAGTCTGAGACAATTCTAGACACATGCTCTCCCCACCAAAAATGTAAGAAACAAACTGAAAGATGTCTTCTCCATGCTCTTCACGGTAGTTAACCTCACCCAGAGATTGGCAGGTTCTTAGGGATCTTTAAGACATTTTTCTTTCCCATTTGCAGTTCTTTCTTCTCCCCCAGAGGTTTAGTGATGAAAGGTGTTTGGAGAACATGGTGAGTTAGGCCCTGGAAATCTCTGCCGAGACACCTAGAAATAGCCAAATCTTTCACATTTGCTTTGGAGAAATACACTACTACCCTGATTCCATTCCAACAATTTCCCTATGACCCACCAGGTCTGCCAACCTAAATCATGGCACCCTGCAAAACATACCTTTTTACAAATGAATGTCCAAGGCAATGTTTTCTAGCCATAGATGAATCATAAACTCTGTGGCAGAAATCATTCTAAGTATTTAACAAAACATTTCATTTTCCTTCTGGACACCAGGAAAACTATATTTCTCAGCCTTTTTGAATCTAGATGGGGTAATGTGACTAGTTCTGCACAGCATAAACCATTCTAGGCCAGGCCCTAAACTGTCCCACAGAATCTTTCACACTCCGTTTTTGATCATTAGAGTAGTCAATGGAGGATTCTAAATAGATTATAGGGAAAGGTAGACTACTAAAGGAAAGTCACTGAGTCATTAATTATCAGGGTGGAGCAGAACATGCTCTCCCCACCTTTCAAGTGAACTGAGCTGGTCCTGAGTGAGAAAAAATCTTTAAGCCATGAAGATTTTGGAGTTGCTTGTTACAGCAGCTAGAAAGGCTGACTAATACAGACTTCACTGAAAATATAGTTAAATACATGTTCCTTCTTAACAGAACAATGCAAATATGCCCATACGTACAAAAGCTGGGGTGCAGATTTCAGGAGCCCACACATGGACTAGTTGACACTTTTTGTCTTGGGAAACCCTGTAGCCAGTGTCAACACCGGTGTTCCACCTATCGTCAGTTCTGCTTCCAAATTCTTCCACCATAATCATCCTTGATTTTAAATAATTTTTCTCTTAGGTGTGATTGAGTTGGTAGTTTTCCGCTCATCATGCCCCAAATAATTTGAAATATATATATTATCTCTTGCTGTGTGATTCCCAGAAGGAACATCGACAGATGAGTGGAGCACGGCAGGCAGGGGTCCTAGGTGTCCCTAGAATCCAGAGATACAGAAACTCTCTCCTTACCGCCGAGAGAGCCTGACTGAGCTGTTGGTGTTGCATTGGCTCACCAGGACTAAGAACAGCTATGAGCTATGGAGTTTGACTGACTGAATTTTCTAAACTCAACCAGGCCATTAAAATATCATTTTGACATAGTGTCTCTATCTACCCCTCTGTTATATAGGTAGGTTTCATTAAGTTGTACTTGACATTGAAAAGCAATTAAAAAGCAACTATTGTTGTTATTGTTGTCAATTTTCGTCAAGTCAATTTCTACTCATAGTGACCACATGTGTTAAAGAATAGACCTGTTTCATAGGGTTTTCTTGGCTATAATCTTAATGGAAGGAGATTTCCAGGGCTTTTCTTCTGCAGTACCACTGGGTGGGTTTGAACCACCTACATTTAGCTTAGCAGTTGAGTACAAACCATTTGTGTCATCTAGGAACCTTAAAAGCAACTGTATACCAACACTAATATTGCCATGAGTAATATGCTGATTATAGCCATAACCCATTGCCATCAAGTCAATCCCAACTCACAGCGACCCTATAGAACATAGAGTTTCCAAGGCTATAATCTTTACAGAAGCAGACTGCCACATCTTTCTACCGCAGGAGTGGATGGTGGGTTTGACCACGTTTCAGTTAGCAGCTACCAGGGTTCCTATTATACTCACCCTTAATTTTTCTCTTTCTACTCTCCTTTCCACCCACATTGTATTATAATCTGTGTTGACACTTCCCATGTACCCCTGTCTCCCCCAGGTTGATAAATGGTGCCTGAGAATAAAAGCAGTATTCATATCAATGGTATAAATCTGAGTACATTTTTAAAGGCTATTTGTAAAATGTGGTTTTGAAGTTCTCCCAGCATACAATTTTACTCCTATGATTTGTAGAAATATATGTGTGTTTACTTATCTATCTGCTTACTTGTGAATTATTTAATTGTTTTTTTGGTAATCTGAGCAGATTTCTTAACCAGCAAACGTGATGTGGCACTACTGACATTTATAATTAAACCATGATGGCTAGAAGCCCAGGCCTTTCCAGAATTCTTCTCCCTCAAGTAGTCCTTGGAATCACCCAACCAATTAGTTGCCATAAAGTCAATTGCAACTCATAGTGACCCTATGAGTGTCAGAATAGCATTGTGCTCCATAGGGTTTTTGATGGCTGATTTTTCAGAAGCAGATCATCAGGACTTTCTCCTGAAGCATCTGTAGGTTGACTTGAACCTCCAACCTGTCAGTTAGAAACTGATCAGGTCAACTGTTTGCACCATCCTGGACTCCTTTGGCATCACTAGAAAAGTTTATATATGCCAAGAATCAGACAGTCAAATCAGGATCATGCAGAGATTCCCGGCCTTGTTAGCTCCCCAGAGTGGCCTCTCTGAGCTAGATGATGCTCCTGTATCTGATGCTGCCAGAGAAGATGAGAATGTACCCAACTCCAACGCTTCTACAGCACCTTCAATCCAGAAACCCAAGTGACAACACCTGTGTCAAAAGGTTACTCTTTCTCCTTTATGCTCCTTTAGGAAATGGGGCAGGGAGAAGCGTTAGTTCAAAAATAAGAGTCATAAACTCTTAAATGTAAAGTATTTTAGTGATACAAGTCTCAACTCATACACGCAACCAGCCACCTTTTCCCAGAGGAGCTGGGTCAGGCTGAGTCCCAGCTGTAGCTGCCATGCTGCCTTCAGAATCTCTACTCTAAGCCTTTTTCATAGGAAGGTCCTCAACCTCTGCTTCTCCTCATTTATGCAATGAACACATGAGAGCCTCCACTTAGCTCTATTCAGGGAACTAAGTCCCTGCATCAGTGCAGTCAAGGTAACTTGTTAAGTGCTCCATTTTACCATTACATAGAAACAAATAAGAGGCACAAATTGGTTGTATAAAAATGAGATTATCTTCAAGCTTCCCATCAAAATTAGTTTTATTTTATTTTAATCACCCTTCATATTTTTATTCTCAGGAAAAAATCATACTTACTCATCTGTGTGCATGCCTATGCTTAAATATATCACTTAGCTGAAGAAGCCTATGCTTGAATATATCACTTAGCTGAAGAAGAAATCATTACCTAAGTGGAAAAAGAAGCTGGAAAGAATAGTTGTTCTTCCAAGTTTGTTCATTGTTAGTAGTGTATTGTTTATTCCTCTATCTTGATAAACAGAAAATTCACTTTATCTACAATATCATGAAATTCTAACCAACAACACCTGGGCCCTATTGTTGTTAGGTGCTGTCAAATTGATTTTGGCTCATAGTGACCCTGTGTGACAGAGTAGAGCTGCTCCATAGGGTTTCCTAGGCTGTACTTGTTTATATATATATAAATATTTTATTGTGTTTTCAGTGAAAATTTACACCGCAACTTAGGTTTCCATTTAACAATGTCTACAAAAGTTGTTCAGTGACATTAGTTACATTTTCACAGTGTGTCAACGTTCTCATTAATTGCATTCTGGTTGTTCTGTTTCCAGTACTCTAGTTTCCCTGTTTCCTTTGTCTTCTAATCTTTGCTTTAGAGTAATAGTTGACTTTTTTTTTCAGTTTTCTGTAATATTGTAAATTTTTTTATTGTGATAAAATATATATAACATAAAATTTGCCAGTTGTTGATCTTTTGGTCTCATATAGATGGCTTTTTAATGGAGCGCTGTATTCACAGGTAATATCCCTTATTTTGTGTGCCAATCTGTTATTTCACTAAAGGGTGACCTCAGGGGATAGTTTTAGTTCAAGGTTTAAAGAGTTTCTCAGGGCGATAGTCTCTGGGAGTCCTCCAGTTTCAACTGGTCCAGTAAGTCTGGACTTCTTAAGAATTTGAGTTCTACTCCACATTTTTCTTCAGTTCCGTCTGGGCCCATCTTTGTGGCCCTGATCAGAACGTAGGTAGTGGTAGCCAGGCACCATCTAGTTCTTCTGGTCTCAGGGTAGATGAGGCTGTGGCTTGTGTACGCTATTAGCCCTGTAGAATAGTTTCTTCTCTGAGGCGTTGGTTTCTCTAGGCTGTAATTTTTATGGGAGCAGATTGCCAGGTCTTTCTCCTATAGAGCCATTGGATGGGCTTGAAACACCAATTTTTCAGTTAGCAGCCAAGCGCTTAACCAATGCACCACCAGAACTCCTACCTGGGCTGTATAAATGGCCAATTTCTGAGAAACCTGATACTACAAATTTTCTTTTTCAGTGTCCAAAAGGAAGGATTTGAACAAGATGTGAACTTATCAATGACTATAATACAGTTTAAGGAACACACATAAAGCAAGAATGTTAGAATTTCATTCACCTCACACAAACCATAAAGTATAGACTATCAAGAGATCATATTACTTTGAATACCAAGAAATGCAGCTTTGGGATTTAGTAACCATTTTAATTCATAGCTGAAGAAAAGTTAATAGTGTTGGGGTATACAATTAATCTATTAGTGGAGTAGAATACATTGTGAGAGACTTTATGGGTTTTGGTTAGCTTCCAAAAGAACTTGAAAAAAAATGTAGAAATTTGTATACTTTGTAGGTTTTCTTCATCTATTCAATATTTACTTAGTAATGAAGCAATAGTAAGGAATTGTATTTTATAATTATAATTTTATAATTTTCAAAGTACCGTCAAATCCATTGTCTCACCTGATTTTCCCAACATCCCTGTGAAACACTGAGGTAGAATGAACACATAGTTTTAAGATGAGGGAAGAGAAGCACAGGCAGGAGTTGGGAGACTTGTTGAAAGCAACACAAATAGAAAATTAGAGTCTAGAACTCAGATCTACAAAATCTCAGTCAAGGGCTTTGTGCACCTTACCACGTTGCCTATATCTAGCATTTCTAAATAAAATTGGCCTTTCCTAAGTCAGATAAGGGTAGTGATGGTTCACTGGTAGAATTCTCACTTCCATGTGTGTGATAGTTAAGATTGTGTGTCAACTTGGCTGGGCCATGATTCTCACTGTTTATATGTGATCACTCCCATTCTGGGATCTGCTATGAGTAGCCAATCCCTTGAGAGGGCGTTTCCTTGGAGGTGTGGCCTGCATCCAAATATAAGCAGATGTTCAGGCTTTTTGCTGGCTCTGGATCCTGCAGCTGCCTCCTGTTCATCCGACCTCTGGTTCTTGGGACTTGAGCTATCAGCTTATCTGCTGATCTTGGGATTCGTGGATCTTCACAGCCTGTGAGCAGAGCTCTGCTCTCCAACCTGCTGATATTGGGTTCGCCAGTCCCTGCAGCTACATGAATCAGGAGAAGCCTTGTGGTCTTGCCTGCAAATCTTGGGATTCCTGGATATTCACAGCCTATGAGCAAGAGCCCTGCTTCTGACCTGCCGATCTTGGGTTCGCCAGCCCCTGTGGCTAAATGAATCAGGAGAAGCCTCTATCCTAATCCACAGACTTGGGACATTCCAGCCTCTACAATCATGCGAGCTGTTTCTTTGATATAAATCTCTCTATGTATATATTTATATGCTTTACTGGTTTTGCTTCACTAGAGAACCCAGCCTAAGACAATGTGGAAGACTAGAGTTTGACTCCCAGCCAATATATCTCATATGCAGCTACCACCCATCTGTCAATGGAGGCTTGAGTGTGACTGTATGCTGAACAAGCTTCAGCTGAGCTGTTAGACTAAGACAGAGGAGGAAGAAAGGCCTGGTGATTTAACTTCTGAAAATCAGCCAGTGAAAACCCTATGAATCACAATGATGGTCCTATCCACAACCAGACATGGGAATGGCACTGGACCAGGCAGCATTTCGTTCTGTTGTACATAGGATTGCCATGAGTTGGGAGTTGACTTGACAACAGCTAACAACAAGTCAAATAAGCCAAAGTTTTAATCTGGCTTTAACTACCTGAGTAACCTTTGGCAAGTTAGTTATCATTCCTAAGCTTCAGTTTTCTCATCTACAAAATGAGGACATTTCTCTAAATCTCATGAAGGTTTTTATGAATATTTATGTAAGAATGTGCATGTGAAATTACCTGATCTGAACTTGTGTGAAGCTTAAAAAATATTCATTCTTTTCCTCACCTCTTTGTTATTTCCAGAAAGCCCCAGTCACACTGCCATAGTGACCGGAATATGAATCCCTGATAAACCACAATCAAGTATCTATCTAGGAGTAGGGAGAGATTAAGTTGGGGAATCAAACTGAAAAGCAAATTCAGTGGGGCAGGTCTGTCTGCTGGGAATTTCTGACAATTCTCTGAACTCTGTGTCTGCCCTACTCCGTGGGACAACTTGCTACATCTGCCAGTCTCTCCAGGGGCAGCCTGTGCCAAAAGAGTCTCCTCCTTTCATCCCTCTGGTCATGGATGTGCTTGGCATGGATCATCCTCATTGGCTTGGTTAAAAATTCCCTGTGTCTTAGCAGCGTGGGAAGGAAATTCTTTGGCTTTGTGCTGGACCCCACACAGCTATAGAGCATTGTTTTAGCACTTAGAAATTCCCTGGAGTTTGCAAAGTGCCACACGTGGTTGAAAGAATCAGTATGGCACAGTAGACAAGCACTGGCCAGGACATGGAAGACATCAGCTGGGGCCTTACTCTGCCTCTCAGTATTGACTCAAGAAGATCTTTTCACTTCTTTAAGCCTCTTATTCTTCAACTGTAAAATCTTAGGTCCATCTTTACAATCCTGTGAGTCTACAATGCAAACATGCCTTGTACTTTGTGATCCAAGGAGGTTGAACAATAAAATCATATAGAATCTAATAAAGGAGCAAAATGGCGTGAGAAATCTAAGGAGGTAATAAGAGTTGCATTGGTGGTTCAGTGGTAGAATTTTCCCCTTCCATGCAGGAGACCCAGGTTCAAATCCTGGCCAATGCATCTCATGCATAGCCACTACCCGTCTGTCAGTGGAGGCTTATGTATTGCTATGATGCTGAATAGATCTCAGAGGCCTAGCCAGCTACTTCCAAAATCAGCCAGTGAAAAACCCTATGGATCACAATGTTCCAATTCCCAATTCATCATGGGGATGGCGCAGGACCAGGCAGCTTTTCATTCAATTGTGCATGGGGTCACTATGAGGCTAGGGCCTATTTGATAGCAGCTAACAACAGCAAGGAACAAGTGAATAATGTCTGTCATTTGTCAAGGTGTAAGCCAGGGGACAAAAGACTTGTCAACCAGCCAAGGAGAGCATTGGAAGAAGCCCTAGGTGAAGTGGGTAAAGGTGAGAGAGAGACTAGGGTGGGGAGAGGGTTGGAGACAGGCAAAACTTCAAAGACACCCAAGAGTTGCCTGAGGAGATAGAACTAGGCAAGGTGCCAGAAGGTGTCTTCTGCAGAAAAATGTGCTTTGGCTTCAAGAAGAAAAGGGTTTTGAGTGGCCTGCTTATTCTCAGTCCCTCCTTCCTCCCAACCATCCTACCATTCATTGCCAAATTGTTCATCCTAATTCACCCTAACATGCCCGGAAGAATTTATTAAAGGCGTCACAAATGAGGTATAATTTGATAACCTCTTAGGAGATGAGTAGGAACTCAGGGAGTGGGGCCGTTGCCCTCCAAGCAGAAGAAAGGAGAGAGAGCATATATTTTACAGAGTACTTATTTTGTTGCAGACCTGGTGCTAGGTGCAGTACAAATATCTCATTTAATCCTCACAACACCAGCAGGAGGTAATTTTCATCCCCATCTTACAGATGAGGAAGAAGAGGCTCAGAGGGGTTAAGCAATTTGCCTAAGGCTATTCAGCTAGTAACTGGATCTCCTAACTCTAAAACCCACACTACCTCCATTTTGCAATTGCTCCTTTCTCCCTGTACCTCTCAACACAACCAAAACCATAGAGTTGCAAAAGAAAAAGGTTTATAGAGATAAGGATATAAGAATAAGGTTTATTTGGGGAGAGTTCCGGCAAAATGGCACTATAGGCAGAAGCACCAAGCCGTCCCTCCACAGCAAAGATCTGAAAAACTAAGCCAAACAGAGAATACAACAATCCTGAAACCCTAGAACATCAAATGAAGAGATAAAGAACTCAGCCAAGCACCAAATGGAGTGAAAAAACTGACAGAG
>NW_004444014.1:2865276-2887230 GCF_000243295.1 Trichechus manatus latirostris | reverse complement strand
AATATGTTGTGGGGTTGTTAACCAATGTCATAAAACAACATGTGTACTACTGTTTCATGAGAAACTATTTGTTCTGTAAGCCTTCACGTGAAGTACAATAAAATGTAAAAAAGAAAAGAAAAAAAAAGTTTTGTTTGGAAAGCACTACATGTGCATTGTTTGTATAAACTGGAGAAGAGATGCAGTTTGGTGGGAAACAGATAGGTGGTTCAAAAGAAAGGTTGAGGCCAGGATGGGAGTGGTCTTGGGGGGTTTAATGCAATCTTTTGGACAATGGACAACCATTGGAAGTTTTGAAGGGATGGAGAGGGTATACAAGTTGACGTCCAGCAAGTTGGGTAAATTGCATCAGAGTAGTCTCTGGTCGTAGTGAATGGCACTGCTTCATGCCTCATTAGGTTCTTACATCGTATTACCAGAATTTTTTTTTTTTTTTTTGGAGAAATATCATTTAGAATAGATTCTGGTCTTTCCAGAGGTTGGTGACTACCCCTGGTATTTGTGATTAAACTACTCTGGCGCCTGTCATCTGGATCTGAGGTCCAGAGCACTAATGATGTCAAAGTCAATCCCCAGCCTAAAGGGGACACTTAGTGGCAGATACCTTCCTTGTTGCACTCATTAGACTCCAGTCAAGAGACTGTTTCTTTTAAATAACTGGTCCTTTGTGAAGACCCCCATCAGGAAGCCTCCATACCCCACAGTACTCAGAAAGTCATCCTCTCTCCATTGGAGTCTTGGATTCCAGCTTCTGTCATGTCTGTGTCTGTATGAACCATACCTCCACTTTCTAAACCAAGCCTAGTATGGTGTAAGTTCCATTTTTTTTCCCCATCATGCTCTAGATAAGAAAATCAGAAGCTCGTGTGTAAAAAAATGAAACAACAATAATAATAATTATAGTACCAGCTCCACATGACAGCAGCAATAATAGCTTTCAAAATCCTTTGAGTGTAAAAGTCTTATTTGTTTTATGAGTCAACACATGCAGCTAGTCTTAAAAATAAAAAATAAGAAAGGTTTCTTGCAGCTCAGATTTCATAACAAAAAAAAAATTGTGTCTTTAATTAAGATCTACGGGCCTCAGTAGGGCCTAGCAAAAGGAGAGAAACAGCTCAAGAGTGTTAACACTAACAGTTAAAAATGGGGAAATATGAGTAAGGGCCTTTAATTCCTCCTGCCTTTTGTGCAGGGCTTCCAGTGGCCTCAAGCAAAAGCAGGCACTTACTGTCTTTAAAACAGCATTATTCTTGGCATAAAATGTTTATGAATCAAGATGAAACTTGTAAGGAATAATAATACCAGCCTTACCTGAAAGGCTTCTCTTGCTAGAAACAATATTTAGTTTAATAAAAAGAAAAATTCCTTAAGAGAAAAAATATGCATATATGTTTATATATATGGAAAGATGAATATAAATTGACATCTTGCCTGGGGTTGGTTCATCACTTTTCAGTTTTCGTAGTAGTATAGGCTTGATCTCACTGGATGTTCTTAAGAACCCTAAGAGGCAGATATTAGGTCCTCTACTTTGAAGATGAAGGTTCTTTTTCAAACGTCAGTTTACTCGTTCAAAGACTGGAAGTGGGCATGAATACAAGTTTGATTCTAAATCCAGTGGTCACACCACTATATCATAGTGCGGTTCCCCTAAGAGTTTATCTGTGCATATTATTTTTATATCATGTATACATTTTTAAAGTTTTGTGAGAAACATTTTAAAAGCATAATGAAGAAACTCTAACACTATGTATTTCAACTCTTTAAGTATTCAAACAAAAGTAAAAATACCTTGTGCCTTGATATTTCAAAGCAATTACGGAATAAGCAACATTTAATTTGATACAGAAAATGCAATTCATCAAGGCTCAGCCTAAGTCCTTCCTCAATGTAGTGTTTGATAATCACTATTGAGAGTAAATCATTACAAAAACACTTGTAGCCATTATTGCCCCTTGCATCACATGGACAATTAGTTATTCAATTTAATGTTTATTATTTTATCAATAAATTATTGTGTCTCTTCTTCTTGCACAAGTAGTGTAAAGTACTTTAGGGGAGAGACCGTGTCATCATCTGTTACTACCTTACTGTACAATACCCGTTGCCATTGAGTTGATTCCCACTCATAGTGACACTATAGGACAGAGTAGAACTGCCCAATAGTGTTTTCAAGGAACGGCTGGTGCATTTGAACTGCTGACCTTCCAGTTAGCAGTTGTAACTTGCTGTAGCTCTTAACCACTGTGCCACCAGGGCTCCACAGTTCAAGTTAAAAATGATGGTGGTATTTGATTTGCTGATTAAATAGGATTTACTTTAATTTTTTTCCAATTACATCTTAATACTTCAAGGTATGCCCCCTTGACTTCGTATTTTGATATTAATACATAAGCTATTCCTAGTTATTTATTTAATGACTCTATCACTTTAATTATTCGTCACTTAACCCCTCTTCTCAAATACAAGTCTCAGTCTGATTCTAGCTCTAACCACATGACCAGCCTCCCCTTTCCAATGAAAAAGAAATTTCTGTGAGTATCCACATCCAGTACTGGAATTTTGATAACCTTCATTTTGCTCCAAAGACTCAAAAATCTAGTAGTCACTCTTCCAACAACCTCATCTGTCCAGCAATAAAAGGGAACCCAAAAAGAGGATGAACAAAGGCTTCCCAAAGGGCATTCAATATATTCATTACTCATAAGAGCAGTCCTTAAGTTGTTACCATTCTATCTTGGTGAATCACTTCAAAGGCTTTAGAAAATATTCTTATGCAGATGATTACTAAGTCAGTGTCTCCAAGATCCCTCCAAAACATCAGCCCTAAATATCCACGTGCTTGAGAGACATTGCTACCTATATATCTAACCAGTACTGCAAACTCACTGTATCTAAAATTACATTTGTGATTGTGTACCCTAAACTCTTCTTCCTTATGACCTCCAAAAATACTTGCTGTGCGCATTCCAATTTCTTTATCTGGAATACCCTATTTGCATTTCTATCAATATTCCTTCTACCTCTCAATGATCTACCTGGATATGATCTTATTGCAGACTCATGATCCCTCCAGCTGAAAATAATCTCACCCTGTTCTAAACTTCTAAAACCTTCAAATTTTTACCCAACTATCTAGACCAGTGATCTGCACAGTGTCAACAGAAACATCTTTTTTGAAATGTCTTTAGTTCTATTTCATAAGTGAAAGAAGAGCCTAAGAGGCACTGTCTCCAAAGTGAGTTGTGCAGTGATCTAATAAGATGCAGAAAGAAAATATTAGAACTTATATTTAAATTTATTTTAAAATTAGGAAATAAACTCTGTCAATATTTAGTATACAAATGGTCACTGCTTTCTGCATTGAACCTTGTATGAAAAGGGCTCATGCCCCAGGCAGTGCACAGAAATCTTCTGGGAAGAGGAGGAATTTCTCAAACCAAAGTGGTGGACAGTAGCAACCTCATTCTTTTATTTGCTGTGGAAGTAATGCCAGATATTGCTGTTCATTTGTGCTTGTCAAGTGGATTTGTAGATCATGTTGACTATTGTTAACTACATTACCTCTATAATAAGGTAAACAATAAGGTAAAATATCACTGCTAAAAATCATGAATTGGGGTTAACAGTAACAATACAAACACAAATGAATAATAAAAGTAATGGGAGAGCTGAAATTTCTACGTGCAGTATAAGCTCCTTGTCAGGAATGGGGCAAAAAAAAAAATGGGTTATATAATTAGACCTATTTGAAATAGATTGCTAACCTCACTCTAAGTATATACAGAACTTTGGGGTATAGCTATTGATGATTATGAAGCCATCATATTGGAGGAGACATTTTCAAATAGTACATATTTTATCTTGCATCATTTGAAAATTATATTTTAAATATATTTCTAATGTATGTAATCTATTAGTGCTATGAGAACATTTGGTTGTATTCTAAGATAGATTGTTCATTCTTCTGGCAGTGCACAGTATATTCAATATTATTCACCAACACCACAATCTGAATGCATCAACTCTTCTTCTGTCTTTCGTTTTCATTATCCAACTTTCACATTTATATATATGAAAAAAGTTGCTATTGAGTCGATTCAGACTCATAACGACCCTGTAAGACAGAGTAGAACTGCCCCATAGTGGATTCAAACTGCCCTATAGTGGCTGGTGGATTCAAACTGCTGATGGTTTGGTTACCAGTCGAGCTCTTAACTACTGTGCCACTAGTTATATGAGATGATTGAAAAGACTATGGCTTGGGTCAGACACATTTCAGTCATCAAAGTGACATCTTTGGTTTTTAAAGGAGAGTGGTAAGACTCTAAATTCCTTTCTGTCAAGAGTCTTTGCTACCTCTTTATAACTTCATGGATTTAAAAAAAAAAATGTGGGGAAGATCTGCCTTCCAAGCCCCACATGGCATTATCCAAGACACAAATGAAAAATGGGAATTTTAGAAGAAGCCAGCCTCTTAACTCCTCCATCAATATCCTCTAAGCCTCAAACTCTTTCCAGGCAAAAAATGTCCCATGGGACAATTACATGGCTCTTCCCATTTTCTCAATGATAAACTGCATAGAAGACAAGGAGAAACAACATCGCGTAGAGATCAGAGGCACAGGCCTGGGGGACAGGTGGTCTGGGTTCACCTCACAATTCTACCACTGATCTGCTGTGTTGACCTTGGGCAAGTTACCAAATCTCTTTGACATCAAATTACTCCTGGCTGAAATGAAGAAGCACCTAAGGCACTGAGAATTCAATCATATAATTCTTATAAAATACTTCAAAGAGAGTATCTTCCACATACAAACACCTAATAAGTGTTATATCCGAAATTATTATTGTTATTATTATTAAACATTTCTATCTTCCAGAAACACCCAATACCATGTGTTGCTGTCCATTTTTACTTACCTAATGGATAAATTAAGAACTATGTGAATGAATGAATGATGCAATTTATCTCCTATTTTATCACAATTGTTTCGGAAACATAAATTTCTTTCCTTAATAGAGTATAAGTGCCTCAATATTAAGATAGCTGCTAATTCTTATGTGTTTTCCATAGGGCTTTGCCATGCTGCAAATATTTTTGCTTCTCAATGAATATGGAGTGAACAACAACAAAAAAGAATATCTGCCAAGCAGTCAAAGCATAAATGTTCTTGGCTGGCCTCAGATTTCTATGAGTTTAACCAAGAAAAATGACAACAATAATAAGAGTCTAAAAAATGACATGTTTCCTTCTCTCCTACACAATTTTTAGACATTCAGATTGCCTTTCTTCCCTCTGGTGTTGCCTGTATCGTCCAGCATGTTTTTACTCATTAGGGAACTCCCAGGCTATTTCAAGGGGATGACTCCAGAGGAGACCCTGTAGCCCTGCACAGGCCCACCACCAGAGTTTCTACATGAGGGACCTCCTACAGCACCTCTACTGTGTGCCCCCAATCCTAAAAGACATGATAATCAGAAATCTTGGGGCTCGAACAGAGCCCTGGAGACACTCTGGTACCAGGTTGAGGGTAACTGAAAAGTGACAACATTGCAGAGTAGAAGAATGTTAAACACGTCAGAAGAAATGACTAAGAAAGGATGTCACCAAGATATTCAACGTCTTGCTATGCTGCCTGAAAATTGTTCCTTTCCTTGAAAATGCACTCATTCCAAGAAATGCAAAAACACAGGGTAAAGTTAGGGATGGTATTTTTAGAATGGACAAAGGAGACATATAAAGTTCATAAACAGCCTACAGAAGCATACCCAATGTCTTGGGAATTTGTTAAAATATATGTCTGTATGAAATGCTTAAGCAAGTATTATATCACTAATAATATATGTCTCTATGTCCATGGTAAAAATATTCACATATACTAAGGCAAACAGTAGCCTTGGAGACACAGTGAGGGATTCTAATTCTCCGTGTTTTCATGTCCACACATCCGTCTATATGCATGTGCTACTATTAGATTCACGTCCCCTCTGTCTTTGGGCAGAAGAGGAAGATACCAAATGTTCCTGCTGCCTGGTTAGCCAAGAACCAGGAAAATGAACCAGTGATGTGGCTGTCTCCACATGTTTGCTTTTTTTCTGGAACAGTCTGGCAAATGAATCCTCAGAAGTAATCAGTCAGTTAGTATATCAGGCAGGATGAGTTAGAAGTGCTATGACACTCCCAAAACTGCAGTGTCTGAGAGCAACAAAGGTTTATTTCTTGTTCATACTACACGTCCATCTTGAGTGGACTGAGGGCTCTTCTCCACCACATATTCATTTCAGAACCATGACTGACAGAACAGCCACTACGTAGATGTAGCCGGTCACTGCAGTGTGGGGAAAGTGTGCTCTGGTGGGTTTCACACTGGAAATTAGATGCTTTGTCCTGGAAGTGCAACAATTCCTCTCATTGGCCAGAATTATCCACATGTCCCCACCCAACCATAAGGGAGGCCAGTAAATGTAATCTTCCCATGTGCCTCAAAGGCAGAGAGACAGAAATAGTTATAAACATCACTACGGACTTCCATCGTCAGCAAAGATGAACAAATGTCCTGTTGTGAACTTAGCACCACAGCAGGGTAGGGAATATAAAACTGATCTCTGTCCTCAAAGAGCTAGCAATCTATTGGGATAAATAGGACATCCAGAAAAACAACAAAAGTTAACTAACTAGTAGAAAGAACCATTTGCAATTAAAAAGAACAAGAAACTCCAAATTCTAGAATACCAGAGTAGCATATAATTTTCCCATTAGTATGCTGCAAACCAGGACTGAAAATTTCAAATTAGGACCTTCATATCATAATGATCTCATAATTCTAAAACATCCTATTTTTAAGTTTATTCAAATTTCTCCTTTCTAAAAATGGTTGTTTGCTCTCTTTCTCTTCACTTGTAATACAATTAGCAAAATTACTTTCCATGCAGATATTATTTTACACCTAAGAAGAACTAGTGAATAAGCAAAGTCAAGTAAAAAACAAAAGCTTTGTGAGAGATAATGCTTAGCTTTGGAACAAATTCACTCCCAGCACAGGCACATGTGCGGGATTCAAGTTTGTGCTTTGCATCACTTCAAAGTTTTACCTGCCATGTTTTTAGGATCACCTCAAATAAAACCAGGAAGGCTTAGTTTGAAAATACTGAAATATAAGAGAAATGTATAGGAGAGATTGCATTTTATCCCAACTGCCATTAACATATTACGTTCCTAGGAAAAGTAACTTTTTCATCTAAGTTTCATCATCGTATACTGAGGTTAAGATTGGATTGGATGATCTACAGGACCCCTTCCAGAACTTATATTTCTTTTTAGAAAAAAACTGCTACTGTTTTTCAAAGACAACCAATAGTTGTCTTTATGAGTTCATTATGAGTTCGGTAGAAACAGAATAAGTATGACATAAAGTCATAGAGTTCATAAACAATAAAGTGTCATCCCACTTGTTCCTAAAACACACACACACACACGATCTCCAGATTTCCTTACATTCATCCTGTTTTTCATTCTAAATTCACTCCTTTAAGAGAGAAGATTTATAATCGTTAGCTCTCTTTTCCAGATTCAGATGAAGGGAAGGGTAGCAGATCCTAAAGATTACACATCTACAGATCTACACAGCTACACTACAAACACAACTACAATGTGTCTTTTCTTTACATATGAATCAAGGACTCGCTGCTTGTGGGAGTCATGCTAGATGTTGTGGAATAGAGAAAAAGCATCCCAAATGTGTCCAGCCTACTCTCACAGTTAGGACACCTACTCATTGATTAATTCATAACTTAAAAGAGATCAATGAATACATAGAGACTAAAGTTTATTAATGGTTACCAGGGATGAGAGGGAAGGGAAAATGGGGAGGTATTGCTTATGGGGGACTGAGTTTCTATTGAGAATGATAAAAACATTGGAAGCAGATAGTGGTGATGGTTGCACAACATGGGAAATGTAAATAATGTCACTGACTTGTACACATGAAAATGGTTGAAATGGTAAATGTTATTATATATATATTTCACAATTAAAAAATGGTCAAATATTGACAATTGTGTATGGTTCAACCTAATAAATATCAAATTAGTGTCTCTCTTTGCTTTAAAAAAAAAAAGAAAATCAAGAGATTATATTGTACAAACAAAAAAGAAGTTCAGAAAAAGTTATGAGAGGATTGCCTGGACTGACTGCTGTGGTACTCAAAGGAAAATCATAAAACAGGTGGATCATATCTGCAGATCTTGAAGCATGAGTTATATGCCAATGGCTGAGAGAGGCAACGAAAAAAAGATGATATCGTAATACCTGCTGGGGTGAACAAGCAAATACGATCTGTTAAGTGTCCCAAAGGGTAATTAGAAAAGCCTATAAAATATTAAAATCGTCTATTTAAAGTCATCAAAAAGCTGCTTAAGGAATGATGATGAGATGGATCAAGATCTCTGGGAGTGAGAATTGCATAAATTTGAGCTGATAACCTGCAGCCACTCTTTCTCTAGGAGCACTGGCTTATTATGGAAACGGGACAAAAGGAAGAACATCCAGGCCAGGCTTTGCCTGGTGAGAGGGCCACTGCTGGGGGACAGGTGGACCAGCAGAAATTTTTGTGGTCTCATAGGACTGAGGAAACCATACTAGAGATGTGAGAAACCTCATACACATGTCTGATTTCTCCCTCAAGATAGTTTCCAAATGCTGAAGCTACACAGAAAAGGACGTTAAAATATAACTAGAAGTCCTTGAAAAGCCGAGTAGAGATTTTGGTAGTACAGAAGCCCAAGGACACAAAGATCAGGGTTCAGGAACCATCATGCTCTTAGTTGAAAGTTCTGCATGGATACCCTGGGAGAGGGGTGACTGAACTATCCAAAAACTGCAATGCAGTCTTAATTGAACTCAGTCCTTGATGGAGATAAAAGTGATCAGCCACCGCCGGATCTGTTTAGCAGATGAATGGGTGAATCCTCTTAGGAGTAAGACGACATCATCCGGAGTCACTAACAATTTTTATGCACAATATCAGGTATTCAATCAAAAATTGACAAGTATGCTAAAAAATAGAACATATAATTAAAAACAAAAAAGGCAATAATAATAAACCCACAGATAATCTAGATAATGCCTTTGCAAAGAGTGTAAATTTTGAAGTTAATCTGATTAATTATGGTTTTTAAAAGAGTCAAAAACCAAAAAAATAAAAAACCAAACCCGTTGCTGTCGAGTAGATTTGGACTTGTAGTGAACGTATAGGACAGAGTAGAAATGCCCCATAAGGTTTCCAAAGAGCAGCTGGTGGCTTCGAACTGCTGACCTTTTAGTTAGCGCCAAATTCTTAACCACTGCACCACCAGGGCCCCTAAAAATGTCAAAGACATGGTTAAAATAGAAAATTTTGCCAGAAAATTGAAATTAGGATTAAAAAAAAAAGTAGAAATTCTAGAACTTGAAAAAAAGCCTGAGAATAAGAAATTGATACATGAGTTAAACAGCCAATCACACAGAAAAAGAAAGGAATACTGAACTGGAATATATATATATATATGTATATATATATCTTCAAACTGAAGACAGAGGGGGAAAAAAGAACGGAACATACAGAAAAGCACATAAGAAACATATGGAATACAGTAAAAACAAATATAACTGGAGACCCAGAAGGAGAGAAGTAAGAGAATGGGAAAAAACAATATTTGAAGGAATTATCAACTGCAATTCTACGGACTAGCAACAAATACATTAAAATAAAACTTAAAGATATCATTTAAAATGTATAACATCAAAAACACCAAATACCTAGGAATAACTCTAAAGAAGCACGTGTAAGACATGAACACTGAAGAGTACATTATACTGAGAGAAATAAAAGAAAATCTAAATAAATTGAGGAATATACTATGAATGTAGATTAGAAGACTCAATTATTATAAAGATATTAATTCTCCTAAAACTGTCCAGAGAGTCAAGTCAATCCCAAGAGGGGTGTGTATGTATTTGTACATTGATTAACTTATTCTAACATTTATATGGTAATGCAAAGGCTAAGAATAGCTCAAGCAGTCTTGAAGAAGTATAAATCCCACAGCTTTTGTTTTCAGCTGGAGGACTTATACTTCCAGATGGCAGAACTTATTCTAATGCTATAGTAATTAAGGAAGTGTGCTACTGGCACAAGGATAGCAACACAGACAGAAAACAGAATGAGGTGGAACAGAATGAAGAATCCAGAAGTGACCCATACTTACAGTGTCATCTAATTTTTGACAAAGAAAACATTGTAAGACCTTGGGGAAAAGATGGACTTTTCAATAAATGGTGCTTATGGACAAAAAATATATTATACATAGAAAAATCCATTCCAGATGAACTGTATGTGAAATGTGAAAGGAAAACCAGTAATGATTTTAGAGGAAGTCATAGGGGAATACCTTTATGACTTTGAGGTAGGCAAAGATTGCTTAAACAGGACAAAAAAGACACTAAAAAAAAAATTGATAAGTTGGGCTTCATTGAATTTAAGGACTTTTGTTCAAGAAAAGAAGTCATTAGTGGTTAAAAAGAAAGCCACAGAGAGTGAGAGGTATTTGCAATACATAAATCCAAAAAAGATATATGCAGCATATATAAAGAACTCCTTTGTGTCAGTAAGAAATGTAGTAGAAAAATGAGCAAAAGATTTGAACAGGAACTTAACAAAATCCAAATATACCAATATAAAATTAACATATGAAAAGGTATTCAAGTTTGTTAGTTACCAAAGTAATGCAAATTAAAATCGTAATAAGATACAACAATACAGAATGGTTAAAAAGAAAAAAAACTACAGATAATACTACTAAGTGCTGGTGGTGATCCAGGGAAACTGGAACTCTCATACTCCACTGATGATAGTGTAAATTATTAACAAGTACTTGGGAAAATTGTATCTGCTAGAGCTTAATATATACATACCTTATGACTCAGTGTTTTCACTCCAGGGTATATATGCAACAGAAATGTCAACGTTATGTTTACCAAAATACAAGTACAATAATGTTCATCACTGTACTATTCATAATAGTCAAAAACTGTAAACAACCAAAATTGTCCATCAACAGGAGTCTGGGTCGACACACTGTGATATATTCATTCAATGGTAAACTACACAGCAATAAAAATGAATGAACTACAACTACACGCAGCTGTGTGGATGAATCTTATAACACTGAGCAAATGAAACCAGACACAAGAATATAAGTTTAAGTTGTATAAGTTTGTATAAGGTTAAATATAAAAATTATAAATCTAAAATGAAATATAAATGATTCTATTTATATAACATTCCAAAACAGAAGAAATTAATCTATGATGTTAGAAGTCAAGATCATGGTCTCCTTTGAGCAGTGATTAGGAGTGACGTGAGGCAGGCTTTTAGTTTTAGTTTTAGGCTGACAGAGAGTCTGGAGAGCCATGTCTTCTGGGGTCCCTCCAGTCTCAATAAAACCATTAAGTCTGGTCTTTCTACTAGAATTTGAGTTCTGCACCCCACCTTTCTCCTGCTCCATCAGGACTCTCTGTTGTGTTCCCTGTCAGGGCGGTCATTGGTGTTAGCGGGGCACCATCTAGTTCTTCTGGTCTCAGGCTGATCAGTCTCTGGTTTATGTGGCCCTTTCTGTCTTTTGGGCTACTACTTTCCTTGTGTCTTTGGTGTTCTTCATTCTCCTTTGCTCCAGGTGCGTTGGGACCAATTGATGCATCTTAGGTGGCCGCTCACTAGCTTTTAAGACCCCAGACGCCACTCACCAAAGTGAGATGCAGAACATAAAATGACTCATTTTATTTTAAAGCAAGACTTCATTACAACTTTACTGCCTTACCACATGATCATCTAAAAATTCAAATATTTGTAGATGTATCAATCAAGTTTTCAATGTCAGTTCAGCAAAAATGCAATGTTCTTAGTTTGCATGGGTTTATCTCCCATACCACACACTTCTCTGGGGTTCTGTCTTCCTGCTCAAAATGTTGCCACCATTGTGATATGTGTAATTGACAGAAAAGATTCACTCAACAGACTTCTCTGTACCAAGAGAAGATGTTTGCAGTGGAAACATTTGTGCTTTTTAATATTGAATACCATCAATATTTCATCTGGGGTCCGTGTGTCCCACCAATATTCTATGATCCAAACAGCTATAAATGTTTTACCTTATGATATTGCCACAAGCGCTAATACAAATATTGATCTTCTAATAACATTATTGGAAACCCTGGTGGTGTAGTGGTTAAGAGCTATGGCTGCTAACCGAAAGGTGAGCAGTTCGAATCCACTAGGCGCTCCTTGGAAACCCTATGGGGCAGTTCTATTCTGTCCTTTAGGGTCGCCATGAGTCAGAAATGACTACGAGTTTGATTTGGTTTGGGAGTAACATTATTATATTCGCTATAATTTCATGGTTAGTACATCTTTTAAAACACCATAGATGTTTAAAAAGGATTAAAGACTTCAAGGAGTTAGTGGAGATCCAAGCTGATCGTACGTTGACTACTAATCAGCAGTGGAGACAAACAGCCATATAAGCAATGCATGCCCACCTTCTGGGCTTCCCGCATTCTGCTATTCCTCTCCGCCTCCTCCCTTTACTTCTTCAGTATGAACTAAAGCTGCAGTGAACTCATGCTTCAACCAAGGGGGTGAATTTGCACAGAGCTCTAAGTTTTCTTTGGCTTATGGGAATTAATGCTTGTATTCTTGGTCAAAGAATATTATTGCATGCAAGGCAAATATGGTTTAAGCTTTGGCCTCTTCCTGTAACCTCTTTTAAAATCTCAAAAGCCCTTAAAAGAATAATATATTTAGTTTTGAATACTTAATTTAGGTTTGATTATCAGATTGTTCTCTTCTAAATGGAAGGACAGCTGAAGACCACAAGGCCATGAAAATGATATATGGGGCACTTACAAGGAATAAAGAAATTGAAAAGTGGAGGGATAAGTTGGAAACACAAACATTGCCTTCTTCAAAATTATTTCAGGGACCAAAAAAAAAAAAAAATAGAAAAACACACAGATTGCTGTTTTCTGCTTGCGGCTGCCCCTTAAACATGAGAAGCCTTCCCATGTGGCATTGAGGTTGACATCAAAACTATAATAAAAAGATATTGAATTCCTTTCTAAGCCAAACACTGGCTGCTAGGTCTCAGGAGTTCAGAAAAGATGAAGAAAAAAGAGAAGCTTCTTCTGTCTCCATTGAAGCCGGAGTTTACAGCAGCCAAAGTCATTTTACCCCATATTTGGCAAAGCAATCCAAAGGCTGTATCCAAACCTGCAGCTAGACTAATCTCAACTTTCAGCACTGTCTGCAAACAGATTTGGGAGTTGCCAACTGCCTTGATTCCACTGGCCTAGGAAAAGTTCTTTCAGCTGAGTGTGCTGCTCTGTTCTTTACTACAGTCTTGTCCTTGAGCCTATAGGTGGAATAGACATCACACATATGACAGGATTTGAAAGGTGGCAAAATGGACAAGTCCTTCCCTTCCTTCATTCGAGGAGGCTTTTGCGTAAAGTACATTCTGTGTTAAAGTGAAAATGCAAGAGAAATAGCAACTCCTGACCTGCCCTTAACACTTTTTAGTGAGTTGGTCAGCTCTGACCTTTGGACTAGCAAGCGCAGGCAGCACTGAGGTAAATAAGGTCAAGGTAAATATCACTGGTGGAAAGGAGAGAGAAAATGTGAGAAGTATCTTCTAAGTACCAGGAACCCTGGTGTGGCAGTGGTTAAGCACTGGGCTGCTGGCTGAAAAAGGACTGTGTTTGAACTCACCAGCAACTTGACGGGAGAAAGATGTGGCAGTCTCCTCCTGTAAAGATTACCTGTTGCTGTCAAGTGGATTCTGACTCATAGTGACCCTATAGGACAGAACTTCCCCATAGGGTTTCCAAGGCTGTAATCTTTACAGAAGTAGACTGTTATATCTTTCTCCTGCAGAGTGGCTAGTGGGTTCAAACTTCCAACCTTTCAGGTAGCAGCTGAACACTTAACCATTGCACCACCAGAGCTCTTTACCCATAAAGATTACAGCCTTGGGGACCCTATGGGGCAGCTCTACTCTGGCCTACAGGGTGGCTATGAGTAGGAATCCATTCAGCGGAAATGGGTTTTTTGTTTTGTTTTGTTTTGTCTTCTAAGTAGAGCAAGGCTGTATGAAGCAACGCAAAAGCAGTCTTAGTACTCTAGATTTTGGGGGACGTCAGACTAGGGGACAACATTGAAAAAATATATGAGGAAAATTGTGAAGAATTCTAAGGACTGCCCCTTTAAGACAAATAGAGATGCATCCATGAGGTAAGATAGAACTCAGGCCCTCAAGAGAAACCCTGACTAGGGAAAGGTTGTCAAGAGAACTATTTTACAAGGAGATCAATAAGCACTGATTTCCAGGACTTTTCTCCTAGTAAGTTCCATTCCACTACTTCTGGCCCTAGTGACCCCAGAAATTTCAGCTCTGATTGGAGTCAGGGTCTCCTATTATGCTGACCAGGGTCTGACCCTGCCTGAGCTCCCAACTTTGATTTTGGCATCTTGCCCAGGTTCCAGTCTTCAGTCTTGCCCACTTCCTATTTTTGGCTTTCTTAGTCCCATCCCCTATGAAAACCTTGCCTCTATGAGCTCAGATGGGAATGCACCAGAGACAAACTTTGTTTGGCTCACAGTTTTCACACCATCAGAATTCTCTGGGATTATCTAGGGCAGGCTGGAGAAGCCTGACTGAAAAAGAAAAGTTGCACCCTCTTCAGCATTAATTGAAAGGGCTAACAAGGAAGACACCATAACGTAAGGCAAAGTTCTGGACCATCCACAGCAGCCAGAGGCACCAAGAAAGCCCACCTTCAAAGTCCTGCCATCACACATCTGAGGAAGCCCATTAACATTTTAAGGAGGCCTGGGAGCTTCATCCTCCTGGTTAACACGTAATTTCAACTGACAGCTTGAGCAAATAAAGGCATTTCCCACTTTCTTTTTTTTTTTTTTTTCCATTATTTACATGTAAAGCAGAAAGAAGCACAACAGTTACAAGTCCCAGTGCCCCTGAGAGAGAAAGGTGTGATTATCACAGCATAATCCTGTCCCTCCTGGAGCAGCTCCCGGCTCCCCTGGCTGCTGCCCTCAGCTGGGGAGCTGCTCAGAGGACTGTTTCATTTGGAATAGGAAGAGGGGAAAGACTTCAGGTTTGGGGATAATATGGTAAGCCAGCAGGGGTCATCACATAGCTTTGGGTCTCAGGCTAATCCCTTGGATCCTTTGAACTAACAATGGTTCTTCCTCCTGCTGGAAGAGGGAGGAGAGAGTTTTTCCATGGAGAGCCTCCAAAGAACAGAGGAGAGAGAATCTGTGGGGTTCACACCAGGTGGGGAGGAGCAGGAGCCCTGCACTGCCCTTTGCTGAATCTGACACATTCATCCCTCTACGTGTGCATGTCCCTGTTTCTATGCCACCCGCCGGTGCTCAGGAGGAACCAGTAATGCTGTTGTCATGCAACTTCTGGGAGGAACCAGTCTCCTATCTATTCATTGGTCTGAATTTGAAAAATAAATTTTCTCACTAGTTCAGCCTAAGTAATGTTAGACATCCTCACATGAAACTTTTTCTAGTAACCAAATGGAAAAAGAAAGAATAGAAACAGCTGTGATTACAAACCAAAGATGTATTTTGCTGACTAACCTAAAGTCTGACCATAAGTGTAATAGTCCCTGCTCTCTTTTGTCCAACTAAACCCTGTCTGGGGAGAATGCTGAATAGCCCCAAAGTCCCCAGACTGCCAACCCAAAGAAGATTGCAGCTGGCACTGCCACTGAGTGTGATGGGACCCAGTCCCTCCCAAGACTCAACCACAGGTGTTATTAGCCCAGAATGTGAACTTCCTTTGGTGTCCTCTGGCTGTAAGGAGGTTGCACTTAAAATTTCTGGTTCCCTGAAAAGGAAAATAATGTGTTATATGCAAAGAGTCTCCTATTAGCTTTAGAATGTTTTGAATTCTCTTTTTAGTTGCCACTTTCATACCTCCTGGCAGTGTACTTGACTTTGGTATCTGTAATCACTCCTGTAAAGCAATTTTCTCTGTCTGGGTGGCTTGGTGATAGTACATTCCCTTGCCTGTCACTTGGCTTCCTTACCTAATATTATGGTTTGAATTGTGTCCCCAAAAAAGATGTGTCAACTTGGCTAGTCCATGATTCCCAGCATTTTGTGATTGTCCACCATTTTGTCACCTGATGTGATTTTCCTATGTGTTTTAAATCCTACCTCTTGATGTTATTGAGGTGGGACTAGCGGCTGTTATGTTAATGAGGCAAGACTCAATCTACAAGATTAGATTGTATATTAAATTGATCTCTTTTGAGCTATAAAAGACAGAAGCGAGCAGAGAGACAAGGGGACCTCACACCACCAAGAAAGCACCAGGAATATAGCGCATCCTTTGGACCCAGGGTCCCTGCACTGAGAAGCTCCTAGTGCAGAGGAAGATTGATGACAAGGACCTTCTTCCAGAGTGAACAGAGAGAGAAAGCCTTCCCCTGGAGCTGATGCCCTGAATTTGGACTTCTAGCCTACTAGACTGTGAGAGAATAAACTTCTGCTTGTTGAAGCCATCCGCTTGTGGTATTTCTGTTATAGCAGCACTAGATAACTAAGACACCCAGTGTTCCAACCTTATGTCCAGGCCTAGGGTCACTGACAGCCACGTTGGCTAATGGCTTTTGTAATCATCCCCGAAGCTTGGGTGTCATAATGCAAGTCCTTGATAAACTGAGGGGAACCTTCAATCTATTATTGTTGCAAAACTATACCTTCTCTTCATCCCTCTCTTCTCTAGCACCCACTTAGAAACAGTTCTCTGATCTGAGCACCAATAACTACAAGAAGAGCGATCTCTAGGATATTTGGAAAACTGAGGTTCCCTCAATGGATTCTGTGCTTTGAGTGTCTATGGGGCTGGTGTGCATTGGAAGGTTTGGGGTTGTATTAATCAGGGTTCAGTCAGAGAACCAGTACCATCACAAGTATTATGGAATAAGGAATTTATTATAGAAATTAGATCATATGTGATTGAGAAGATGCCAAGAAAGTAAAAGTCAGAAAAGGGGAGTGGACACTTCAGAGTAAAGTATGAGTGAATGAATTAGATCTTGCAGGAAATCTGGAAGTTGGCATGTCTAGCTGCTGTAGTAGAAACATACAGAGAGCTGTAGAGAAGTCTGTAGAGATTGTTGGCTCTTTGTAGCTACTGCCTCAATGAGTTTGCTGTAAAGGGTCAGATAGGGCCATGAATGCTGTTGGTTTACAAGGTGGAAAGAGCAAGAATAAATTGGAACCCACCGGTACCTCTGTCTGTTTCTCACTGCCTTTCATTGATAATGATCTTCAAAGTGTAATAGCTCCTGCTTCACATCCACCTTTGAAATCTCATGCAAATTCACTTTTGGACAACCCAACCCAGAAAAATCCCAGACATTCCCCCAAGATTCTGGAAAATTTAGCTTCCGGTGGAACAAAACTGACAAAAGAAATCTAGCACGCTTGTACATAATCTGCAGCCCCTCCTCACGATCCTGTCACCATCAACACCAAAGCAGAAAGTGGTCTTTCCCACAACTCCACAGCCAATGCAGATCTGAACACGTCCTGTCACTGAAGTCTGTTTAAACCTGATTTCACCCAAGTTAAACATTCAGGAGCACAGAATATGTGGGTATATGGTGTGATTTTCCCTGAGAGATTCATTGTCTTTATACGGTCTGGTTGCAGATGTCTATGGAATATGCCCATGGGATATATCTATGGGATATATTTGTCAATATATCATCAACTGGACTTAACCCCTTAACTTACTGGTGTTTAAATTTCCTGAATTCATTCTCCTGATTCCCTCTACAGAAACAAAGCGAAGTGCTATAGAGGGCATTTCAATGGTTTCAGGTTTTAAACTAAGGGACAGAGTGAACTAAAGTGAACTAAAGGACAACAACTGCAAATACCAAGGCTAGGACACAGGAGCAAGTCATGGCAGGACTAAATAAATTGGACTTTCTAGCTTCAAAGTTCTAGCAGTCTCCATGCCTTAAAATGCAATTCTGCCCCATGGCTAGCATCACTCCTTCTTTATATCTAAATTATATCTCATCTTTTTTGCTTGTATTTCCTAGTCCTTTTCCTTCTTTCCTACCCCTCACCTTTTTGCCCATTCCATTCCCTCTAATCACTTACCCATCTTCCTTTTATAGCACAGAGATCTTAAAACAGGAACACCAAACCAAACCCACTGTGGTCGAGTTGATTTGATTCATAGCAACCTGGTAAGACAGAGCAGAACTGCCCCATAGAGTTTCCAAGGCTGTAAAACTTTACGGAAGTGGGCTGCCGAATCTTTCTCCCAAAGAGCAGCTGGTGGGTTCGAACCACTGACCTTTTGATTAGCAACTGAGCACTTAACCACTGCGCCACCAGGGCTCCTTTGGAAAAGGAATAACCAGGATTTATTCCCCTTCCACATACACTGACCTATATTTGAAATTCTATTCAAATTCAATAGCCCTTGAAAAGTCCATCCTAAAATACTAACCCAGTATTTCTCAATGTGTTTCAGAAAAGCCCATGGTTTTATAAATTCCTGGGCCTATCATCAAACCCACTAAATCAGAATCTATGGGAACGGGAGGCAGAGCCAACATGGCACTATAGACAGAAGCACCACGCCATCCCTCCACAGCAAAGACCTGAAAAACTAGGTAAAACAGAGATAAATGTCAATCCTGGAACGCTAAGCATCAAATAAAGAGATAAAGAACTCAACCAAGCACCAAATGGAATAAGAAACTGACAGAAAACAGAGAGCAAGGAGAGTTATGAGCACAGGTCCCCTATCAGCTAATGCAGCATGGATTCACCATCTTGGACTCCTGTCAGAGATCCGCAGAGAGGGAGTACGGGAAAGCAGATTCACGGAGCTCCCAGCAGGAGACAGAGCACACGGTAACCAGCAATACACACTTTCCCACCCCCCCACCCTGCCTCCTGCTGCTCAGCCTCCACCGCTTCCCAGAGGTCTGATCTGCGGCTTCCTGGCAGGCTGATCCACCACTTCTCGACGGGATGATCTGCTGCTTCCCAGCAAGCCACAACTGCAGTACGGGAGGCGCCGGTTCCATGCCATGTGGATTTGCCCTGCCCATATGGGCAGGCTCCTTCAGTGCCGTTTCTTTGTTGCTGGTGTTGCTTTTTCCGGCCTCTTTTGGTTTCTTCCCTGCCTGTCACCTCCTCCCACTCCTTTCTCTTGAACACCTGACTCTGTGTACCATCTTTGCTTCTGCTTGACAGGCTGTGAAGTGCCTCGGCTGGGGAACTGTTTTCCCGGTCTCTGCTGCCATGCTGGTGGTAACCCTGGGGCTTTTTTTCTTTTTTGTACGTTGATTTTCTCTTTATTTTTTCCTTTTTAGTTTTCTTCATTACTTGGTTTCTTTTCTCTTTCTACTTACCTTCTTTTCCTGTCTCCTGAATACCTGACACTGTATATCATCTCCACCTCTTCCAGCCAGGCTGTACTGTGTAGCTTGGGAGCTGCTTCCCTGATCTGCACAACTGCACCAGTGGGATTCTTTGGGACTTTTTTTTTTCAATTTTTATTTTTATTTTATTTATTTTTGTTTGTTTATCTTCATTTCTAGGTTTTTTGTCTCTCCACTCCAATGGCAGTCTCCCTCAGCACTTTTCTTTTTTTGGCTCCTGTTTCTTTCTCCTCTCTCTTCTTTCCCATACCCAACCTAGCTCCACATATCACAACCTCCCCCCTTCCCCTCCTTCCTGCCTATCTGCACCGTGTGCTGAACATTGCACTCCCATGCATCACAGACACGGCCTACCAGAACCTGCCCTGCACTGACCCTTGGCTCACCTTGTTGGTATCAGTATGTGCTACTAACAACCCATCCTAGCCCCTCCCCTTCAGCTGGACCTGCCCTGCTGCACCATAGCTGAGTGACTGGCCCTGACCATTGGACAAGGAGGTGAAAAATATCATATCCACAGACAAGCAAACAATAAAAAATGCACAGCCCACCTGCTCAGACATTACCAAATAAAACAAAAAAGCAGGAGGAAACAAATAAAACTACAATAATAAATGAATAAAATAACTACTGAATGTCCCAAAGACAGCAGATGATATCAAAACATATTAAAAAAAAAAAAAAAAAGGACAGGATGGTTCCAGTAGGCATCCAAAATAAAGCACCAGATGACTTTCCAGTAGAAGAAAAGACACTGGAACTACCTGATAGGGAATTCAAATCTCTGATATTCAGAACTGTAAAAGAGTTGAAGCAAAAAACAGACAAGAAAGAGGAAAAATAGACAAATTCATGGAAAATACAGACCAAAAAAATAGAAGAATTCAGGAAAATAATACAGCAACATGTCAAAATAAATTCACAATGAGAAATCATACAAAAACAATTAGAAATCCAAAACATAAACAACAAGATTTCAGAAATGGACAATGACATAGAAGGTCTGAGAAGCAGGTTTGAAACAATGGGAGACAGGATCCAAGAAATTGAAGACAAATGCTTGGCTATCACTTTGTTTGAAGAAAAATCAGAAAAAAAAGAATGGAGAGACCCTGTGAATGATGTAGGATACAATCAAAAGCAAAAATTTACAAGTGATTGGAGTTCCAGAACAGGGGGAGAAAACAGAAAACACAGAGAGGATCATTGAAGAGTTGCTGACAGGAAACTTCCCTAATATCATGAAAGACGAAAAGCTGACCATCCAAGAAGCTCAACGAACCCCATATAGGATAGACCCCAAAAGAAAATCACGAAGGCATATCATAATGACACTCGATAAAACCAAAGACAAAGAAAGAATCCTGAAAGCAGCTCAAGAAAAAAAAAAGTCACATACAGAGGGGAAACAATAAGACTAAGCTCTGATTACTCGGCTAAACCATGTAGGCAAGAAGTCAATGGGTTGATAAATATAAAACCTTGAAAGAAAAAATTGCCAACCAAGAATAATATATCCTGCAAAACTTCTCGTTTAAATATGATGGCGAAATTAGGACATTTCCAGATAAACAGAAATTAAGGGAGTATGTAAAAACCAAACCAAACTTACAAGAATTATTTAAGGGAGTCCTTCAGTTTGAGAACAAACAACATGAGACAACACCCTGAATCTAGGACAAGAGATTACACCAGCCAGATACAAACTAAAAAATGAACTCTCAAGGACTATTTAAAACCAGAAGATTTACAACAAGGAACTGGAGAGGTTAATCTTTAAACGACAACAACATCAGAACAATAAAAGAGGGAATAAATAGTGTAAGTATAGAACTTTCTAATGGAGAGGAAAGCAAGGTGATACTAAGTAATAATAGACTGGTTCAAAGCTAGGAAGATAAGCATAAATTTCAAGGTAACCACAAACAAAGCTAACAAACCTACTCATCAAAATAAAGAAGAATAACATAAAGTCGCAGTAAAAATGATATCTACAAAAAAAAAAGAAACAAAAAAAACTACCCTCAAATGGAATTCAGCACAGGAGAGTAAAAGGAACAAAGAAATCATCAGCACCACAAAAAAAGCACTACAAAATGACAGCAATAAATTCATGCCTACTAATAATTACACTGAACATAAATGGCCTAAATACACCCATAAAGAGACAGAGAGTGACAGAATGGATTAAAAAAACAGGATCCATCAGTATGCTGTCTACAAGAGACACACATTAGAAACAAAGACATATATTTATTAAAAATCAAAGGATGGAAAAAAATATATCAAGCAAACAGCTACCAAAAAAGAGCAGGAGTAGCAATACTAATCTCAGATAAAATAGACTTTAAAACAAAATCCACCATAAAAGACAAAGAAGGGCACTATCTAATGATTAAAGGGACGAT
>NW_004444014.1:2851303-2863232 GCF_000243295.1 Trichechus manatus latirostris | reverse complement strand
TAAAGCACCACTGAAGAAGAAGAATAAAGTAGGAGGACTCGTGCTACCTGACCTCAGAACCTACTATTACAGCTATGGTAGTCAAAACAGCCTGCTACTTGTACAACAGATACGTTGACCAATGGAACAGAATTGA
Source organism: Trichechus manatus latirostris (assembly GCF_000243295.1). Classification (NCBI taxonomy): domain Eukaryota; kingdom Metazoa; phylum Chordata; class Mammalia; order Sirenia; family Trichechidae; genus Trichechus; species Trichechus manatus. The sequence goes on along the minus strand of NW_004444014.1, from coordinate 2,863,096 downwards.
GAACCTAGATGTAAATCTATCCACCTATGGTCACCTGATCTTCGGCAAGGGCCCAAAGTCCATCAAATGGGGAAAAGATAGTCTTTTTTTTTCTTTCTTTTTTTAGATTGAATTTTAGATGGTTTACAGAATAAACTAGCTTCTCATTAAACAGTTAGTACATATATTGTTTTATGGCATTGGTTAACAACCCCATGAAATGTCAGTACTCTCCCTTCTCAACCTTGGGTTCCCCATTACCAGCTTTCCTGTCCCCTCCTGTCTTCTAGTCCTTACACTTGGGCTGATGTGCCCCTTTAGTCTCGTTTTGTCCTATGGGTCTGTCGAATCTTCGGCTAAAAGGTGAACCTCCAGAGTGACTTCATTACTAGGCTAAAAGGGTGTCAGGGGACCATACTCTCAGGGTTTCTCCAGAAAGACAGTCTTTATAACAATGATGCTGGCAAAACTGGATGTCCATCTGCAAAAAAAATGAAACAGGACTCATACCTCACACCATACAGAAAAACTAATTCAAAATGAATCAAAGACCTATATATAAAACGAAAAACTATAAAGATCATAGAAGAAAAATAGAATCAATGCTAAAGGCCCTAATACATGGCATTAACACAATACAAACCATAACTAATTACATACAAACTCCAGAAGATAAGCTAGACAACTGGGATCTTCTAAAAATTAAACACTTAATGCTCATTGAAAGACTTCACCGAAAGAGTAAAAAGAGAAAATACAGACTAGGAAAAAAATTTTGACTATTACAAATCCAACAAAGGTCTAATCTCTAAAATCTACAGGAAAATCTAACACTTCTACAACAAAAAGACAGATAATCCAATTAAAAAATGAGCAAAGGAAATGGACACTTTACCAAAGAAGACATTCAAGTGGCTAACACACACATGAGGAAATGCTAGAGATCACTAGCCATTAGAGAAATGCAAATCCAAACCACAATGAGATACCATCTCACCCTGGCATTACTGGCACGAATCAAAGCAGAAAATAACAAATGTTGGAGAGGCTGCGGGGAGACTGAAACTCTTATGCATTGCTGGTGGGAATGCAAACTAGTACAACCATTTTGGAACATGATATGGCACTTCCTTAGAAAGCTAGAAATAGAAATACCATATGATCCAGCAATCCCACTCCTAGGAATATAACCTAGAGAAGTAAGAGCCGTCACATGAATAGACCTATACACACCCATCCATGTTCATTGCAGCATTGTTCACAATAGCAAAAAGATGGAAACAACCTAGATGCCCATCGATAGATGAATGGATAAACAAACTATGATATATACACACAATGGAGTACTACACAACGATAAAGAACAATGACGAATCTGCAAAGCATCTTATAACATAGATGAAACTGGAGGGCATTATGCTGAGCGAAATAAGTCAATCACTAAAGGTCAGATATTGTATGAGATCACTACTGTAAAAACTCACAAAAAGGTTTACACACAAGAAGAAACAATCTTTGATGGTTACAAGGGAGGGGAGGGGTGGGAGTGGAAAAACACTGAATAGACAATAGATAAGTGGTAACTTTGGTGAAGGGTAAGATAGTACACAATACTGAGGAAGCCAACATAAGTTGCTCAGGGCAAGGTCATGGAATCTCCATAGACACATCCAGACTCCCTAAAGGGCCGAATTACTGGGCTGAGGGCTGTGGAGACCATGGTTTCAGGGAACATCTAGCTCAAATGGTGTAACAATAGTTTATAAAGAAAATGTTCTACATTCTACTTTAGTGAGTATGTCTGGGGTCTTAAAAGCCTGTGAGTGGACATCTAAGATACTTCATTGGTCTCACCCCTTCAGGAGCAAGGGAAAATGAAGACAACTAAAGACACCAGGGAGAGATTAGTCCAAAGGACTAATAGACCACAACTATCATAGCCTCCACCAGACTGAGTCCAGTACAACTAGATGGTGCCTGGCTACTACCACTGACTGCTCTGACAGGGACCACCATAGAGAGTCCTAGACAGAGCTGGAGAAAAATGTAGAACAAAATTCTAACTCAAAAAAAGACCAGACTTACTGGCCTGACAGAGACTGGTGAAACCCTGAGAGTATGGCCCAGACACCCTTTTAGCTCAGTGATGAAGTCACTCCTGAGGTTCACTTTAAGCCAAAGTAGGCAGGCCCATAGGACAAAACAAGACTAAAGGGGTGCACCAGACCAGGGGCAAGCACTAGAAGGCAGGAGGGGACAAGAAAGCTGGTAATAGGGAACCCAAGGTTGAGAAGGGAGAGTATTGACATGTCATGGGATTGTTAACCAATGTCATAAAACAATATGTGTACTAACTGTTTAATGAGAAGTTAGTTTGTCCTGTAAACTTCATCTGAAGTATAATTTTAAAAAAAAGAATCTGTGGGAATGGGCCTAAGAATCTGAATTTTTAACACACATCCTAAGTAATTTTTATGCAAACCCAACTTTTAAAAGCACTGTACTAAAGTCTTCAAGGAAACAAAGTTATGTTCTTAAAGCTTGGTCCCTAATACATAATACTTACACCATGGAAATATCATTTTCCCTTCTTTTACTAAAATATTTCTTTATTTTATTTTTCAGTTATGTTTTATTTCTTTTGAAAACAGTCTTCAGCAACCAAGAGATCTAGTTTCTCAGGCTGCCTTGTGCATTGTAGGATGTTTAGCAGCATCCTTGACCTCTACCCACTAGATGCCAGCAGCATCCTTCCCAATTGTGACAACCAAAAATGTGTGTGGACAGAAAAAAAAGACCAGATTTACTGGCATAAAGGAGACTGGAGAAACCCTGAAAGAGGATGGCCCCCAGACACCCTTTTAGCTCAGTGGTGAACTCATTTCCAAGGTTCACCATTCAGCCAGGGAGTGGACAGCCCCATAAAACCAAATGGGACTAATGAGGCACAACAGTCCAGGGACAAGGGCCAGAAGGCAGAAGGGGACAGGAAAGCTGGTGATAGGGAACCCAAGGTTGACTAAGGGTAGTGTTGATGTGTTGTGAGGTTGTTAACCATTGTCATAGGGCAACGTGTACTAACTGTTAAATGAGAAACTATTTTGTTCTGTAAGCCTTCATCTAAAGTGAGAATAGCAGCACAATTGGAAGAGCGTAGTTGATGTCACTGAACTGTGCATGTAGAGATTTTTGAAATGGTGTATCTTTGGCTATATATATTTTCACCAAAAAAAAAAAAAAAGGTCAAGAAGGGAGAGGGTTGACATGTTGTGGGGTTGTTAACCAATGTCATAAAACAATATGTGTACTACTGTTTCATGAGAAACTATTGGTTCTGTAAGCCTTCACCTGAACTACAATTAAAAAAAAAATGTCTGTGGACATTGCCAAATTCTCCCTGGGGAACAAAATTGTTCCTGGTTGAGAACCACGCCCTGACCTACTGCATAGACTCAAAAAAAAAAAAAAACCATTGCCATTGAGTTGATTCCGACTCAGAGCAACCCTATAGGACAGAGTAGAACTGCTCCATAGAGTTTCCAAGGAGCAGCTGGTGGATTTGAACTGCCTACCTTTTGGTTAGCAGCTATAGTACACTGTAGCTCTTAACCACTGCGCCACCACGGCTTAACTTAAAAGTCAGTGTTTTCATTTTATTCTCATTTCTAGGGGCTTGTCATGGATTGAACTGTATCCCCCAAAAATATCTGTCAGCTTGGCTGGGTCATCACCTGAGATTGTAGCTGCTCCCTGCTCAGGCTTCACCCCAAATCAACTGTGTACCATTTTGTAATCTGATGTGATTTCCTTATGTGTTGTAAATTCAGTCACTATGATCTAATGAGATGGATTAGCAGCAGTTATACTGATGAGGTATACAAGATTAGATAGTGTCTTAAGCCACTCTCTTTTGGAATATAAAAGGAAGAAGAGAGCAGAGACACATGGGAACCTCACATCACCAAGAAAGTAGTACCAGGAACAGAGCGCATCCTTTGGACCTGAGGTTCCTGCACTGAGATGCTCCAGACAGAGGGAAGACTGATGCATCACAAGGACCTTCCTCCAGAGCCTACAGAGAGAGAAAGCCTTCTCCTGGAACTGATGCCCTGAATCTGGACTTGTAACCTATTAGACTGTGAGAGAATAAATTTCTCTTTGTTAAAGTCATCCACTTGTGGTATTTCTGTTGGAGCAGCACTAGATGACTCAGACAAGGCTTGAGTACCCATTCAACATAAATCTTGAGTTTCTAAGATAGTCAAATTCCCATTCTGTTTGTATTCATTAGGACTCTAGGAAAAGTAAAGCTCAGGCCAGTCTTCTCTGTCTAATGCTACCAAGTGCAGCGAGAAAGCCTGTGAAGCATCAGAGAACAGTCTTAGGAAGTTCTAAGACCAGCCACAGACACAACGAACTTAAGTGACTTTGCCTCTGACTCTTCTCTTCATTTATAAAATGAGAGGGAACTGATTAGGTTTTGTCATGGTCCCTTGCAGCACTAACATTCTTCGAAATATTCCAATCCTGTGTAAAACATCAACAGGCATAAAAAACAAGTATGCCTCTGACCCACAGGGTGGATGATTTTGCCAAATCTGAGAGTCAACTTGTGAGGCTTTAAGAGCAATAAAAGCCCCTGCTCTTTTTTATAGCTGGTTTATTGGCCAGGAATCACTTGAGTATTGCAGATGACAAAGTTGAGGAGTTCACAAACAGATAGGCAAAGCAGGGAAACCTTCATAAAGGAGATGGGAATAAACTGACTCTTAGAAAATTATTAGGATAAGGAGGAGAAAGTGCTTTCAAGCGCTGCTGTTGGATTTTAACTCATGGTGTATATTAGAATCACCTGAGATTGTAGCTGCTCCCTGCTCAGGCTTCACCCCAAATCAATTAAATCAGATCTAGAGAGATGGAGCCCGGGTATCAGCAGCATGCCAAAGCTCCCCAGGTGATTCTAATCCACAAGCCATCTTGAGAACCACTAAGCTGGGTAGAGCAAGATGAGCAAGGCTCTCATTATTTTAATGTTTTAATAACACTTAGCACCTGTGAGGTCTTTTCATGCTCTTGGCATTTAACTTGAAACACATACTAATTACTTACCAAAAGAAAATCCCAAAAGGCCCTTCCTTGGCCCCAACCTTAAGCAGGAGCATGAACACCTGGGGGCCCGCTTAGTGCCTCAGCTGGCAAATGCTCACACCTGTGCCTCCTTCCCCACCCACACAGCAGGAAGAATGAAAGAGTTCTCTGGTGTACTCCCACAGCACCCTGTTCAGACATCCATGCAGTGCTTACCAGGGTGCAGGGTAATGTACCTGTTCCTCTTCATTTGCTCCCAATAGACAGTATGATGGTTAATGTTGAGTGTCAGCTTGGCTAGGCTATGATTCTCAGTGGTTTGGCAGACATTGAACTGATTGCTCTTCCATAATGCAATATAATATAATCATTTCCATGATGAGATCTGATATAATATAATCACCTCCATGATGAGATCTGATATAATCTAATCACATCCATGAAGAGATCTGCTCTGAGCAGCATATCAGTTGAAAAGGAAGTTTCCTTGGGGGTGTGGCAGCCTGCATCCAGTGTATAAAGGATGTTCCAGCAAGGCTCACTCTCACTCTGAATCCTGCATCCAACTTGTCATCATCTGACCTCTGGTTCTTGGGACATCGGCCAGCAGCCTGCCACCTGACCTGCAGATTTTTGTTTCATCAGCCCCTCCAACCATGTGTGTCAGGAGAAGCCTCCCACCTAATGCCTGACCCACAGATTTTGGGACTTGCCAGCCTGTACAACTGCCTGAGCCATTTCCTTGAATTAAATCTCACTCTATATTATATACATGTTTCACTGATTTCGCATCTCTAGAGAACCCAGCCTAAGACAGACGGTGAGGCAGACACTGTGCTGTACTCAAAGTGTGTTCACAGTACTGAGTACGGCGCCCAGTACGGTTTGAGGGGCTAAAAGAATAAACGAGCAGATGAAAGAAGTCAATTCAGCCCAGGATATCAACTCAGTTTTGACATCTCCTGAGGACTGGAGATGTTCTCATAAAGTATCTGGCCACTTGGACCCAGATCTTTCCTGGAGAGCCAGATAATACCTTTTGGCCTCTTATGTCTTTATTCCTCCACTCACCTTAACTTATAAAATGTGAGTGGAATCCCCAACCTCCCAGTTCCACTTGAAGCACCTTCTTACCTGACAGAGCTTGACCAGGCTGTCAGGTTAGATTCTAGGCATAAGTTCCATATCAGATACAGCCTGTGAACTGCCACCCATGCCCCGAGGAAATAATTAATCTTCAGCATTCATGTAGCATGTTCTAACAGTCTACTTCATTCCAGACAAAGGTTTCCCACCTTCAAACAATTGGCCCCAATACAGTGGACTGCTATCGTAAATATGAAAACCATGGCACTCCTGTCTGTAGCAGTTTTTAGAACTGCCTCCTGGGCCTTGTACAGGTTTTTCTTCTAAACTATTACACAACTTTCTTCCTGGGAAAAGAAGCTTTTGTCCTTCTCAGGTCATCTGAGAAATTTAGTAACTGATTTTGACCGATCTTATGTTTTCTCCTGGTCCAGGTGTATTATTCTTATCTCCCCTCAAAATTATAAGGCCCTTGAAGGCAGGGACTATGTCTTTTGCTTCTCATATATCCAGCATACTAACCGGAATGTAACTCCATGAGAGCAGAGACTTTGTTTTCTTCCCGGCAAGGTCTTCTCATGCTCCTTTCAACACGTAAAACACTTCCTAAAAAGTGGCCAGTACCAAACAAACATTTGTTGTATGAAAGTCCTAGCATAAGAAGAACATGTTTTTATTATTCAGTATACATACACAGTTGTTTTGACTTGATAATTGGTATTGATTTATATCTCTCCTCAAAGCCAATCATGAACAAACCTCCAATTTAGGCTAAGTGTACCTTTGGGAAGATTCTCCAATCTTCCTTTCTGTATTTTTTCTGAATATCCCTGTGCCTGTTGTTTATAGCATTAAATCTAACTACAGAAACTCCTCCCTTTCATTAGACTGACCTTACTCTACAAAGTATTTGTCTCAACTTTGAATGAGAGACTACTGTTCCAAAAAGACACTTGCTTCTTTGCAGGTCAGTGAGGGCCACCATATTCTCTGAGAGGTTCAGCTCAGTTAAGTTTTGGGAAGAAAACAATTTACACAGAAGTATGAATAATTAACAGGCTTTCTACCTGATTTGACAAGGTGTCTGCATCTTCAAAGAATACTTACTTAGCTCAAAAGAAATTTTAGGAGATAGAAAATTAGTAGTAAAGAACTGTAGGCTGATGACATAGGATCACTGAGTCAGAATTGACTCTACAGCAATGGGTTTGGGTTTTTTTTTTAACATTTTTGTCAGGACATGCTTTCTTATTGGAAATAATCTTCTATTATTAATAACAATATCCTTGTTTTTGTCTGAGCTTGATAACAAAGGCAATCCCTTTTCCTAAATCTCATAGTTCTTTTTTTTTTTTTTTAATTGTGCTTTAGGTGAAAGTTTACAGCTCAACTTAATTTCTCATTCAAAAATTTATATATATATATCATTTTGTGACATTGGTTGCAATCCCTACAATGTGACAGCACGGTCCTGCTTTCCACCCCAGGTTCCCTGTGCCCATTTGTCCAGTTGTTGTCCCTTCCTGCCTTCTTGTCTTGCTTTTGGACAGGAGTTGCCCATTTGGTCTCGTATTTTTTGTTTTATAGGCCTGTCTAATCATTGTCTGAAAAGTGGGCTTCAGGAATGGTTTCAGTTCTGGCTTAGTAGAGTGTCCAGGAGCCGTAGTCTCAGGGGTTCCTCCAGTCTCTGTCAGACCAGTAAGTCGGGTCTATTTTAATGAATTTGAATTCTGTTCTACATTTTTCTCCTGCTCTGTCAGGAATTCTGTTGTGATCTCTGTCAGAGTGGTTGGTTGTGGTGGTCGGTGGTGGTTATTGGGTACCATGTAGTTATTCTGGCCTCAGGCTGGTGGAGTCTCTCGTTCATGTGGTCCTTTAGTCCTTTGGGCTAATATTTTCCTCATGTCTTTGGTTTTCTTCATTCTCCTTTGCTCCAGACAGGATGGGACCAATAGATGTATCTTAGACAGCCACTTGCAAGCTTTTAAGACCCAAGAGGATACTCACCAAAGTGGATGTAGAACATTTTCTTTATGAGCAATGTTATGCTAATTGACCGAGATGTCCACTGTCTTAGTCATCTAGTGCTGCTATAACAGAGATACCACAAGTGGATGGCTTTAACAAGGAGAAGTTTATTCTCTCACAGTCTAGTAGGCTACAAGTCTGAATTCAGGCATTAGCTCCAGAGGAATGCTTTTTCTGTCAGCTCTGGAGGAAGGTCTGTGTCATCAGTCTTCCTTCAGTCTGGAAGCTTCTCTGCCCAGGAATCTCAGTTACAAAGGATGCACTCTGCTCCTGGCCCTGCTTTCTTGGTAGTATGAGGTTCCCACATCTCTCTACTTGCTTCTCTCTTATATCTCAAAAGTGACTGGCTTAAGACACTACCTTATCTTGTAGAGCTCATCAGTATAACTGCCGCTAATCCATCTTATTACATCATAGTGATAGAGTTTACAACACATAAGGAAATCATATCAGATTACAAAATGGTATACAATCATACAATACTGGGAATCATGACCTAACCAAGTTGACAGATATTTTTGGGGTATACAATTCAATCCATGACATCCACCAAGACTATAGTTCCCAGCCCCCAGCCCCAGCTACTCGATCCCTCAAAGTGTTCGGATGTGTCCAAGAAACTTCTATGCTTTTGCTTTTGTCCAGTTGTGCTGACTTCTCCTGTATTGTGAGTTGTCCTTACCTTCACCGAAGTTGACACTTGTCTACTATCTAGTTAGTGGTTTCCCCTCCTCTCCCTCCCCACTATCGTAACCATCAAAGAATGCATTTTTAGGTGTGAAAACCTTTTTTTGAGTTCTTGTAATAGTTGTCTCATACAAAATTCGTCCTTTTGTGACAGATTTACTTCACTCAGCATAATGCCCTCCAGATTCATCCATGTTGTGAGATGTTTTGCAGATTCATCATTGTTCTTTATAATTACATAGTATTTCATAGTGTATATGTTCCATAATTTGTTTATTCATTCATCTGTTGATGGGCACTTACATTGTTTCCATCTTTTTGCGATTGTGAATTGTGCTGCAATGAACATGGACGTGCATATGTCTATTCATGTGACGGTCTTATTTCTCTGCGGTATATCCTAGGAGTGGGATTGCTGGATTGTATGATCATATGATATTTCTATTTCTAGCTTTTTAAGGAATCACCAAATCATTTTCCAAAGTGGTTATACCGTTTTGCATTCCCACCAGTAGTGCATGCAAGTTCCATTCTCCCCACAACTTTTCCAACATTTGTTATTTTGTGTTTTTTGGATTAGTGCTAGCTAGTATTGTCAGGGTGAGATGGTGTCTCAATGTAGTTTTGATTTGCATTTCTCTAATGGCCAGTGATGGTGAGCATTTTCCTCATGTGTCTGTTAGCTGCCTAAACATCTTCTTTGGTGAAGTGTCTGTTCATGTCCTCTGCCCATTTTTAAACGGGGTTATTTATCTTTTTGTTGTTGAGATATTGCAGTATCTTATAGATTTTAGAGATTAGACCCTTGTCAGACGTGTCATAGCCAAAAATTTCTTCCCAGTCTGTAGGTTCTCTTTTTATTCTTTTGGTGAAGTTTTTGATGAGCATAAGTGCTTAATATTTAAAAGGTCCCAGTTATCTAGTTTCTCTTCTGGTGTCTGTTCATTGTTAGTTATGGTTTGTATCCTATTTATGCCATATATTAGGACCCCTAGTATTGTCCCTATTTTTTTTCCATGATCTTTTTTGTTTTAGATTTTATATTTAGGTCTTTGATCCATTTTGAGTTAGTTTTTGTGTATGGTGTGAGATATGAATCTTGTTTCATTTTTTTACAGATGGACACCCAGTTATGCCAGCACCATTTGTTAAAGAGACTCTCTTTTCCCCATTTAACAGATTTTGGCCCTTTGTCAAATATCAGCGGCTCATAGATGGATAGATTTACATCTTGGTCCTCAATTCTGTTCCATTGGTCTATGTGCCTGTTGTACCAGTAGCAGGCTGTTATGACTACTGTGGATTTTATAATAGGTTATAAAATCAGATAGTGTGAGACCTCCCACTTTGTTCTTCTTCAGTAATACTTTACTTATCCAGGGCCTCTTCCCTTTCCATATAAAGTTGGTGATTTTTTCCCCATCTCGTAGAAGAATGCTGTTGGAACTTGGATCGGGATTGCATTGTATCTGTAGATGATTTTGGGTAGAATTCACTTTTTCACGATGTTGTCTTCCTATCCATCAGTATGGTATGTTCTACTTATGTAGATCTCTTTTTGTTTCTTGCAGTAGTGTTAGCTTTTTTTTTTTTTTGTATGGGTTTTTTATGTCCCTGGTCAGATGTATTCCTAAGTACTTTATCTTCTTGGGAGCGATTGTAAATGATACTGATTTGGTGATTTCCTTTTCAAAGTTCTCCTTTTTGATATAGAGAAATCCAACTGATTTTTGTATGTTAATCTTGTATCCTGCTACTTTGCTGAAATCTTGTATTTGTTCCAGTAGCTTTCTTATGGATTCTTTGGGATTTTCTGTGAATAAGATCATATTGTCTGTGACTAGGGATAGTTTTGCCTCTTCCTTACCAATCTGGATGCCCTTTATTTCTTTTTCATGCATTATTGTCTAGTTAGGACTTCCAGCAAAATGTTGAATAAGAGTGATGATAAAAGGCATCCTTGTCTAGTTCCCATTCTCAGGGGGAATGCTTTCAGTCCCTCTCTGTTTAGAATGATGGTGGCTGTTGGTTTTGTATAAATGTTGTTTATTGTGTCAAGGAATTTCCCTTCTATTCCTGTTTTGCTGAGAGGTTTTATCAGGAATGGGTATTGGATTTTGTTGAATGCTTTTTCTGTGTCGATTTATAAGATCAACTGGTTCTTTTCTTTCGTTTTATTTGTGTGGTGAATTAGGTTGATTAACTTTCTAATGTTGAACCATCCCTACATAGCAGGTATGAATCCCACTTGGTCATGATGTATTATTTTTTTGATATGCTATTGAATACTATTGACTAGAATTCTGTAGAGAATTTTTGCATCTATATTCATGAGGGATATTGGTTTGTAGTTTTCTTTTTTTGCAGTGTCTTTGCCTGGCTTTGGTATCAGGGTTATGCTGGCTTCATAGAATGAGTTTGGGAGTATTCCTTCCTTTTCTATGCTCTGAAATAGCTTTAGTAGTATTAGTGTTAGCTCTTCTCTGAAACTTTTGTAGAATTCTCCGGTGAAGCTGTCTGAGCGAGGACTTTTTTGTTGCAAGTTTTTTTATTACCTCTTCAATCTCTTCTTTTGTTATGGGTCTGCTTAGTTTTTCTACCTCAGTTTGTGTTAGGTAGGTAGTGTGTTTATAGAAATTTGCCCATTTCCTCTAGGTTTTCAAATTTGTTGGAGTACTGTTTTTCATAGTATTCTGTTATGATCCTTTTTATTGCAGTTTGTTCTGTTGTGATATCACCCATCTCATTTCTTATTTGGGTTATTTGTGTCCTCTCCTGTTTTTCTTTGTCAGTTTGACCAATGGTTTGTTGATTTTTGTTCATCTTTCAAAGAACCAGCTTTTGGACTTCTTGATTCTTTCCATTGTTTTCCTATTCCCTAGTTCATTTATTTCTGCTCTAATCTTTATTATTTCCTTTCTTCTG
>NW_004444014.1:2843254-2844660 GCF_000243295.1 Trichechus manatus latirostris | reverse complement strand
CAGGGTCAGTCACTCAGATATGGTACAGCAGGGCAGGTCTAGCTTAAGAGGAGTTACTGGGATGGGTTGTTTGTGTCACTTACTACAGCCACCAGGGCGGGCTGGTAATCAGTGCAGGGCAGGTTCCAGTAGGCCATGCCTGTACTGCTTGGTGGTGTGATGTCAAGTGCATGGTTCAGGTAGGCAGGTTGCAGCAGGGAGATTGTTGTGTGTGGAGCTAATATACATGTGGGAGAGGGGAGAGAGGAACAAGAGCCAAAAACATACAAACAAACAAAAAAGAATGCTACGGGAGCTTGCCGTTGGAATGGAGAGATGAGAGACTATGGAATGGAGAAAAACAGAAAGGGGAAGAGGAATAAAAGAAAAGAATGAATAAATAAAAATCGGAAAGGTTAAAGAACTGCAAAGTTCCCAGGGATCCCACCGATGCAGCTATGAGGTCTGGGGAAGTCGGTCTCAGGTGTTGTAGTACAGCCTGGCTAGAAGGCATAGAGGTATACAACGCCTGGTATTCAGGGATCAGAAAGAGAAGGAAGATATAGAGAGATGAGAAACTGAGCAACGAAGAAAGACAAAAGGGTAAAAGAGGGAAAACAAAACAAAACAAATTAAAAAAGAAAAAAGAACAAGAAAGCCCCCCCAAAAAAAACAGAAGAAAAAAACAAAACCAACAAAGAAAGAAATGCTCTCAGGGATCTCTCTGCACGTCTGTGGAAGCTGAAGGGGAGTTCATTGCCATGCAGCTCTTCCTGGACAGTAAGGGCTCCCAACTCAAGAAAAGGAAAAGAAAACAAACGAACAATTCAAAACAAACAAACGAACAAAAGCCCCGGGATCCCACCAGCACGGTAGCCCAGACCAGGAAGCAGCTCCACACTCGAATGGAGCTCCACATCCCCTCAGGAAGAAGCAAACATGGCGCATGCAGCCAGGCACTCGAGAGAAAGGAGGGGGAGGCGGCGAGAGGCAAGCAAGAAATCCAAAGAAGCAGGGAAAAAAAAAAAAGCAACACCAGCAGCCAACAAATTGCACTCAGAGAGCCAGCTAGTGCGTGCTGGTGTTTCTGGACAAAAGACTGTGTCTGCAGGAAGCAGAGGAGGCCGAGTGTGGGTGAATAAGGGTGGAGAGTGGGAAAGCGTATATCACAAATTGCCAGCGCTCTGCAGCCCCTCAGGAAGAAGCAAAGGTGGCGCACAGAGCCAGGCACTCGAGTGAAAGGAGGGGGAGGTAGCGAGAGGCAAGTGAGAAATCAAAAGAAGCAGAAAAAAGAAAGCAACACTAGCAGCCAACAAATGGCACCCAGAGAGCCGCCCGCTTGGTTGTGTGGAATCCAAGCAGCCGGCGCTTCCTGGTCAAGAGACTGTGGCTGCGGGAAACAGAGGAGGCCGATTCGGCGAAGAGGG
>NW_004444014.1:2835557-2843043 GCF_000243295.1 Trichechus manatus latirostris | reverse complement strand
TCCTCGCTCTCCGTTCTCTGTCAGTTTTCTCACTCCATTTGGTGCTTGGCTGAGTTCTTTATCTCTTCATTTGATGTTCTAGGGTTTCAGGATTGTTGTATTCTCTGTTTGGCTTAGTTTTTCGGATCTTTGCTGGGGAGGGACGGCGTGGTGCTTCTGCCTAGAGTGCCATTTTGCCAGAACTCCATTTTTTTTTTATTTGTACTATTCATGTTTTGATTTTGGCCCTTTCCTTTTTTTTGCTGTGTGCAGTGATTGCTGTAAATTGACCTCTAAGCACTGCTTTTGCAGTGTCCCAAAGATTTTATTGAAATGTGTTTTCATTCTCATTTGATTCTATGAATTTTTTTATTCCATCCTTGATTTCTTCTATTACCCAGTAGCTTTTCAGAAAGATGTTGTTCAATTTCCAGGTATTTTTTTTCCTTGCTGTTTCTGTTATTGACTTCTACTTTTATTGCATTATGATCAGAGAAGTTACTTTGTATTATTTCAAAGTTTTAGATTTTGTTAAGGCTTGCTTTATGGGCTAAGATGTGGTCTATTCTGAAGAATGTTCCATGTGGTTTGGAAAAGAATGTATACTTTGTTGCTGTTGGGTGGAATGTTCTGTACAAGTCTGTGAGGTAAATTTGGTTGGTTGCAGCATTTAGATCTTCTGTTTCTTTATTGAGTTTCTTTCTAAATGTTCTGTCCTTCATTGAAAATGGTGTTTTGAATAATCTCATAGTTTTTAATTGAAAAAGTGAGGGTATTGAGCCTCAGCAGCAGCTCTCAAATCCACAGTCTTCTATTTCTCTTCCCTAGGATGGGGTGGTTGAGGAGCAGCTAAAAGAAACTCAGAGTTAACTCCATGGAATCATTGAATCCATATGTGTTCCTAACAAACAGAATGAATTACATTTCAGACAATCTATTATAATGTATATGTATTCTATTATTATTAATTAAATACAAATTCATTTTAAGAAAGCCTTACTAAATTTAGAGTAAGTTTTTACCATTATAAATTTCCTCCTTCACAAGATGTTAACTATACAAACACATTCTCATATTCATCAATATTGGGAATCACCATTCTAAAGAATCACTACACATCCTCCCAGTTATATTAGACAAGAAAATAGAAGTCACTCTGGGCATGAAGGGATTTATATATATAAATTATGGGCTTATCCAAATTTTAAAAGCACTTAGAGGACAAAGTTCGTAAGAGCCAATGTGTTTTAGGCTAAACCACCAAAACCAATAGTTCCAAAGAGCTTACTTGGAAGTTGCTTCAATCCATAAGCATCTCTGTAAGCTTCCACCACCTTGCTCAGTCTGCAACAAATAACAGAGTAGTTCTCAAGAGTTCACCAGAAAGCTCTGTAGCTCTCACATTTACTCACAGATCTGGATACAACTGCCTCCAGAGAATAGCATCTTCCACTTCTCTCTTGCCTTCCATATCTTGTGCAAGCACATCTTTGACAAACTCCAAACTGAAACTTTATATTAAAGAGAGTCCTGAGAAACATAGACTTAGCCTTCTCCTCTGCAATGTAGAGGAAACCTTACAAGGGGGTGGTATTGATGCTGACTTGACAATAGGCTGTCTATCATGGAGTACCCATTGTCAATTCAACCTCTGAACATATGTATTTTACCCATTTTTATTCTTTAAATAAAGATATTGACATCATTTTGACCTAGCATGATACACAACCAAAGACTTGCTCACTTTCTACCCCAAAGTAGACATAAAACCCTAAATGTCACTTTACTTTTCTGTAAAAGCCTTCATTTTTAAGCTCAAACCAAATTTCCTTTAATATTCTGTAAAGTAAACACTGAATTATAGGGTCATCCACAATTAACACATTTTATATTAGAATTAGGAGACTGGAAAAGTGAAAAAAAGAATTGGTAAACATGTAAAACATATAAAAGCAAGGAAGAAAGTATGTATAACTACAAAGCTCTCATTTTTCCAAATGATCATGTGGCCAAAGTTGGTTTAATAATTTCTTTCTCATACCACATAGTCCATGTTTCCTTTGCCCTCAGTCAGCACCTCAGCAGGACATGGTTCATTACCTGGCAGAGCATTCCATGACATTATGTCCAGACATGGTGGTTTTGGAGGAACCATTGAAGACATGGAAAGCAAATACAAATTTAGTCTGTATCTATTTCAGTGAAAATAAATTATTACCCTTTGTATAATAGAAGAGTTTAATTTAATCACCTGCAAACAAGTGATTCTCTTATCCCTGGTAATGCTACCAAATAAGGGTTTCATTGTTGGTCTCTTCTGTAGAAAGTTGTAAACTCAGCTGTGAAGTAGCCATATCAGTCTTAGGGAAGAAAAGCCTGTGTTGTTGAGCTCATGCATAACCTCCCTCCCTGCCAACAGAGCCCCTATTATTGGGCCCCTTTCTTAGACGTAGTAGATGTAAGATTCAGCAATTTGTTCTTCACCATAGTAGGTATATATTAACATGCCCTAGACCAGTGGGCACCTGGTATCAGGTAGCAGATATCTGGATTTTTACGTGTTTTACTTCCCACCTTCTGGCATGCATTTACCAAGGCATTTAAGGTATTTGTTACATCATGATTATCATTTCAAAGCATCATGATGTCATCAATGTTACGGATTAGAATTATGCCCTGGGTAGTGGTGAGATTATCAAGGTCACTGTAGGCTTAATTGTGACAGAGTTGACATAGTCTGAGGTAAGATATTAAAGGTATACTACTATCCATGTCAAGTAAAAGCAAATGGCTAATAGTATTCTTTGCTATCAGATCAGTAGTTGCACACTGTGCATCAGGAGTTTAGTTTTTTTAAGTAAAAAGACTGCATCTGAAACAGCAACTGCATTCAGAATTAACACCTGATTGAGTTTTAAAAAATCCACTTTTATTTTCCAAATCCCATCTATCTTTTATACAGGCCAAATAGGCATATTTCAAATCATTAATCTTACCACTAGTCTCTGAAATTTCTCCTGGTATGTTGTATTGCTTTTGGTTTCCTATTTTGGCAAGGAGAAACTATCACTTGGTCTTACCTATCATCATAGCCATCTTTCCACAGGTCAGGAAGCCAAGATGGAAGACTCTGCCATTTGCTAAATATGCCTATTCCAATTATTTATTCAGAAACTGGGAAGATAACTACTGGTATTTGGGGACTTCATTTTGAGGTGAAACATAGACAAAAACTCCATTTATCACTGGACTTTTATAAGATTCCACTCTGCATTTGATGAATAAATTGGCATTTTGAACCCATAGGATTGGCCTATAATCCCCTAGATTTTCAGTAAATCACTCAAAACTCTGAGTACTTCTCTTTCCCCAATGCTGAGTCACCCTTCTTAGTGAGCACAAGTCATTTTCAGGGATGGCAGGAGAAAAATTCACAGTATAAATGTTGGCAGTAGAACAAAGTCTTTCAAGGAATCACAACTTTCCTTTCATTTAAGAATCTTGAGATCTGTAAAGAAACGTCTGATAATTTGGTGAGAGGCTGACTTTCGATTGTGGTTACTCAACACCAATTCAACATAACACTCTTTACTTGCTAGTCTAACACCTTTAGTCTATCCCCACACGTAAATCCCATATATCCACTATAAACCGGCAGAACATTGCAATTCTTTTTTTGTGAATGGGGCCTCCTGCCTACTCAGAAGTTATGTTTTATTCTCATCCTCTTGGGTTTACTGGGATTTGAGTCTAATAATGGACCTAGAAGCAAAGAATGGTGGTGGGTGGGTCTTGAGAATCCACATTCCTTTGCAAGGCCATACCTGAGGTGAGATCATTACGGGGTGTTCAGGCAGGAAACGGCTAGCCTCTTCAGAGAAAAGAGGTAGAGCTGCTTCTGCTTGAAAGAGAAGCCTGACAGGTTTGGGACATTCAAGGTACTAATATTCACTGGAATCTGCCCAAATGTCCCCTCTACTCTTTCTTGGTCAATGCTCTAACTTTAGCATAAGAGACCTGATGAGTTTTCACTACAATTGACTCATCCTCATGATTATACTTTTGGTTGAGTTTTTAAAATATTGACCTGTGGCTACAATAAAGAAGAAATTCCTTCAAGACAGCAATTAAATTTATAGTCTTGGATACTTCTCTCATTCCCTGAACCATTAGTTTAAAACCTTGAGATGGTCTTTCTTTTTCCAAGTTCTGTATTTCATTTCCCCTGGGTGGCACAAACCATTAAGCTCTCGACTATTAGCCAAAAGGTTGATGATTTGAACCCACCCAGAGATGCCTCAGGAGAAAGGCCTGGTGATCTGCTTCCAAAGGTTTACAGCCTTGAAAACTCTATGGAGCAGTTCTACTCTGCACACATGGGATTACCGTGAGTCAGAATCAATTTGACAGCAACAAACAACAATAAAAACACATTGCATTTAGAAATAGCCAGCCCTCATCCACGTTCCTTGAAATATTTCTGCCAAAAAATTCTATTACGATCATTACTCTTGCTACTACTTTGCCTCCAAAGTCTTACCTTCTGTAGATACTTAACTCCAGAAAATTTGTGGTGTTAATAGAAATATTTGCTACTGTATACTATGGAATATCAGTGACCGATTCTGCACTATCATTGAGATTGTTACTACATTAAAATATAATAACATCAAAGAATCAATTTGGTAGTCTCATCCTCTAAGTTCTGTTCCAGAACCATCTACAGTTAGGGAAAAAAACTCCTCTATTAGTTAGAGCTTAGTCAAAAAATAAAAGCTACTCTAACAATTCCAAGTATAAAAAGCTTAAGAAAATAGGGGCTTAAAGGCAGAGCTAAGATGGCAGCTTAGTCACACACACCATAACATCCCCCAGCACCAAAACCCCAAAACACCAAGGAAAGCTGAAACAGATAACAATCCAGGAACCCTGAACATCAAAAAAAGAAGGTTGAAGAACTGAACCAAACACCAACTGGAAGGAAAAACTGAGTGAGCACAGTGAACAAGGAGTAACACCAAACAGAGCTCAGTTAGCTGTCCCAGCCCAACGCAGCCATCTTTGGACAAAGCCAGTGGCAACCCCAGGTGAAGAAAACAGCAAAGTAACTTCACAACCTTCTCAAAAGGGACATACACACAGAGAAGCAGAAGGAGGAAGGAAGCCAGGATCCAGAACCAGAGATACTCAGGAGGGGTGGCCCCTGACCTCAGGGATGAGTGGTGCGCACAAGGCAGTAGACCCTCAGAGTGTTGGCAGGAGGTCTCCCACCCAACCAGACCCCAGACAGCCCCCCTCTTCACACTTGAGTGGGGACATGTCTGCTTGCTGGCTACAGCGGACACGAGGTGCCCTGGTACCCGTGTATCCTAGCCAGAGGTATGCCCGCCCCTTCACTCCATCCACCTGATCACAGGCGGCAGAGGGTCCCATAACCCAACCGCATTGCCTGACTGGGGGACCACAACACAAGCCTCTTCTCTTCCCCGCTACCCTACCCAACCCCTTCTACTACCCCCCTTGCCACCCAACAAATGGGATTAGGCACAACTCCATGTGCACACCCGCCAGCCACCTACACCCTCCAAGGGCCTGGTGGGTGGCAGTGGCAGCGAGACAACAATAAACTCATACATGTCAATAATCACACTGAATGTAAATGGTTTAAATGTACCAGTAAAGAGATGGAGAGTGAAGAATGGATAAAAAAGCACAACCTGTCAATATGCTGTCTGCAACAGACACACCTTTGACACGAAGATATAAATAAACTAAAACTTAAATAATGGAAAAAGATACATCAGGCAAACAATAACCAAAAAAGAGCAGGAGTGGCAATATTAATCTCTGATAAAATAGACTTTAAAGCAAAATCCACCATAAAAGACAAGGAAGGACATTATATAACATTTAAAGGGTCAATCCACCGAGAGGACGTAACCATAATAAATATATGCACACCCAATGACAGAGCTCCAAAATACATAAAACAAACTCTAACCACACTAAAAAAAAAATAGACACTTCCATAATACTAATAGGAGACTTTAGCTTACTGCTCTTGGTGAAGGACAGAACAACTAGAAAGAAACTCAAGAAAGACACAGAAGATCTAAATACCACAATCAACCTACTTGACCTCATAGACATATACAGAACACTTCACTCAACAGCAGCAAAGTGTACATTTTTCTCTAATGTTCATGGATCATTCTCTGGAATAGACCATATTTTAGGCCACAAAGCAAGCCTCAACATCAAAATAATACAAAGCATCTTCTCTGATCACAATGCTATAAAAGTAGAAATCTGACACATTGTGGGAATTGCAACCAATGTCACAAAACAATTTGTGTATAAAATTTTTGAATAAACACACACATACACACACACAATGAGATAGCACTTCATACCCACTAAGATGGCTATTATCAGAAAAATGAAAAATAACAAGTGTTGGAGAGGATATTGGAACCCTTGTGCATTACTGGTGGGGATGAAAAATGGTTAGCTGCTGTGGAAAACAGTTTGGCAGTTCCTTAAATATAGAATTACCATATGACCCAGCAATTCCATTCCTATAACTCTCTCTCTAAAAAAAAATTTAAAAAAAAACTTGAAGCAGAGAGTCAGATACTTGTACACCATTGTACATTGCAACACTATTCATGAGAGCCAAAAGGTAGACACAACCCAAGAGTCCATCGACAGATGAATTGATAAGCAAAATACGGAATATACATGCAATGGAATATAATTCCGCCATAGAGAAATGAAGTCCTAATACATAATATGACATGGATGAACCTTGAAAACATTATGTTGAGTGAAATAAGCCAGCCACAAAAGAACAAACATTCTAGCATCTCACTTACATGAAGTATCTAGAACAGGCAAATGCATAAAGACAAAAGTTTATTAGTGGTTAGCAGGGTCTGGGGGGATGGAGGGAATGGGGAGTTACTGCTGAAGGGGTACTGAGTTCTTGTTTGTATTTATGAAGAGCTTTTGGAAATGGATATTGGTGATGATAGCACAGCATGATGGACATAATTAATGTCACTAAATTTTACACTTAAAAATGGTTAAAATGGGATGGACCACAGCTACCACAGCCTCCACCAGACTGAGTCCAGTACAACTAGATGGTGCCTGGCTGCCACCACTGACTGCTCTGACCAAGATCACAACAGAGGGTCCTGGACAGAGCTGGAAAAGGATGCAGAACAGAATTATAACTCACAAAAAAAGACCAGATTTACTGGCCTGACACACTGTAGAAACGCCAAGAGTATGGCCCCTGGACACCCTTTTAGCTCAGTGGTGAAGTCACTCCTGAGGTTCACCATTCAGCCAGGGATTGGAGAGCCCCATAAAACAAAACAGGACTAATGAGGCACAGCAGTCCAGAGACAAGGACTAGAAGGCAGGAGGGGACAGGAAAGCTGGTGATAGGGAACCCAAGTTTGAGAAGGGACAGCGTTGACATGTCATGGGGTTGTCATAG
>NW_004444014.1:2833866-2835457 GCF_000243295.1 Trichechus manatus latirostris | reverse complement strand
TTGTCATAGGGCAATATGAGAACTAATTGTTTAATGAGAAACTATTTGTTCTGTAAACCTTCATCTAAGGTACAAAAAAAAAAAAAAAAAGAATTATCTATGTGAGATCAAATTGACACCAGCAACTCAAAAGGTTTGATGGGAAGCCTAGGGCGCAGTGATTTGAAGATAACGGTGATGGAATAATTTGGAAAAGGACAGTGAGAAAAGCAGCACAACTAGAAGAATGTAATCAATGTCACTGAATTGTTCATGTAGAAATTTTTGAAATGGTGTAACTTTGGCTATGTATATGTTCATCAAAAAAAAAAAAAAGTCCTCCAAGGTCAAGAAGGGAGAGTGTTGACATGTCGTGGGGCTGTTAACCAATATCATAAAAGAATATGTGTACTGACTGTTTAATGAGAAACTATTTGTTCTGTAAACCTTCATCTAAAGTACAATTTAAAAAAATTTTTTTAAATTGTTAAAATGGTAAACTTTTGTTATATACACTTTACCAAAATAAAATTAGGAAAAAATTAGAAATAAATAACAGGAAAAACAAGAAAAAAAAATCTAATACATGGAAACTGAATAACACCCTGCTTAAAAACTACTGGGTAATAGAAGAAATCAAAGATGAAACAAAAAATTCCTAGAACAATGAGAATGAAAACACAGCGTACCAAAACCTTTGGGACATAGCAAAGGAAGTGTTCAGAGGTCAATTTATAGCAATAAACACACACATCAAAAAAGAAGAAGGGGCAAAAATCAAAACATTAACCCTACAACTCGAACAATTAGAAAGAGAGCAGCAAAAGAAGCCCACAGTTGCAAGAAGAAATGAAACAATAAAAATTAGAGCAGAAATAAACAAAACAGAGGAAAAACAATAGAAAGAACCACAAATCTGAAAGCTGGTTCTTTTAAAGGATCTATAAAATCAACAAACTACTTTCCAAGCTAACAAAAGAATAGCAGGAGATGCAAATAACCCAAATAAGAAAATGATATGGGTGACATTAGAACAGAACAAA
Source organism: Trichechus manatus latirostris (assembly GCF_000243295.1). Classification (NCBI taxonomy): domain Eukaryota; kingdom Metazoa; phylum Chordata; class Mammalia; order Sirenia; family Trichechidae; genus Trichechus; species Trichechus manatus. Next base: position 2,834,435 of record NW_004444014.1, on the reverse strand, counting down.
ATGAAAAAAAAAGGATCATAAAAAGAATACTGTGAAAAATTATAGTCCAACAAATTTGAAAACCTAGAGGAAATAGGCAAATTTCTAGAAACACACTACCTGCTTAAGCTAACACAAACTGAGGTAGAAAATTTGAACAGATCCATAGCAAAAGAAGAAATTATAGGGGTTATTTAAAAAAAAAAAAAAAACTTCCAAGGAAAAAAAAAGCTCAGCTCAGATAGCATCACTGGAGAATTGTACCAAACTTTCAGAGAAGAGTTGACACCAATTCAACTCAAACTATTCTAAAACATAGAAAAGGAATACTCTCAAATTCATTTAATGAAGCAAGCATAACCCTGATACAAAAGCTAGGCAAAGACATCACTAAAAAAGAAAACTATCAGACCAATACCCTTCATGAATACAGATGCAAAAATTCTCAACAAAATCCTAGCCAATAGAATTGAACAGCATATCAAAAAAATAATGCAAACAGGACCCATACCTCACACCGTATACAAAAACGACTTCAAAATGGATCAAAGACCTGAATATAAAGCCTAAAACTATAAAGTTCCTAGAAG
>NW_004444014.1:2816767-2832505 GCF_000243295.1 Trichechus manatus latirostris | reverse complement strand
AAAAAAATAATAATAATAATACATCATGACCAATTTGCATTTATACCAGGCATGCAAGGATGGTTCAACATTAGAAAATCAATCAACATAATCCACCACATAAATAAAGCAAAGGGAGAGTCACATGATCATCTCAATTGATGCAGAAAAGGCATTTGATAAAGTCCAACACATGTTCCTGATAAAAACTCTTAGCAATATAGGAATAGAAGGGAAATTCCTCCACATAATAAAGGACATTTATACAAAACCAACAGCCAACATTATCCTCAGTGGAGAGAGTCTGGAAGAATTTCCCTTGGGAATGGAACTAGACAAGGATGCCCTTTATCATCACACTTATTCAACATTGTATTGGAAGTTCTAGCAAGAACAATAAGGCAAGAAAAGAAAACAAAGGGCATTCAAGTTGGTAAGGAAGAAGTAAAACTATCTGTATTTGCAGATGATATGATACTATACACAGGTAATCCCAAAGAGTCCACAAAAAAGCTACTAGAACTAATAGAAGGATCCAGCAAAGTGGCAAGATACAAGATTAACATACAAAAATCAGTTGGATTCCTCTACATCAACAAAGAGGACTTTGAAAAGGAAATCACAAAAACAATACCATTTACAGAAGCCCCTAAAAGATTAAATACTTAGGAATAAATCTAACCAGGGATCTAAAAGACTTATACAAAGAAAACTACAAAACACTACTGCAAGAAGCCGAAAGAGACCTACATAAGTGGAAAAATATACTATGCTCTTGGATAGAAGACTTAACATTGTGAAAATGCCAATATTACAAAAAATGATATATAGATATAATGCAATCCTGATCCAAATCCCAACAGCATTTTTCAGCAAGATGGAAAAAATAATCACTAACTTTATATGTTAGCATTATTAAAGATCAACGTAGAGGCCTCAGACTACCTGATCTCAGAACTTACTATACAGCCACAGTAGTCAAAACAGTCTGGTACTGGTACAATGACAGACACATAGACCAATGGAACAGCAATGAGAACCTAGACGTAAATCCATCCATCTATGGACAGCTGATCTTCAACAAAGGACCGAATTCCATGAAATAGGGAAGAGACAGTCTTCAATAAAAGGTGCTGGCAAAACTGGGTATCTTTCTGTAGAAAAATGAAACAGGACCCATGAGTCACACTATACACAAAAACTAACTCAAATTGGATCAAAGACCTAAATATAAAACCTAAAACTATAAAGATCATGGAGGAAAAAATAGGGACAATGCTAGGGGCCCTAATATGTAACATAAATAGAATACCAAATATAACTAAAAATGCACACACAGTAGATAAACTAGATAAATGAGACCTCCTAAAAATTCAACACTTAGGCTCAACAAAAGACTTCTCCAAAAGAGTAAAAAGAGAACCTACAGATTGGGAAAAATTTTTGGGCTGCAACATATCTGACAAGGGTCTAATCTCTAAGATTTATAGAAAACTTTAACACCTCAGCAATAAAAATACAAACAATCCAACTGAAAAATGAGCAAAGGATGTGAACAGACCCTTCACCAGAGAACACATTCAGGCAGCAACAAACATAGGAAAAAATGTTAGCCATCTTTAGCAATAGAGAGATGCAAATCAAATATACCATGGGATACCATCGCACCCTGATATTACTGGCACTGATCAAAAAAGCAGAAAATAAGAAATGTTGGCAAGGTTGTGGAGGAGATCAGAACTCTTATACACTGTTGGTGGGACTGTGAAATGGTACAATCACTATAGAAAATGGTATGGCGCTTTCTCAAAAAGCTAGGAACAGAAATACCATATGATCCGGCAATCCCACTCCTAGGTATACCCTAAAGAAATAAGATTCATAACACGAATAGACATATGCACATCCATGTTCATTGCAGCATTATTCACAGTAGCAAAAAGACAGAAGCAACCTAAATGCCCAACAACAGATGAATGGATTAACAAACTGTGGTACATACACACAATGGACTACTACACAAAAAAGAATAATGACAAATACACAAAACATCTCACAATATAGATGAATTTGGAGGACATTATGCTGAGTGAAATAAGTCAATCACAAAAGGACAACTATTGTATGCACCTGCTATTACAAAGTAACAACAAAAGGTTTACACACAGGAAAAAAGAAGAAAAAAATATTCTTTGATGATTACCAGGGATGGGACAGGAAAGGAGGGAAAATTACCAAATAGATAGGAGACACATGTTAATACTAGTGAAGGGAAAGGCAAGACACAATATGGGAGAAATCAGCACAACATGACCAAGGAAAGAGAGGACACTGAGAGAAACTCAAAAATAAAGGGCAACTATGGGAAACTACTATAGCATAGACAATCCTGCAACAATAGTATTAACAAACAATAATTTACAAACAGATACATTGGTAGAGAGATATGCCAAGAAGTATGGGAGCGTATAAGGGAGCACACCCACTGGCAGATACAGGTTTGTTGGTGGATAGTTCTACAGACATGAGTGTAGGTGCCTCTCATATATTAATATAGGCAATAGAGCACACAAGAGGTACAGCCAAGGAAACTCTCACACATAACCAAACACTTCACGGGATGAATTTCCTAGGCTCAAAGGCAAAGGACCATAGACTCAGAGGACATCTATGCCAACTGGCACAACACAGTTCTATATACTACTTTGGTGAGTAGCATCTGGGGTCTTAAAAGCTTGATAGTGGCCATCTAGGTTACAACTATTCATCTCCTCCCATCTGGAACTGAGGAGAGTGAAGAAAACCAAAGACTCAAGGGAGCAGTTACTCCAAAGGACTAATGGATCACATGAACTACAGCCTACATGACCCCAAGATCAGAAGTACTAAATGGTGCCCAGCTACCACTACTGATTGCTGTGACCGGGATCACAACAGAGGGTCCTGGACAGAGCAGGAGAAAAAAATGTAGAACAAAAAAGTCAAATTCACAAAAAAGATTTGACTTACTGGTCTAACAGAGACTGGAAGAACCCCCGAGACTATGCCCCTAAGACACCCTTCTGACCTGGAACTGAAAACATTCCTGGAGACCACCTTCCAGCCAAACAATAGACAAGCCCATAAAATAAACAATAACACCCACAAGGAATGTGCTTCTTAGAACAATTAATTATACAAGATCAAAAGGCCAATATGTGCCCAAAAGCAAAGATGAGAAGGCAGGAAGTATTAGAAAATCAGGACGAAAGAAAATGGGGAACCCAGGGTGGAAAATAGGAAGAGTGCTGACGCATTGTGTGGAATGAGGCCAAGGCCATGAAACACTTTATGTACAAACTATCGAATGGGAATCTAATTTGCTCTGTAAACTTTCACCTAATGCGCAATAAAAAGGTGGGAGGGTGCTTAACCATTGGAAGAGCTTGGAAGAATACACTGAGGGAGCTGACACTAAAGATCTTAGCTGAAGTACCAAAGCAGAAGGTTCTCAAAAGCTCTCAGAGAAGCTGTTTCAATTCTCAAGAATCCCTTAGAAGTTTGTACTCAGTCTCTGAGTCCTCTTTGGTAAACCGAGTGGTTCTTTAGACCTCACCGAGAAGTCACTGTGAATCACTCATCTGCCCATGAAAAGCTGCAAATATCTCCAAAGAACAGTGACTTCTCATTCTCTTCCAGTTTCCAAATGACTTGTCAGGCCTCTCACTGACAAACTCTAATCTGAAACCAGATAGGGACAAAGATTTGGGAAAATGCAGTCTATCACTTCCCCTTTACAATGCATATAGTAAAATGGAACAAGCACATTGTAGAAGGGAGCAGTAGTAATATCAAATTTACAACAGAGAATCCAACACAATGATATATCACTTTCATGTGATACACCCTTCAAATCATTGAGTTAGAAAACGATCCTCCATCTCCTACAGTTTTCACTGATTCTGCTTCATCTGCCTAAATCTTACAAAGACTTTCCCACTAAAAATGGGAATTTTTCTCAGCCACTAACCCTAACTACTTTTTCGGCTATAGTCTAACACTGCAAAAGAGATATCCGATGGGGGAAAAAAGTTCTTCAGTCATCCCAGGTGTTAGTGATAAGGCTGATGTTTCTAAGGAGCTTCATTTTTCAGTTTAAAACTTCATTTATTCCAGTTTAAACTGGAAATATATCCAGAAGTTGAAAACAGAAGCTAATATTCAGAACATCATCAAGTCATATGATCACTTAGATTCAATTGAGCTGGACTCAAGAGCATTTTTTTATTTACAGAGAGTTCACCTATCATTAGATATAGGTTTAAAATATTAGATTTTCCAGCCAAGGTGTTGCAAAAAGTTACAACTAAGGGTCTTGATTCAGAATTTCACACATCTTAATCTGTCGATATTTCTTTGAGATGTCCTGTAATTTTTTTTTTCTGATAGAGTATTTATCAGAGCATGCAGATAAACCAGAGAAGATTTTCACTTTAGAAATAGCAGAAAGAGAGAACTAGGAGGGAGATTGTCTACTATTTTTTAATAAAACGAAATATAAGTGTAAACATTAACAGCAGAAGAGATTTAGATTTGGGTTTGGCAAATGTTTTTCATGTCTATGCCAATTCCAGTCAGTTAGTAGTGGTGGCCAGGAGAGCTATGTCGAGAAGGATTCTGAGGCTAGGGCCTGGCTCAGGGAAAAGAAAAAAGAATGTCCTGACCAATTAGTAACGTCAGCCCATAGACACAGGAGGAAAGATTGGTGACACTGTGTAGTTGCCGTCTACTGATTAATGTTATAAAAATCTTCCTAACCAATAAGACTACATATCTTGTTAAATTCAGCCATACATTCTTCCAAAAGTTATGTTTTTTGTGTCACTCTCAAGAATAGTCAGGGAAGAAAAGAGGCTAAGTATTCGTATTTACGTTTTATAAAGGTGAACTCTGAAGCTCAGAAATCTTGGGTAACCTCTCAAAAGCATCACACCTAATAAGCTAGTAAGTGGCAGAAGCCACACCAGAACCCACCTCTCTCGGTCCTGCATCCTAGAATTTTTCTAAGAGTCCATGTAGTGTGAGAATAATTGGCTTACCTCTTATTGGAAGCAAAGAGGTGGCATGAAAGGGACTCTTTAAGGATATTATAACTAGTTCCTCCACAGGCTAAGATCTGATAATAAGACTGTGTTTAGTATTAAAAAGGAGAAAATGTTAGAGTGTCATTTATCCATTCCTTAGGTCTGCCCTTTAAGGTCAATGCATTGTTTCACAGGAACCACACCTAACCGATGACTGAATGGTTGGCTTGGTGACTAAGAGCCTCAGCTAGCTGAGAAGGAGAGGGGATTAATGGGGTGAAAGAAAAATAACAATGCTGACCTAATTCACAGGGATATAATTACTCAATTATACATTGTAAAGTACTTTGAAAACAAAGTGTGGTGTAAATGCTAACTAATGTTGCTACCAAAACTAATTTCAAGTTGCGATTCCATATCGAGGTTCCCAGAGATTCATCAGACACACGCAGCGTCCTGCCTGCCCACTCCTGGGAGGCAGCATGTTAAAAACTCTAATCAGTTACTACACTCATTTTTTCCCACCCCTTCTCCGGCTCTCCTTAACTTCACTTTTTTAATGTGTGACATTTCTTTGAGAAATGTTTGTGTAGAAACCTCACCATAGTCTTTCATGTCCTTAACTGCACACCATACTCAGTCATGAAAGAATCTTGGGTTTGTTATCGGCATGCCACAAAATGTAATTAAATCATAACTAGTTTCCCTCTTACTTTATAATTAACTTACCTTTATGGCTGACCCAACTGAGCACAGTAGCCATGTCATATACCGATGGTTACACAAGAAATGCTAATAATAATCTAACACCTGATAATTGCCTGGCCCTTTGGTTTATGGAAAGCACTCTCCAAGCTATTCTCTTGTAAAACTGTATAAGGAAGAGAGGGCACCACTGATCACTAGACAGTTGAGTCAACCAAGGCAGTAAGAGGTTAAGTGACTCTTACGAGTTGATATTAATAAGTGGGATTAAAATACTCAATTTCATGGTTACAGCAGGTTAGCACTGTACCTGATACATTATATATTGTTGTTGAGTGCCATTGAGTCAATTCCAACTCATAGTGAGCCTATATGACAGAGTAGAGCTGCCCCATAGGGTTTTCTTGGATGTAATCTTTATGGAAGCAGATCACCAGGTTGTCATAGGCCCTCAAAAATATTTACTGAATGAATGAACAAAATAATAAAGAAATGAAACCATACGTTGGAACTCTCACCCCAGTGCTTTTTCTAGTCACACTGATACCATTGTTTGTAACAGAGCAAAATTCTAACCTGGTAAAGTTATGCTTAGAGAAACAGAGCCAGGATGAGGTGAGTTCAGCACCGATTCTCCATCAAGCTTCTGAGATGGGTAGGAGAATGTGCCAACAGCAAGCCCTGTTCCTGAGGGATTGAAACCCCATATCCACAATACTTCAGGGAAGGAGAATAGAATTAGACACTGACCATTATTATCAAAGAACATTTATTAAGGACCAATTATAATAACAACTTATATTTGAAACTGCTTTGCCATTCGAAAAGCACTTTCCCATCCATTAGTCCATTTGATCCTTGTAATAATGCTGCTATGGAGAATGTGTCATCACTATTCCACATTTTACAGATGAGGAAAATGAGCTGGAGGGAGGTTAGGCAACTTGCTTAGAATTATGTAGCTCATAAACAGCAAATCTGGTATGCAAACAAAACCTACCAACTCTAAAATTAGTGTTCTTTCCACTGCACTGTGTTGCCTTCCAGAAATAGGAGAATCATCTCTAGGACCACGCCACTTCTTAGTGCTGCTGTAGTAGAATACTGCAAAGTGGGGGCTTTAAAGAACAGAAACTTATTTTCTCACAGTCCTGGAGACCAGAGGTCCAAATTCAGGGTACTGGCCATGTTGATTTCTTCTGAGGGCTTTGAGAGAGGAACTGTTCCATGCCTCTTACAGTTTCTAGTGGCTGCCAGCAATCTTTGACTTCCGTTTGCTTCTTATAAATGGATCAGCCTCTGTGGTCACCTGGCATCTGTCTTCCCCCGTGTGTGTCTCTCTCTCAGTGTCTACACTCTCCTTTTATAAGACATCACTCAGAAGGCACCGGAGTCCCTGGGTGGTGCATATGGTTAGTGAGCTCAGCTGCTGATTGAAAGACTGGAAGTTTGAGTCCACCCAGAGAAATAGTCTTAAGCAGGTAGTGCTTTGGAAGAAAGTATTGGTGCTCTATTTCTGAAAAATCAGCCACTGAAAGCCCTATGAAGCATAGTTCTACTCTGACACACAGGAGGTCAACGTGAGTCAGAGTCCACTTGATGGCAGCTGGTACTGGTACTGGTACTGGTACTGGTACAGGTACAGTAAGAATTAGGATTAGGACCCACCCTTCTCCAGTATGACTTTGTTTGTCTAAACTGATAATAAAAGAAAAACCTTATTTCCAAACAAGGTTATATTTACAGGTACAGGGGTTAGGATTTCAACATATCTTTTTCGGGGTCACAATTCAATCTATAACAAACCATTTCCAGAGAAATGTGAAATTTTCTCTCATCTCCTTCACCTCTGCCTACTCCTTGAGCCAAGAACTACCATCCAGGTTTCCCCAGCCTCCTGACCAGAGACTGAATCGACTCAGAAAAAGTATTTGAATAATACTAAGCAGAAGCATAAAAGTAAGAATGTAGATAATAGTAATATAGAATTCTAGTGATGACTTAATATTATCTTGTGAAATATAGTATTTTTGGTAGAAACTGTATTGAGAAAATGTTCATGCTTATATATACAAATTCACATTTCACAGTAAAATGTCATAAACTTAGAATTGCAGGTCAGAATATTAATGAAATGAAATTTCTTTAGGGGCCAGGATATAATAAAATTCATGGAATAGTTTTTCTACAAACACAAATCATTTGAGGATGACCTTATATAGAAATCCTCTGCTCATTAGAGGAAAAAATAAACTATTCCCACGTTTGTTACTTAACTATACCTAAATGACTATGACAAAGACACCCTAGGAGTTAAGTAACAAGTGTGGAAATAGTTTATTTTTTTCTAATGTTTCCAATGATTCATGTTAAAAACATAATTTAGTCATGATAGATAAAGAAACAAACTATACTAGCAAACTCTTGAAAGATCAGTCTTATAACTTCAGACTAAAACAATACAATACATCAGAAAATGGATTTTGTCACCAAGGTTGTGTATATTCAAGTGTGCATTCATTACCTATGGAATGGAATGAGATGAAATGTAACAGATCCAAATAGAAGTACATGTCGCCAAATGGGATTAAATGCCATTGATATAAACAGAAATTTCAGCTCTGCAGTTATTTTCTGGAGGCACATTGGGGACTTACAGCACCAATCTTGTTTTCCTCCTTTGGGTAAATGAGTGACCTTTGGTGGCTCTGGGTGCCAGGGATGATCGCCCAGGCACATTTCCAAACACTCCACGTTCTTTGGAAAGAAGATATTATCATGTCTCAGTGTAGAGCCTTGTTATTAATGCAGGTGAATCATGGGAGAAAAGAGGTGTGGGTAGACCTCCTGTTTCATAAGCAGCCACAGCAGTGATGTAGGGTGAAGGTTGGGGCAGGAATCCAGGACCAGCAAAGCTAAAAACGGTGCTGATGGAAGGATGATTTTTGTCTTGGCTTATGGGAGGATGCATTGTCAAGAAAGTCTGGGCTCCAGGGCTCCGTGCCAACATACCAAGTGCTTTCCCTTGACCTGACAAGTAGACAAGTACAGAGTCAATCAGACCTTGTTCCAAGACAATGCTGAGAACATTGGCCCTTGGAGTGGTCATCTGACAGGAGCCCAAGTCCACCTGTAATTCCCAGCATGTAGGAAGCCTTGGGGGCAGACAACCTGGAGAACCGGGAGTCTGATTAACCAGGTGAACACTGGCAGATACTACACATCAACCACCCAGAAGGCTGAGTTTCAGAATGTCAGCTGCAAAGCAACCAGTAGGACTAAGCAGAATTGTCAAGGACATGGAGAGTTAGTAAAAGTGGCCCTACTGAGCAGAAAACACCAGAGGGAATCTGATCCTGGGAAAGTACCTTGTTTTATACTCCCTAGAAGCTGGGCTGTCCTTGGTTTGTTAATCAATCATTCCATCCATCCATTCATTTATTCATTTGTCAATCAACATTCATTATACACCTACTGTGTACTTGCAACCACCACCCATCTGTCAGTTTGACGTACTATGGTGGCTTGTGTGTTGGTGTGATGCTGGAAGCTGGGTCACCAGTATTTCAAATACTGGCAAGGTCACCCATGGTAGACAGGTTTCAGCAGAGCTCCTAGACTAAGACTAGGAAGAAAGGCATGGTGATCTACTTTCAAAAATTAGCCAGTGAAAACCCTGTGAAGCAGAACAGAATACTGCCTGATATAGTGCTAAAAGATGAATCCCCTAGGTTGGAAGGCACTCAAAATCCACAGTGGCCACAATAATGGACTCCAGCACAGCAGTGATTATGAAGATGGTACAGGATTGAGTAACGTTTCATTCTGTTGTACATAGGGTCACCATAATTCAGAGCTGACTCCACGACAACTAACCAACAACAATGGGTACTAAGCACTGGGGAAACAATGGAAAAGGAAAAAAATTAACAATTATAGCCCCATCCTAATGGAGCTTACAAGCTTAGACGTTACTATTGATATGGGGAGGGGAGCAGGAAAAAAAAATTTTTTTACATAAGAAAAATATGTGATTTGTCAAATGATGATTTGTGCAATGGAGAAAAAGAAAACAGGAATAGAAGGCAATCAAGTGAGAGAGCTGCTATTTTCTGTCAGGTAGTCAGGAAGGCTACTCTGAGAAAGAATCCTCTGAGCAAGAAACCTAAAGGAAGTGAGAGAGCAAGGTGAGTGCAGTCTGGAAAAAGCAGCCTTCCAGGCAGAGGGAGCCAGCGCAAAGGCCCTGAGACAGCACATACTTGGAGGAAATATTGCCTGGAGGCCAGTTTGGCTACAGTGGGGAGAGAGAGAAGAGTTGTGAGAAACGAGGTCATGGGGGCTGGAAAAGGTACGGGCTTGTGGACTACATATGCTTTTTTGGTTTTTGCTTGTTTATTTTCATGAGTGATATGAGAAGCCATTGGAGGGTTTTGAACAAAAAAGTGGCATGATCTTACTTTAGTTTTAAAATAATCACTATGTAACTAGTTGCCTCTACCGAGTAGCCACGGTTAGTGGGATAAGTTGGGGCAAAAGGTCGCAGTTGCTCACTGTGAGCCTTGTAGGACTCTTTGATGTGATCTATGTATATGTATAACAGACAGAAATAAAGTTCAAATAAAAATAAAAACAATCACTTTGGTTGCTGTGCTGAGAATAAGTCCTGAGGGGCAAGGGTGGAAGCAGGTATAGCTTTTGAGGTGCTATGAACAGTTTACAGGGGTACATGTCTACATCAGAGACCAGTTGCAGCTGCAATGGACAGTCTGCTTCCTGGCCTGAGGATTTTACTCTGGAATTAGGGGAATTTGCTCAGCCCACACACCCAAAAACCAAGTGCCATCAAGTTGATACTGACTCACGATGACCCAATGTGTGTTGTCATCGTTTCAATTACATCCCCACAAAAATGTGTGTATCAATTTGGCTGGGCCATGATTCTCAGAATTGTGTGGTTGGCCTCCATTTTGTGATTGTAATTTTATGTTAAAGAGGATTAGGATGGGATTGTAACACCATCTTTACCCAGGTCACATCCCTGATCCAGTGTATAGGGAGTTTCCCTGGGGTGTGGCCTGCACCACCTTTTATCTCTTAAGAGATAAAAGGAAAAGGAAGCAAGCAGAGAATTGGGGACCTCATACCATCAAGAAAGCAGTGCCAGGAGCAGAGCGCATCCTTTGGACCTGGATCCCTGCGCGGAGAAGCTCCTAGTCCAGGGGAAAACTGATAAGAAGGCCGAGAGAGAGAAAGCCTTCCCCTGGAGCTGACACCGTGAATTTGGACTTTTAGCCTACTTTACTGTAAGGAAATAAACTTCTCTTTGTTAAAACCATCCACTTGTGATATTTCTGTTATAGCAGCACTAGATGACTAAGACGTGTCAAAATAGAACTGTGCTCCATAAGGTTTTCAATGGCTGATTTTTCAGAAGTAGATCACTAGGCTTTTCTTCTGAGGCAACTCTGGGTGAACTTGAACCTCCAATCTTTGGGTTAGCAGCCAAATTTGTTAACTATTTGTACCACCTAGGGACTCCAGCTCACACACAGGCCAGCTTAAAAAAGTACCAGATAACACCCTCAAGGCAACGCTTAACCAAAAAGAGATGAGACTATAGATAAATGCTCCAACTTGCCCACCCCTCAGTGGGATAGTTTTGAGCCTCACTCAGAGATTCCACACCAGACTGACTTCATTTGTGCAGAATGTTAACTTGCTTCTTAACACATATTTTACTGGCTTTTCTCCATTTCCGCCCTTTCTGCTTCCTGGGATCACCTCCCAGACCAGTTGCTGGTCCTCCAGTTGCTGTCTCTGAGTTTGCTTTAAGGGAATACAGATGAAGATCTGAGATAAAAAGTGACAGTTATTTGAACAAGGGTGGTGGCTGCAATGAGAAGTTATCAGATTATTTTGAAGTTGAATAAATAATACACGTGTTGTAGAAGCAAAAAACAAGAGAAAAAATTGTCTGTAATTCTACATTTAAATATTTTGTTGCTCATGGCACTATAGACAGAAGCACCATGCCATCCCTCCACAGCAAAGATCAGAAAAACTAAGTCAAACAGAGACACACATCAATCCTGAAACTCTAAGCATCAAATGAAGTGATAAAGAATTCAGCCAAGCACCGAATGGAATAAGAAACTGACAGAGAGCAGAGAGCAAGGAGAGACACATACCGAGGTCCCCTATCAGCTAACACAGCACGGATCCACCATCTTGAACTCCTATCGGAGATCTGCAAACAGGAGGTACGAAAAAGCAGCTTCACGTAGTTTCCAGCAGAAGACAGAACAACCGGTAACCAGCAATATATGCCTTCCCACCCCCCACCTTTCTTCACCACCAGTCAGCCCCCTCTGCTTCCTGTGGCCACAGTCTCTTAGTCGGGAAGCAACGGCTTCTCCCCAGTGCCACTTGGATCCCACCCGCCCACACTGGCCAGCTCCCTGAGTGCCATTTGTTGGCTGCTGGTGTTGTTTTTTACCACTTCTTTAGATTTGTTCTTTACCTCTCACCACCTCCCCCTCCTTTCTCTCAAATACCTGACTCCGTGTGCCATCTTTGCTTCTTCCTGAAAGACTGTGAAACACCGCTCAACTGTGAAACTGCTTCCAGGCCCATGTCACCATGCTGGTGGGACCCCCGGGGCTTTTTGTTTGTTTGTTCTGATTTGTTCTGTTTTGATTTGTTCCTTTGTTTTCTTTTCTCAACTTGGGAGCCCCTTCTAGCCATGCAGTACTGCGTGGCTTGGGAGCTAATTCCTTACTCTGCGTAGATGCACAGTGGGACTCCTGCAGGCATTTCCTTTTTTTTTTTTTTGGTTTTGTTTTCTTCTCTCTCTTTTTCCCTTTGTGTCTTTCTTCATTTCTCAGTTTCTTGGCTCCCTATACTTACCTTCTCTTCCTGTCTCCTGAATACGTGGTGCTGTGTGACACCTCGAACCCTTCTAGCCAGGCTGTACTTCATGGCCTGAGAGCAACTTCCCCAGCCCTCCCAGCCACACCTGTGGGATCCCTGGGGACTTTTTTATTTTTTATTTTTATTTATTCTTTTTTTTTCTTTTACCTTTTTCTTTTTTCTTCTCCCTTTTTCTTTTTCTCCATTTCTGTCTCTCATCTCTCCACTCCAATGGCAAGCTCACTTAGCACTCTTTTATGTTTGTATGTTTTTGACTCCTGTTCCCCTCTCCACTCTCTCCTCTTTCCCATACCCATCTTAGCTCCACACATCACAATCTCCCCCCTCCTTCATGCCTACCTGCACCATGTGCTGAACATCACATCCCCAAGCAGCACAGGCATGGCCTACCAGAACCTGCCCTGCACTGATTCCCAGCCCCCTCCCAGTAGGCCCTAGAACTTGCCACAAACAACTCATCCTAGCAATTCCCCTTCAGCCGGATCTGCCCTGCTATACCATACCTGAGTGACTGACCCTGCCCTTTGCAGAAAGAGGTGAAATGTATCATGCCTACAGACAAGCAAACAACAAAGAATGCACAGCCCCTCTGCTCAGACATAACCAAATAAAACCAAAAAGGAAAATAAAACAAACAAATATACTATCAATAAACAATGAAAATAATTACTGAATGTCCTGAAGACAGCAGACAATATCAAAACATATACAATAACAGGACAGGATGGTTCCAGTAGGTGTCCAAAATAAAACACCAGATGACGTTCCAGTAGAAGAAAAGGCACTAGAACTAACTGAAAGGGAATTCAAATCTCTAATATTCAGAGCTATCCAAGAGTTGAATAAAAAAGCAGACAAAAATAAGGAAAAAATAAACAACTTCATGGAAAGGCAGACAAATTGATGGAAAATACAGACAAAAAAATGGAAGAATTCAGAAAATAATACAGGAACAAAATGCTAAAATAAATTCACGACTAGAAATCATACAAAAACAACAATTAGAAATACAAAAGGTAAACAAGATTTCAGAAATGGATAGTGTCATAGAAGGGCTGAGGAGCAGGTTTGAAATGATAGAAGACAGGATCAGCAAAATTGAAGACAAACACTTGGCTACAACTCTGTTTCAGGAAAAATGAAGAAACCCTGAGAATTAAGTGGGACACAATCAAAAGCAAAAATTTGCAAGTGATCAGAGTCCCAGAACAGAGGGAGAAAACAGAAAACACAGAGATGATCATTGAGGAACTACTGACAGAAAACTTCCTCAATATCATGAAAGATGAAAAGCTGACCATCCAAGAAGCTCAACAAACCCCATATAGGATAGACCTCAAAATAAAATCATCAAGGTATATCATAATCACACTCACTAACACCAAACACAAAAAAAGAATACTAAGAGCATCTCGAGAAAAACAAAAAGTCACATACAGGACTAAACACAGAATAAGACTAAGCTCAGATTATTCAGCAGAAACCATGCAGGCAAGAAGGCAATGGGATGACATATATAAAACCTTGAAAGAAAAAAATTGCCAGCCAAGAATAATATATCCAGCAAAACTCTCGTTCAAATATGATGGTGAAATTAGGACATTTCTGGATAAACAGAAATTAAAGGACTATGTAAAAACCAAACCAAACTTACAAGAATTATTAAAGGAAGCCTTTCAATTTGAGAACAAACAACATCAGACCACAGGCTGAATCTAGGACACAGGATTATACCAGCCAGATATCAACCTAGGAAATGAACTCTCAAGGGCTATCTAAAACCAAAAGAATTACAACAGGGAGCCAGAGAGGTTAACCTGTAAATGAAACAACATCAGAACTATAAAAGAGGAAATAAACAATGTAGGTTTAGAACCTTCTAATGGAGAGGAAGGCAAGGCGATATCAAGTAATAATAGACTGGTTCAAACATGGGAAGATAAGGGTAAATTTCAAGGTAACTACAAAGAAAGGTAATAAACCTACTCATCAAAATACAGAAGAAAAACATAGAGTCTCAGTAAAAACAAAACTTACAAAAATGAAAGAAATGAAAAAAAAATCCATGAACAAAAGGAATTCAGCACAAGAGAGGAAGAACAAAGAAAATGTCAGCACCACAAAAAAAAAAAAAGCACTACAAAATGACAGCAATAAACTCACAGCTCTCAATAATTACACTGAATGTAGATAAAGAGATGGAGAGTGACAGAATGGATAAAAAAAACCGGATCCATCAATATGCTGTCTACAAGAGACACACCTTAGAAACAAAGACATAAATTTATTAAAAATCAAAGGATAGAAAAAAATATATCAAGCAAACAGCTACCAAAAAAGATCAGGATTGGCAATACTAATCTCAGATAAAGTAGACTTTAAAATAAAATCCACCATAAAAGACAAAGAAGGGCAGTATATAACAATTAAGGGGACGATCCATCATGAAGACATAACCATAATAAACATCTACACACCCAATGACCGGGCTCCCAAATACATAAAAAAAAAAAACTCTAACGGCACTGAAAAGAGAAATTGACAATTCCACCATAATAGTAGGAGACTTCAACACACCACTCTCGGTAAAGGACAGAACATCTAGAAAGAAACTCAACAAAGATACAGAAGACCTAAAGGGCACAACCAGCCAACTTGACCTCATAGACATATATAGAACACTACACCCAACAGCTGCAAAGTACAAATACTTTTCCAATGCACACGGAACCTTCTCCGGAATAGACCACATCTTAGGCCAGAGACCAAGCCTCAACAAGATCCAAAGTGTTGAGATAATACAAAGTATCTTCTCTGACTGCATCTCCACCAAAGTAGAAATTAACAACAGGAAGAGCAAGGAAAAAAAATCAGTTACATGGAAACTGAATAACACCTTGCTCACAAACCTCTGGGTAATAAAAGAAATCAGAGATAGAATCAAAAAATTCCTAGAATCAAACCAGAATGAAAACACATCATACCAAAACCTTTGGGACACAGCAAAGGCAGTCCTCAGAGGACAATTTATAGCAATAGACATCAAAAAAGAAGAAAGGGA
>NW_004444014.1:2782913-2816422 GCF_000243295.1 Trichechus manatus latirostris | reverse complement strand
AAAAACTCCCAACAATAAAAATCCCTGGCCCAGATGGCTTCACTGGAGAATTCTACCAAACATTCAGAGAAGAGCTTATGCCAGTACTACTCAAATTATTTCCGAACATAGAAAAGGAAGCAACAGTTCCACATTCATTCTATGCCAACATAACCCTGATACCAAAACCAGGCAAAGATGTCACAAAAAAAGAAAATTACAGATCAATATCTCTCGTGAATATAGATGCAACAATTCTCAACAAGATTCTAGCCAATAGAATTCAACATCATATCAAAAAAATAATACACCACGACCAGGTAGGATTCATACCAGGTACACAAGGATGGTTCAAAATTAGGAAATCAATCAACATAATCCACCACATAAATAAAAGGAAAGAAAAGAATCACATGATCATGTCAATTGATGCAGAAAAGGCATTCAACAAAGTCCAGCACCCATTTCGTATAAAAACTCTCAATAAAATAAGTATAGAAGGGAAACTTCTCAACATAATGAAGGGCATCTATGCCAAACCAACAGCCAACATCATCCTTAATGGAGAGAGGCTGAAAACATTCCCCTTAAGAACAGGAACAAGACAAGGATGACCTTTATCTCCAGTCCTATTTAACATTGTGCTGGAAGTCCTAGCTAGAGCAGTAAAGCAAGAAAAAGAAATAAAAGGTATCCAAACTGATAATGAAGAAGTTAAACTGTCCCTGTTTGGGGATGATATGATATACACAGAAAACCCTAAAGACTCCACGAGAAAACTTCTGGAACTAATACAAAGATTCAGCAGAGTAGGCAGATACAAGATAAACATACAAAAATCAGTTGGATTCCTATGCACCAATAAAGAGGATGACAAAAAGGAAATCAGGAAAACAACACCAATTATAATAGACCCTTAAAAAATAAAATACTTAGGAATAAATCTGACCAGGGATATAAAGACCCATACAAAGAAACCTACTAAACACTACTGCAAGAAACCCAAAGGGATCTACAGAAATGGAAAAACATACCATGCTCATGGATAGGTAGACTCAACATTGTGAAAATGACAATTCTTCCCAAAGCAATTTACAAATACAATGCAATCCCAATCCAAATATTAACAACATTCTTTAAAGAGATGGAAAAACTAATCATTAATTTTATGTGGGAAGTAAAGAAGCCCTGGATAATAAAGCACTACTGAAGAAGAAGAAAGTAGGAGGACTCTCACTACCTGACCTCAGAGCCTACTATACAGCTACGGTAGTCAAAACAGCTTGGTACTGGTACAATGACAGATACATTGACCAAAGTAACAGAATTGAGAACCCAGATGTAAATCCATCTATCTACAGTCACCTGATCTTTGACAAGGGCTCAAAGTCCATCAAATGGGGAAAAGACAATCTTTTTAACAAATGGTGCTAGCAAAACTGGATGTCCATCTGCAAAAAAATGAAAGAGGACCCATACCTCACACCATATACAAAAACTAATTCAAAATGGATCAAAGACCTAAATATAAAGCCAAAAACTATAACGTTCATAGAAGAAAAAATAGGATCAATGCTAGAGGCCTTAATACACAGCATTAACAGGATACAAACCATAACCAACAACACACAAACTCCAGAAGATAAGCTAGATAACTGGGATCTTCTAAAAATTAAACATTTATGCTCATAAAAAGATTTCAGCAAAACAGTAAAAAGAGAACCTACAGACTGGGATAAGAATTTTGGACATTACAAGTCAGAAAAGGTCTAATCTCTAAAATCTATAAGAAAATCCAACGCCTCTACAACAGAAAAACAAATAATCCAATTAAAAAATGGACAAAGGAAATGAACAGACACTTCACCAAAGAAGACGTTCAAGAGACCAACAGACCCATGAAGAAATACTCGAGATCACTAGCCATTAGAGAAATGCAAATTAAAACCACAATGAGATACCAACTCGCCCCAGCATTACTGGCACCAATCAAAAACACTGGAAATAACAAATGTTGGAGAGGCTGAGGGGAAATCGGAACCCTTATGCACTGCTTGTGGGAATGCAAAATGATACAACTATTTTGGAAAATGATATGGCACTTCCTTAGAAAGCTAGTAATAGCAATCCTACTACTAGGAATATATCCTAGAGAAATAAGAGCCATCACACGAATAGACATATGCACACCCATGTTCATTGTAGCATTTTTCACCATAGCAAAAAGATCGAAACAACCTAGATGCCCGTCAACAGATGAATGGATAAACAAACTATGGTACATACACACAATGGAGTATTATGCAACGATAAAGAACAATGATGAATCTATGAAGCATCTCATAACATGGATGAAACTGGAGGATATTATGCTGAGTGAAGGAAGTCAATCACAAAAGGACAAATATTGTATGAGACCTTTACTGTAAAAACTCGTGAAAAAGTTTACACAAAAAAAGTAACCATCTTTGTTACGAGGGGTGGGAGGGGTTGGAGAGGGAAAACTAAGTGGACAATAGATAAGTGATAACTTTGGTGAAGGGTAAGACAGTACACAATACTGGGGAAGCCAGCCCAATTTGTACAAGGAAAGGTCATGGAAGACCCATAGACACATCCAAACTCCCTGAGGGACTGAATTGCTGGGCAAAGGGCTGTGGGGTCCATGGTCTCAGGGAACATCTAGCTCAATTGGCATAACACAATTTATAAAGAAAATGTTCTACATTCTACCTTGGTGAGTAGCATCTAGGGTCTTAAAATCCTGTGAGCAGCCTCTAAAATACTTCACTGGTCTCATCCCTTTGAGAGCAAGGGAAAATGAAGAAAACAAGATATAAGGAAAAGATTAGTCCAAAGGACTGATGGACCACAGCTACTACGGCCTTCACCAGACTGAGTCCAGCACAGCTAGATGGTGCATTGCTACCACCACTGACTGCTCTGACCAGGATCACAACAGAGGGTCCTGGACAGAGCTAGAGAAAAATGTAGAACAAAATTCTAACTCACAAAAAAAGACAAGACTTACTGACCTAACAGAGACTGGGGAAACCCTGAGAGTATGGCCCCCAGACACCCTTTTAGCTCAGTAATGAAGTCACCCCTGAGGTTCACCCTTCAGCCAAAGATTAGACAGCCCCATAAAACAAAACGAGACTAATGAACACAACAGTCCAGGGACAAGGACTAGAAGGCAGGAGGGGAAAGGAAAGCTGGTTAAAGGGAACCCAAGTTTGAGAAGGGACAGTGTTGACATGTCATGGGGTTGTTAACCATTGTCATAAAACAACATGTGTACTGTTTAATGAGAAACTATTTGTTCTGTAAACCTTCATCTAAACTACAACAAAAGTAAATAAATATTTTGTTGCTGTTTTTGGTCAAATCGATCCCAACTCATAGCCACCCCACATGACAGAGTAGAACTGCCACATAGAGTTTCCTAGGCTGTAATCTTTTACTGGAGCAGATCACCATCCCTTTTCCCCCACAGAGCCATTGGTAGGTTCCAATTGCTGACTCAGCAGCTGAGCGCTTAACCATTGCACTATCAGGGCTTCTTGTAGGCACTGTTAACCTTTCGATAAATATTTTTCCAGGCAGTTGTTTCTACTTGTATATGTTTGTACATATGTGTGTATAAATTTTTGTTTAAAAAATCATGCAAATCAGACTACATTGTAGCTGGTTTTTCACTTAATCTATTACAAACGTCTTATTTTTCAGCCCTGGTGGCACAGTGGTTAAAGAGTTTGGCTGCTAACCAAAAGGTTGGCAGTTTGAATCCACCAGCTTCTGCTTGGAAACCCTATAGAGCAGTTCTACTCAGTCCTATAGGGTCACTGTGAGTCAGAATCGACTTGACAGCAATGGGTTTACTTTTCAGTAAACTGGCTACATATACGTCTAAAATACGTAATGGTTCACTTTATATAGCATATTCGACTCTACATAGCATAAATTTGAAACTAATTCCTCACTGTTGAAATCTAGTTTATTTGTAATTTCTCAATGCTATTAACAACACTTCAATGAACACACTTGAATAAACATCTTTAAACACTTGTCTGATGATTTCTTTAGGATAAATCCCTAAAATTTTCTTTAGGATAAATTCCTTCTATGTTCAAGCATATTCACAATTTTAAGTACTTTATATTTTGGCAAATACTCTGCCACAAGCTTTTGCTAATTTACATTCCTGTCTGTTGCCCTTAATCATGAGCGGTACTCTGTAACTCTCTTTTGAAGAAGAAGATGGAGAGACAGGGAGAAACAGAGAAAAAGAGGGGAAAGAGAGAGACAAAAGAACTGGGAGAGAGAAATTCTGGAGCACATCACAATCCCTCTATGCTTCTATTTGATTTAGTTATTTCAATTTAAATTGATGCTTAATTTTTACAACTAATTTATTAGCATTGAATTAACTGAAAGGTTTCATGCATATTAATGAAGATTATAATTTGTATAATATTTTTAAAGACTTTTTTTTATAAAGCAAAACAGAAAAAATATTACCCACCAGAAACTATGCACCATGTTCTCATTGGAATCCATATTCCTGGTTCCCTGTTTTCTATTATAAAATTAATAGTACACTTTTTGTAGGCATAAAGTAGACCATGGTGTCTTACATAATTTAAACAACAACAATGAAAATTCCAGAAGAGTAATATATTAAATTCCACAAGCTTATCTTGAAAATATGAGGCATTATCTTTTATTTTTATTTTTGCGAATCCATTTGGGGGAAAAAAAATACCTAGTATCTCATGTTGTTTTAGTTCATATTTTTGTAATTACTAATGAAAATAAAACATAAATTATATTTATATGTAAATTAAAAAAAAAACTGTTGCTATTGAGTCAATTTCAATTCATGGCAACTCCATGTGTGTCAGAGTAGAACTGTGCTCCATAGTGTTTTCAGTGGTTGATATTTTGGAAGTAGATAGCCAGGCCTTTCTTCTGAGGCTCCTCTGGGTGGCCTCGAACCTCCAAACTTGTGGTTAGCAGCTGAGTGCATTAACTGTTTGATGTGGATATACGTAAATGTGTATATAATAAAACACAGCCTATAGTATATACACACTTTTTTTACTGTGTTTATCCTTTGCTTCATTTTCTTTATTGGGGTACCTGTCTCTTTTCTTATAGAATTGAATGAGCTTTTTTAAAATAAAGATATTAACTTTTTGTAATGAGAAGAAAAGCAAAATAAATATAGTATCCTAAAAATTATGAAACTGAATAAAATAGCTGTTTTGTAAATATTTCCTCCAGATTATCCTTTGTCTTAACTTCCATTCTTACAGATAAAAGCTAATTGCTTACGGTTAAAGTGATTGCTGTTCTAATCCTTAAAGGCCTCTACCTTTGCAGTCATGTTGAGGTCTTCACCACTGTGAATTATTCTGGTTTCCTTATAGATACATTTTTTAGCATTTGAATTTTTAATCTATCTGGAATTGATTCTCATGTAAGACCCAAGGGTTCAAGTTTTATCTTTATTTCTTTTCCTAAATGGGTAACCATCTGTGTCAATGCCCTGTGCTGAATAAGAATGACAACAATAATAATTGCTCACTTTTTTAGCATTTGTTATGTGCCAGATATTGTTCTAAACACATTTACATACATTAATTGATCCCTCCATGTCCCTCCGATTTGAAAGTCTACTGTCACTGTGGAGTAAATTATTTTCTGCCTTGAATCTATTTCTACTCTTGAATTTGATCTCTAAAGCACATGTTCCACAGGCAAGGAGAAAGGGTTTCCCTCCTCTGATCTCAACAGGGTGAGAGTTCTATGCAGGGAAGGAGGCAGTTTACGATTCTTTGAAGTTACTTTCTTTTTTCACTATCTACTGTGTGTCTTTTATCTGTGTTCATTATTGACAAGATGTCCTGTCTGATTTATTTTACTCCGGTTATTTTTTCTTCCTATAAAAGCTATACATATCCCTAAGGAAGACACAGAAAACTAGAAGATAGTTATAATTCCATCACTTTTAATATTTTGGAGAATTTCCTCTAGTGTTATTTCTTGGCAAAGTTTGTGGGGGAAGAAGGTTGTTTTTCACACTTGTGATTGTATTACACGTACGCTGTTAATATTTTTCATTTAGCATTATAACATTATAATGCTGATATTTTTTCAAAGTTAACATAAAAGCTTTAAAGGTTAATGATATTCTTCTAATGGAGATGCCATAATTAAGCTAATTATTACCCCAGTGAACATTTTGGTTATTTCCCTTTTTTTTTTTTTTTTGGTAGCTATGTAATGCTGCAGTGAACATCTTCGTGCTTAAACTTTTTCTGTATTTAAGATTATCTCCTTAGCATATGTTTCCAGAAATCAATATATAGAGACAAAATCCATGAACATCTTGAGGCTCTTAATAAATACTATCAACTTGCTTTATCCAAAAGTATTATACCAATTTACACACTCTCCAACAAAGCATGACCCTGCATCAAAAATTATGTCAGTATTACATATGATTGTTTTTTGCCCTAGATTATGCCTTTTTTGTTTATTTTATAACCCACTGAGGCCAGCTACAGGCTCTCTGGTCCTTGGCCACAAATCTCACCCCTGGTTTCAGCCATTTATATCACAAATTCAAAGAATCTGTCCTGGCTGATCCTGTAAGTACAGCTTAAAGGAAGAGATTGTGTCCATAATACAGTGGCTGCTGTCATAGGGCCCACTTTCCCCTTTGGGAGCCCTGGTGGTCCAGTAGTTAAGAGTTTGGCTGCTAACCAAAAGGTCAGCAGTTCCAATCCACCAGCTGCTCCTTGGAAACCTTACAGAGCAGGTCTATTCTGTCCTATAGGGTGGCTATAAGTATACAGGGACAATCAGCATAGAAGTCCTGATTATGCAAGCCAGGCCCACAGTAGAGGATTCAAGTGCTGTCAAGTCTTGTGGTTAGATTAGGGGAAGATTGTCTTCTATAATTTAGGGAAGAAGACTGGGAAGATCGAGGCA
Source organism: Trichechus manatus latirostris (assembly GCF_000243295.1). Taxonomy (NCBI): domain Eukaryota; kingdom Metazoa; phylum Chordata; class Mammalia; order Sirenia; family Trichechidae; genus Trichechus; species Trichechus manatus. The sequence goes on along the minus strand of NW_004444014.1, from coordinate 2,809,444 downwards.
AGGCTACAGGCTGGGCTGCACTTCATGGAAGAGGACTATTTCTAGAGAACAAAGAAAATCCTGGACACAATGACAGTGCAGCATGCAAACAAGGAACCATGACTACAGAGTTAGGCTAACCTGAGAGAATGGGAAACTGGAAAAAGCAATGCTAGGAATGAGGTCGGGGGAGGGTGATATGGGGGTCGCTAACTCTTGAATCTATCTGGCAACAAAGGCTCTTACATTGGATCCTGAATGGATTTCATTTAAAAATCCCACCAGCTGGAGTCTCCTTAATTTGCTACAAGTCTTTGTGTGAGGCATGCCTCTTGGCTAATCACATGGAATATCATTTTTGTGAAAAGGCATGTAGACAAAACACAATGCATAGATAGGCAAATATTTTTTTTCTGTGGTGGACAGATCGATTTTGTGCCCACAATGACACTAAGTTCCACGTTTCTTACAGTTTTTCTCATGAGTTTTATCTCACTTGGGCAAGAGTATATTTAATGATGTGGGACGCAAGCACTTGTGAACAAAGAAAGCTTATGGATTTGCCGATCGTCCTTGGGAAATACTGTATCACAACATTACACGAATCTACAAATTACCTCTAAGGCCGAATTTTCCCAAGGCTATGTCCCCTCTATGTGGGAAGTGTCATGAGCAATTCAGGTCTTATATTATCTTCCAGCAAGCATTCCCAGGTATATAGGGAATATTCCTGCCTTCTTATCTTTCTACTCACTCCTTGGGATGATCTGCTGGATTCTTTACAATCCCATTCTTTATAACCCAGATAAAGACCCTTCCCAGATTCCTATCCCCAGAATCCAGCTAAAACTCCATCCATCACAGGGGACTGCTGACCAACTTTCTCTTCAAACTCCTATGAAATTAGTCACTTGTGCTACACGATCTCACATTTAATTATACAGTGTTGTTATCTCACTCTTGCATAAAGCTGAAAGCTTTGGCCTTAGTTGATACTAACTTGCTTAGTATCAGGGAGCATATCTTCTATATTTTTCCGTATTTCAATGGATTTCTAGGAAAGTTCTGAGCACACAGAGAATACTTAATAAAGCATCCTGATTTAAATATATATATACATATATATGTATGTATGTATATGAGTGAGTGTATATATATATGTACCTATATCATATTTTTTGCACAAATAACGCACACCTTCTACGTCTCTTTGCCAGCTGTGCCCTCCCCCCCGCAAGATATTTTCATAAGTGTCACTATGCCAATTTTTTTTACATGTTGCTGTAAAAAAATTAGCATAGTGCGCTTATGAAAATACCTCATGGGGGAGGACAAAGCTGTCAAACAAACATAGAAGGTGCATATTAATTGTGTAAAAATACAGTCCATACTGTATATACACACATAGAGATAGATGGATGCATGGATGGATGGATGGAAGGATGGATGGATGGATACACAGACAGATAGATAGATAGGCAGGTAGAAAGATAAATAAAAGAATTATATTGCCTGCCTGCGAAGTGCCTTGGAATTTGGAACTTGTAGAATCTATACAAATGTAATGCATTGTTACCAGTATTAATATTAAATGGTATTAAGTTCTAGACAAGATACTATGCAGCACTCATTCTAATTACCAAATGGTAACAAACTAGGGTTGGGGCACCAATTGGGCAGTTGGTCACATCCCTGGTATTCAGGAAATATGGGCCCTGCATTACTGGGATATTCCCAGAGCAGGTGGAGAAGTCACATTGACCTGGGTCCCTGGGACCCTTCCAGGAAACCTGGCCTTCTGGGTTCTGCTGCACCTGCTCTAGGGAAGGATTGCTCCCTGCCCAGAGAGAAACTTTGCCCTTTGGCCGTATTTGGCTGTGCGCGTCTTCTTTAGCTGTGAATGTTCATTATTTCTATTTATACCTGAGACTATATTTATGGATAATCTATTGAGGGAGGAAATATGGCTCAGGTGATTGGGAGTGACAGGGCTGTATTTAATGGCTACAGCAAATAACCTTCTAACGGGCGAAAGAGTGTCATATCTCACGGTTATGATGTCTTCAAAAGGTGATATTTCTGGCTGTATCATCATAGCTGTGAAAAGCATTTTCTCAGCATCTGAGAAAAATGGGAGGACCGTGGGGTGATGGAGGTGCACTCCAGACGGACCGATATTAATCACCCCACCCCCGCCTCAACTTTCGTCTATATGGAAGGACAGACATTTTTGATTAGGGGAGGGACAGGTGGGAAAGGTACAGACTTTACAGCTTTCAAGATGGGGAGCTCAGGGCTATGCAACTGGGATGGCGCCAACCTTAGGAAAATAGCTTAGAAGAGAGAATTTTCTGTGACGGTACCTGTTCCCTGTCAGCACCGTCTTGCTCCTCCAGCCCCTGTGATGGATCTGCCTCTGGCCAGCACAGAGGAAGACCCAAGGTCCAGGCCTGTCGCCTCATCTCATTTGCCAACCCTATCAGAGCTGCTGATGCTCTCAATCCACTTGTAAATGTGAACTGAGTTCCTGCTGATGTGCCTGGAATTATGCTGGGCATTAGGGGAGCACAGGAATTATAACACAGAACCCTGACCCATTGCCTCAGGTAATACTTCCTCTAGAGACACAAATTATACCAAGGCACATACTTTACTTACATTGTAACCCTTGCATGAAGATATGCACTGCAAAATGTAGTTATGAATTTATTTTCTCTGCTTTTGTGAAAAGGGTTGGCTCAGGGAGTTGTAGCATAATACGAGAACTACTTAGGACTACCAGTTCTCCCTCCCACCTCCACCAGTGCTGCTCCTGAAAAAGTATACCCTTCTCCTCCACTTAAATACTTGCCGTTGAGTTGATTTCAACTCATGACAATCCCATGTGTGTCAGAGTAGAACTGTGCTTCATAGGATTTTGAATGGCTGATTTTTCGGAAATAGATTGTCAACAGGCCTTTCTTCCAAGGTGCCTCTGGATGGACTCAAGCCTCCAACCGAGAATGTTAACCGTCTGCACCGCCCAGGGACTCCTTCTTCTCCACTTCGCCACCATCAAGACCTAATTCCAACCATACCTCATTCATGAATCTAGTCCACACTACCCTTTTGCCTTTTCTGAAGATGTTTTTGCTTAGTTGTCCTAGCCTCGTCTTGTCTCAATTTTTGACCCAGATTTTTGGCACCATATCAGTAACACAAAAGTGTCTTGTTCACTGATTATTTCACATAGTGTATCGCTGCAACCTTTTATACACATGGAGATACTGCACCTTTCTTTTCGTTTACGGTATTCAGCCCAGAATTAGGTACAGCCCAATCCTCTTGGTTTGGAAAATTTGATCTCCTATTGGACCCCTAATTTTCCTTTTTTCCTGACCTCATTCTGAGCCTAATTAGCCATTTCACTATAATATTAATAACTATTAGATATATCAATATAGATAAAGAAGCTATTATTATCCCCGTTTACCACAGATAAGGAAACCGAGGCTCTGGATAATGTTTTTTTGTCCAAAGCCACATAGCACAGAGGGACGGGTTCACGCAGTGCACCATTTTTTTGCGTAAAATTATATAGCCTTATCTATGAGTCAGAATCGACTCAACAGCAGTGAGTTTGGTTGGTTTTGATCACAAGGGGATAAGAAAGAGAATGTGAATGACCTCATGCAGTTAACTTCAAACTATATTACTACTTCGTACAAATCACAGGAAAAAGGTCTCAACCATAGCAAAGAGAAGTGGTTAGGGCCTTATCCACCACACAGAAAGCATTCAATACATGTTTGCTATTGTCTGTTAAAGGAGCCCAGGTGGTGCAGTGGTTAAAGCACTCGGCTGCTAACGAAAGGTGGCCGGTTCGAACCCACCAGGCACTCCATGGGAGAAAGATGTGGCTTCCGTAAAGATGTACACCTTTGAAAACAGTATGGGGAAGTTCTACTCTTTCCTATAGGGTCACTATGAGTTGGAATCAACTTGAAAGTGGGTTTATTATATGTTATATATTATTATCATATTATACATTTGTTGTTATTTTTATTATGTTAGAGTGATCTGGGAAGCTTTTTTTCCCCAAAATCCACAAGAGTGTATTCGAATAAATTGGGGATGAGAGAAAAGGCGTGGGTTTGTGTAAGCACTTTGAATAAATCCCCAGATGATTCCACTACATCTCCTCTGCCCTGCCCACCACCACACCCAACTCATACACACACATGCACGCACACACATAACTTATACCTATTCACTCAAGGAATCTAGAGACTATGGATCAGTACTCTGTTCTTGAAGTGGATTTTAATTAATGAGCACAATTTGATTCTTCATTATTGTTTTGTTAGTATAACAATGATAATAATAATAACTATTTGTCATTTTCCATTATAAGCCAACTCCTTGGATCTAGTCTTACAATTGCTCCTGTTAGTAGCCACAGCAGTGGTGTGACTGTTTGCATAGTGACTGGGGCACTTCAAATAATAAAGGAGGAATGCTGACTCAAAAGAACATAGCCACATGTCATCTACAAAATACGTGATGCAGAGGGGCACACGGGCAGTTTGATTGCTGCTTGTTTGGAAAATGTGGCAGCGTTGCTTTTGGTTCTGTGGCAGAGGAGAGTTGCTGTTATCTCAAGTGGATGGCAGCAGAGTTTGGGGGGCCAGCCCCTCCATCATGCCTGTGTCTCTATAAACAAAAGCTCAACAGGAATTAGGATCTCTGTCCCATGGCTCCAAAACAGAGTATCATTTACCAAGTTACACACACAATAATTGAAGCATTTCCCCTTAAAGAAATTTGCAACTTGCAAAAGTCATTGTTCAGCTCTTGGGTTTCCCAAAACCTAAACAAGTTGGAATAACTCGAGTAAACAGCCTGGTGGAAAATATTACAGGCTCCACTCTCTGCATGCAGAAGCCTCAAATCAAAGGCAGGACAGGTAGCGTGGTTCTGTTTGTTTACCTGGGTTTCCATGCACACATCAAGACAATATCCCATTTACTGTGCGGCTTTCTTGTTTTAAGTTATTTTTAAATGTTTTTATTAATGTCAGCCTAGCTTTTTCTGTTAGTTTTTGTTTCTGATGAGCCTTTGGGTACTGAATATAGTGAAATTTTAACTATTTATGAAAAAATGCAGAGGTTGAATAAACCCAGAGAGTTGAGTTTTCTACATAACTAGGTATTGAAACATCAACATTTATTTTTATTTTAACAAATATCTTTATACTGCCCCACCTTTTCAGACCTATGTTTATGTAAATGCTTGTTACGGTTCTGACCTGATGCAGCATTCTGGAGTGTGTAGATGTGCATTCCTAGGTAAAAAAATTTTGAACTACTGTGCTCGTAAGTTCTTGTATTTGGTCTTCTCTCAAGCCATCCATGATCTGTCATTTCCCTGGGGCAGCATATCTGACCATGTCAGTCTCTTCTCTAATTCTGCTGTCACCACTGCCATAAAATTCAAACCAAATAGTCTCTGAGGGGCCTCAGGGGACTCTCCCAAGGGTCAAGTGCACAAACTTCAGGTATTTGTCGAATCTATTTTGCCACCAAGAGCTGTTGTTTGGTTCTTCCTGTTTCTATGTTCTGTGTTCTGAGAGTGAGTGAAATGAGAAATAGCGAAATTCCAGATAGGTGAGATGTTACTGACCTCTGTCCCGTTGCTGTCAAGTGGATTCAGACTCACAGCAACCCCATAGGACAGAGCAGAACTGCCTCATAGTGTTTCCGAGACTCTAATCTTCAAGGGAGCTGGTCACTACATCTTTCTCCTGCAGAGCCGTTGAGTGTTCAAACTGCTGACCTCTTGGTTAGTAGCCTACTGCTTAAGCACTGAGCACAGGGCTCATTCCTGACCTCTGCAGACTGGCTTTATCTTACAAATACCTACTTGCTTTGTTGAATTTTAACAAGGACCATAATACAGAAATCATTTAATAATAGCTACCAGTGGCAGCTCCTCAGTCTAGAAGATCCTAATAGGTACAAGTACCGCTATTACCATCTTTAAGAGTGGTATCTGAAGTCCTTAGGAATGTAGGTATTCATCCAAGAGCACAAAGCTTGTTAGTTAGAGAACCAAGATTTGAACCCAAGTGTGGCTTGCTTCTAAGACCTGTGCTATTTCTATTACACCAAGCCACAGAGAGTGAATAATTGAAAACATTTTGAACTGTGGCAAGATTACCCTGGGATTGTGTTTTCTGGCTTCTTGGCCAAACCGCTACTAAATAATATAGTTTCAGAATATGTGGTGACTAACTGTTCTGTATGTATTTTTTTAAAAAACTGCCAAGTAAAGTTGCTATCACTCTAAAACTACTGAAAATAGCCATAATGAAAAATTTTACGTCAGTAAATAGAGCAAAGTGGCACAGGTTACCAACAGCAACAACAGAAAAACACTAAACCCACTGTCATCCAGTCAATTCCAACTCATTGTGACCCTATAGGACAGAGTAGAACTGCCCTATAAGATTTCCCAGGCTGTAAATCTTTACGGATGCAAACTGCCACATCTTTCTCCTGCAGAGTGGCTAGTGGGTTCAGACAGCAACCTTTCAGTTTGCAGCCAAGCACTTAACCACTGCGCCACCAGGGCTCCTCACATTTATTTTTTATTTAATTATAAATACATGATAAATTCACATGGTTCAAGCAACAAAAATTATTTTAAGAAAATGTATAGAGTCAAATGTCTCCCTCCCTTTTTTATCCTCTTTTGGCTCAGTACTCACCCACCCCCATAGGCCACTGACAAGCTTGGGTATCCTTCTAGTATTGATTTACGTCTACATAAGCAAAAGCAAACACAGTCGGCTCTTTGTACTAGTGTTCTGTAAAGTCACTGTGAACACTGAGTTAGTGATTACTGAACCATTGCTCCTAGGGCAAGTACAGGGTAAGTTCCTGCAAGCCTCTGGTCACAACATTTTCTTCAACTGATCAGTGCATAACCTTGTCATATGTGTGTTTCTGTCAGAAGACACTTTGTTTATTGTATACTATTGATTTATTAACATTGAGCCCAAGGCCAACAGCACTATAACTCATGCCTGAATGAAGCTTATATAACACACATTTCAACATTATGCTTTAGGAACATTTTGAACAGCAAAATCACCAACAAAAAGCACAAAAAATGTGAAAAACACGGCACTAAATAGACCAGAAAAAGGACACTTGTTTACAGTATTAGAGCTGAAACAAGAAGGCAGAGTGTCGCCTTGCTTGACCTCAGCTGAGAATGTGCATATTTGGTGACAGATTTTTTGTTGCTCTGCACATGTCCATGAAAACTCCATGAGTATTAATTCTGGGATTACAAATAAATTTTAGTGAGTAGGTGAATTCACAAGGAGCCCTAGTGGCACAGTGGTTAAAATGCTTGGCTGCTAACTGAAAGGTCAGCAGTTCAAAGCCATCAGCTGCTCCGCAGGAGATATATGTGGCTTCCATAAAGATTTGCAGCCTGGAAACCCTACGGGACAGTTCTACTCTGTCCTACAGGGTCACTATGAGTTGGAATCAACTCGATGGCAATGGGTTTGGTTTGGGTTTTCGGTTTAGGTGAATTCACAAATACAGAATTTGCAAATTATGAAGATAAACTATGTATACGATTTTATCCCATTTAAAAAATTAGCATAATGTTTATCTTTGCTTTTATCAGTTAATAATATACCATGGAGATCTTTCCATATCACTATATACAGAGCTTCTTCGTTCTTTCTAGTTTCAGCATATTCTATAGTATGATTATACCACAATTTATTTAAGCAGTCTCCATTGATGATCGTTTGGGTTGTTTCCACTTGTTTACGCTTACAAACAATCCTGACATAGGTCATTTTGCACTTGTACAAGCTGGAGGATAGATTTCCATAAGTGAAAATCTGGGTCTAAAAAGGATATATACTTATAATTCCATGGGTATCATATTTTTTCACAGATAATGTGTGCCTTCTGCATTTGCTTGCCAGCAGCCCTCCCCCAACGAGGTATGTTCGTAAGTGCACTATGCTAGTTTTCCTTTTACAGCAACATGTGGAAGAGGAGTGGCATGGTGGCACTTATGAGGGTGCCTCGAGGGGGAAGATACAGACAGCAAACAAACGTGTACTGCGTTAAAATTTGGTAATGTTCAATTGATATGACATTTTACCCTCCACTAGGAGTGAGAGGGAAACCCTGGTGGTGTGGTCGTTAAGAACTACTACTGCTAACCAAAAGGTCTGCAGTTCAAATCCCCCAGCCGCTCCTTGGAAACTCTATATGAGGCAGTTCTATTCTGTCCTATAGGGTCGCTATGAGTCGAAATCGACTCGACAGCAATGGGTTTAGTTTTTTCTTTTTTTATGAGTGAGAGTGCCTGTTGCTTCATAACCTTGCAACAGAATATATTGTCAGACCTTTAGATTTTTTTCAATTGATAGATGAACAATATCTCATCAAAGTTTTAATCTGCAGTGCTCTTGTTATGAGAGATATAGAAAATATTTTCATATATTTAAAAGCCATGTATATTTCTTTAACTTTGAAGTGCCTGTTCATTTGCTTTGCCCATTGATATGCCTACGATCTGAGTTGCCAAATATTTTTTTTCAAGTCTGTTATTTGCCTTTTGACTTTGCTTATGGTGGCTTTGTTCATTTGTTTTATCATGCAGAAGTCTTTAAAAATTTTGTTTAGTCACGGTCATATTTATCAATCCTCTCCTTACAGTGCCTGGATTTGGAGCCATGGTTAGATGGATTGTTCATGACACTTTTGACAAAGGCCTTGATTTGGTGGTGTCTGAAAGTTGCAGTGTAAAGCACACTAGAATAAGGCTCAGCAGTGTTGGGTCCTGGGCCCGTGATAGTACTCAATCATTGGGCGAAATTTGGTGAGTTATAATCCCTCTGGATACAGAACTACAGAATCAACTGTCATCCACCCTCTTGTTTTCTGAGTGGTATGAGAGGTTGGCTTATTTGGGAAACAGAAATAACTTCCTAATTGAATAGTCAAATTGATCCTTCTAAATTGATTAAGAACAAATGAGCCCAAGCAATTTAACTGGATAAACAAATTAACCAACTTGGCAATGTAGAAGCAAAATTCCTTCAGATATTTATCAAACATTGAAATATCAATTGTTCAAAATCGTTAGCATGACAATAAAGAATAAGCACCAAGGTTAAAATCCTGTGGTCCTGTCTTAACATTATTTCTTTTTCGTTTTGTTTCCTTTTTTTAAGCTGAGGTACAAACGAGGAAGATTCCTTGGGTGACACAAACAGTTAAGCACTCCAGTACTTGCCAAAATGTTGGCAGTTCATGTCCACACAGAGGCGCCCAGGAAGACAGACCTAGAGATCTACTTCCGAAAGTTCACAGCCTTGAAAACCCTGTGGGGTAGTTCTACTCTGCACACGTGGAATCTCCGTGAGTCAGAATCAACTCAACTGTAACTAACAACAACAACACAAATGTGGAGAATGGGGAGTGGAGAATGGGTTGTCAACAACGGCGACTTTAAGAGAGTGTGATGGAAGCCTGAGTAGCAAAATCAGGCCTGATACTCTGCACCCACGTAGCCCTACCTCTGGGTAAAAGTGAAGGTGCTGATTAAGTCTAGCCCATCACCACTTCAGGCTTTCTCCCATCCCTGGAATGGGGTCATCTCCCAGAAGTCCCCAGTTTTAAAGACTTAGTTTTCAATCCGTGTGACAGGCAGAAGAGCCGAGTCTACAAGTGTAGTAAAAATATTATGAGTCCTTCCATTGGCAAAATGCAAATATAAAAAACTAACAATATACCCTTCATCTACTAATTTTATATTTCTTTTGAGACAAGCTATAAAAGTTTTTTTTTTTATTTCCCCCTCCTGGTTTTATTTCTCTTTCTTTATATACACACATAATATTTCCCATTGTATTCTTTATGTTTACAGATAGTCTCTGCTCCATTACTTTCTTAAATCAGATGAAAATCACTTACAATGTTTACAGGGCTAAACAGGAGTAAAAATGGGAAAAAGTGGCAAATTGGACACCAGGGATGGCCCTTAAGGATGCTTTTTTCCCGTGGAAACCAGCTGTCTTCTTCGGAGGCTTGGCTAGACCTTGATTAAGTGGATTAGACCATAGAACCATCAGTCTGTTGATATAAGCACTGTCCACATAGGCATCACTTTTAACTTTCTGAGAATTGCAACATTCAGAGCCTAATTTGATTCCAGTGAGGTGAGTAATTAAATAGGCAGGAGCTTTTATTCTTAGTTTGAACCCAAGAGGTGTTAAAAATGTACTCAAGATGACCACACAGATATTTGGGCACATTCTCCCTGGAAAAAGAAATGTTCTATGAAGTCTTTTAATTAAATAGCCATGATTTTATTACAGATACATCTAGGGAAGGTGGAGTGAAGGAATTATGCTAAATTGTGGGGGGAGGGATCATCGAGGTCTGAAGGGGTAAAAGTGGAATGACAGACACAATATGTTACAGAGGCAACCAAATAAAATGACTATAATAATATAAGGACATCAGGAAGAAGAGTCCACAGGCCTACCTTTGATTGTCACTCAGTTTCTCCTCTCAACCACAAAAGGTGGGCATGAAATCATAGAATTTCAACCTTTAAAATTCCTGTAGAGTTTAGTTAATGCCTTTCTTATGACATTTGTCACATTATATGTTTTAAAGAAATTTGCAAAGTGCAAAAAAGAAAGGAACATTTGTCCATACTCCTACCACCCATAATTAGCCACTCACATGCTACCTATAGGGCCCTCATCTCCAGCCGCTTATGCTGATTTTAGCTCTGTCCCATTTCCCACTGCAGAGGCTTTCCTGGGACTGAGCTTCAAAACCCAAATGTCTTCCTTCCCACTCTCCTTCATCTAATTATGACGGCCTTACATCCTGCTCCTTCCCCTCCAGGCCCAGCTCCCTAGTTCCCAAGGACACAGCCAGCTAATCTGTTAACCCATCTGTGCCAATGTGCTGATTAATGGAGGCTAACGCATGAATGGAAACCCTAGTGGTGTAGTGGTTGAGTGCTATGGCTGCTAACCAGAAGGTCGGCAGTTCAAATCTACCAGGTGCTCCTTGGAAATTCTATGGGGAAGTTCTACTCTGTCCTACAGGGTTGCTATGAGTTGGAATCGACTCGACCGCAACAGGATTGGTTTTGGTTTGTTTTGTTTTTCATGTATGAATGGTTCTACCCCTGCCTTCTCTCCTGGGCAATCCGTGTATTTTAGCTGTAAGATGACTTCAGGAGGCTCTGAGGCTTGACTCAAAAGGAAGTTATCAGGCACTGGGGAGGGCAATAGGGAACTCTTAGGGGCACCTACATCTCACTTTGAGTAGGCAACCACTCCTAACTATCACCAAGTCAGCTCTGATGACTAGAAAGTAACACCAGAGATGAAGAAGCCTAGGGCTCCAACCCAAACTAGCTACAGAGACCACTTGGGTAAACTCAACTTTAAAGCGCTCATGGGTTGGGAGAGGGCAGGTAAACATTATGCGTGCTGTGGAAGTAGTACAATAGTCCTGGCGTTGCTTTAGCTTCACTTTTGCCAAGAGGAAATAGTAGCAGCTAAATGAGGTCACTATGATTTGGAATCAACTCGACGTCAGTGAGAATTGATTGAAATGGGAAATGGGGTCAGATTTGCTGTAGTGGCTTGAACAAAATAACAAAAGGCAAAAGATTGTTGTGCAAAGAATTATAGGATACATGAGACCCCAGAAGGCCATCTACTCCAACCCTTGCCAAACTGAGGCTTAGATGTGCCCAGAGAGATATCCCCTTCACCACAATGCTGGGTTTAAAGATGATGATGTTGGATGTTCCAGCCTCAGAAATGCAGTGAAAACTCCTAACATCATCACCACTAGCATCCTTGCATGTTACTGGATGATGGGTTGGTGATAGATAAAAGGGACAGCCCTACACCAGCTCCAAGTGGCTTGATTTTGGGGCATTGTAATGAGGCTGAAATGAACAGGGTGCTAGACATGTTTTGCCTATACTTTATTTTTTTAATTTCATAACAAGGGTGGAAGTAGATATTATTTACAGAAAAGGAAATTGCATCTTGAAAATGTTTTAGGTTATGTCCAAGTTCTTGAAACTAATAAAGGGAGAGATCCGAAGTTGAAATTTGAGTCTCTACAGTTCTGAAAAACTTCTTTCTACTATGCTGAGTTATCCCTGAGATGCAAATGATGCTCGGGAAAACCGCAGATGTTTTTCTTTAGGTTAGTCTTTATAAAGATCATATTATACGTATGATGTTCACCCAACATATGGACAGACTGCCAATTTATCATTACCTTCAACTCTTCAATTCACTCTCACAATTTCTGACCTCATCTTATTTTGTTCATTCCTTCAAATCCCTGGGAGTTTCAAGCATAAATGTTAGAGGGAGTACAAACCCCACCCTCCCCACCACTTTCAGTGACTACATAGCATCCACCCAAGACCTTTGGAGGATTTTGTTAAATGACAAATCCAAGTCAGTCAAAGGTCTCCAGGAGGTGTTTTGTGCTCTGTTCTGGGCTAAGGTTGGATCTCCTCCAATTACTATTTCTCTACCTGTAGATTGATGCAAATCAATGTGTTCCCTAAATGGTGGGGCCAGATGCTCTGAATTCAGTTTCAGCTGGCCCGAGATTCACCCTTCCCCTCCCTCTCCCAGTGCTGGTGTTCCCCAGGAGTCCCTCTAAGGAGAATGCCATCAAGATGTAAAGAGAGCTGCTTCCCAGCTGGGATCCCAGAAAGTGTTACAAGAAATACCCTCACACCATTCCCATCCCTACTAACCCGAGTGGGGCAGACCTGGTGCTCTGTCTCTCCCACTGTAGGGGACATGCAACGAGAGGGAGCAATTGATACTCCTACAAATATATGGTGGCAGTCATCAATAGTCAAAGATGGATTAATTCATACAATTATGCATTAGTTTTCCCTTGAAAAACAGATCACTTTTAACTCAGGAAACTTAAGAGAAAATTGGAAAATATTAACTGAAGAAAGAGGCTGGGAAAGGCTGTGGAGCTTGGGAACCCGCTATGGGAAACCCCCAGCAGTTCTAGGAGTTCTCAGGAGCAGGCGTCACGTTGCCTGGGAGAGTCTGTGTTTTGTTGGTATTTCCCATAGCATCTAGTAGAGCAGTCTCCTCACTAAAAGGGTTTTGCATTAGAGAGAAGATACGTACCTGCGGAAGGATACCTAGAGAAATAGGTAAGAAATTAAAAGAGACATAGTGATAAAAATCAAAAGTGCAATGGTTCTTCAGAGAATAAGAGATTTACTTTAATCTCCAATGGTAGGCTTCAAGGAGAAGTTGAGGCTTGAGCAAGGCCCAAAAGGAAGCTGAAATTCATAGACAGGCAGAAAAGAGGTGGAAAAGACATAGGAAGTGACATAGGATAAGTAACGGCCTAGAAAGGAAGGTATATGTAAGTCTAGTCGGGCTCCAGTATTCCTGCTGTACTGTGTAGGACAAACGTTTTCCATTTTTAGCTATGTCATTTCAAATATTTATTTAATACAAATACTTATTTAATGCTTAGTCTGCCATGTTAAAAGCCAAGAATTCATTCAGAACTTTTCTCCTCAGAATCATGAGCATTATTCAGATGAAGCTTTTAGGGAAACATATAAAATTGTAAAAAAATTTAGTTCACAAAATCAGGTGAAATAAAAGTAGGAAAAAAACCCTGAGACATGCAGACTAAACAAAATCAAAATTGATAATTCAACTGAATTAACCCGGTAATTGAAAAGGGAGGCTTACGTGGTTAAAAAAAAAAAAAAAAAGATAAAAGCCTGTTTCATTTAGATAATTGTCTCCTCTTGCTTTTGTCTCTGATCAGTGGTAAGAGAACTCTGGGTATATTTTACCTGGTAAAATAATTTCTAACTTATGAATTGTGGGATTCTGTGTGAGTTTTCAAACTGCCATCTTTTGGCTTGTTTACTTATTATAAATATTTGCTTTCATTTCATTAGTTTATGCTATTATTATTATCTTTTTATCTTTATTTCAAAGGAGCCCTGGTGCCATAGTGGTTAAGCGCTCGGCTGCTAACCAAAAAGGTCTGCAGTTTGAACCCACCAGCTGCTCCAAGGGAGAAAGACATGGCAGTCTGCTTCCCTAAAGATTACAGCCTTGAAAACCCTATGGGACAGTTCTACTCTGTCTTATAGGGTCACAATGAGTAGAAGTCAACTCAACAGCAGTGGTTTTTATCTTTATTTCCTTCCTTCTACTTTTACGGAGCCTGGGGGCGTAATGGTTAAGAGCCCAGCTGCTAACCAAAAGGTCAGCAGTTCAAATCCACCAGGCACTCTCTGGAAACCCTATGGGGCAGTTCTACTCTGTCCTGTAGGGTCGCTATGAGTCCAGGACCAGCTTGATGGCACCTAACAACAACTTTTATAGGTTTGTTTTGCTGTTCTTTTCCCTAACTTCTGTAGATGGATAATGACTTCTGACTCATGATTCATTGACGTTTCAGCCTCTATTCTTTTCTATTGTATACATTTAGGGCTGTAAATTTCACTCAAAGTATGACTTGAACCACATCCCAAAAGTTTCAATACATTGTATTTTAATTATCATTTAGTTCTATCAGTCTAATTTATATTGTGATTTTTTATTTGATTAATGAATTACTTAAAAATGTATTGTTAAATTTCAAACATTTGGAGGATTTTCTGGTTATCTTTTTGTTACTAATTTCTACTTGATTCCACTTTAGTCAAAGAAATTCTCTGACCTTTAAAATGCATTAGTCCTTTGAAATGTGTTAAATCATGCTTTATAGTTCATGTTCCATGCATATCTTTTCTGTATTTTCCATTGTTTTCCTCTCTATGCTTTGGTCTGGATATCTTTTATTGACCTAACTTCTAATTTACAAGTCCTTTCTTCAATTGTATCTAATCTGCCATTAAATCTATTCATGTTGTTGTTGTTGTTAGGTGCCATCTAGTTGGTTCCCATTCATATGGACCCTATATACAACAGAATGAAACACTGCTCGGTCCTGTGCCATCCTCACAATTGTTGTTATGCTTGAGCCCATTGTTGCAGCAACTGTGTTAATCCATCTCGTTGAGGATCGTCCCTTTTTCACTGCTTTACCAAGCATGATGTCCTTCTCCAGAGACTGTTCCCTCCTGATAATATGTCAAAAGTATGTGAGACAAAGTCTTGCCATTCTTGCTTCTAAGGAACATTCTGGCTGTACTTCTTCCAAGACAGATTTGTTTGTTCTTCTGGCAGTCCATGGTATATACAATATTCTTCACCAACACCATAATTCAAAGGCATCAATTCTTCTTCAGTCTTCCTTATTCATTGTCCAGCTTTGGCATGCATATGAGATGATTGAAAACACCATGGCTTGGGTCGGGCCCACCTTAGTCCTTAAAATGATGTCTTTGTTTTTTATCACTCTAAAGGGGTCTTTTGCAGCAGATTTGCCCAATGCAACGCATCACTTGATTTCTTGACTGCTGGTTCCATGGGCATTGATTGTGGATGCAAGTAAAATGAAATCCTTGAAAACGTCAATCTTTTCTCCCTTTATCATGATGTTGCTTATTGGTCGAGTTGTGAGGATTTTTGTTTACTTTATATTGAGGTGTAATTCATACTGAAGGCTGGGTCTTTGATCTTCATCGATAAGTGCTTCAAGTCCTCTTCACTTTCAGCAAGCAAGGTTGTGTCATCTGTACATCACAGGTTGTTAATGAGTCTTCCTCCAATCCTGGTGCCCCGTTCTTCTTCATATAGTCCAGCTTCTCAGAACTTTTGCTTAGTATACAGATTGAATAAGTATGATGAAAGGATACAACCCTGATGCACATCTTTCTTGACATTAAACCACACAGCATCCCCTTTTTCTGTTCGAACGGCTGCCTCTCGGTCTATGTACAGGTTCAACATGAGCACAATTAAGTGCTCTGGAATTCTCCTCATTCTTCACAATGTTATCCATAATTTGTTATGATCCACACAGTTGAATGTCTTTGCATAGTCAATAAAACGCAGGTAAACTTCTTTTTGGAACTCTCTGCTTTCAGCCAAGATCCATCTGACTTCAGCAATGATATCCCTGGTTCCACGTCCTCTTCTGAATCTGGCATGACTTTCTGGCAGTTCCCTGCCGATGTACTGCTGCAATCATTTTTGAATTATCTTCAGCAAAATTTTACTTGTGTGTTACATTAATGATATTGCTCGATAATTTCTGCATTCTGTTGGATCACCTTTCTTTGGAATGGGCACAAATATGGATCTCTTCTAGTTGGTTGGCCGGGCAGCTGTCTTTCAAATTTCTTGGCATAGATGAGTGAGTGCTTCCAGCGCTGTATCCGTTTGTTGAAACATCTCAATTGGTATTCAGTCAGTTCCTGGAGCCCTTGTTTTTTGCCAATGTCTTCAGTGCAGCTTGGATTTCTCCCTTCAGTACCATCAGTTCTTGGTCATATGCTACCTCCTGAAATGGTTGAAAGTCATCCAATTATTTTTGGTACAGAGATTCTGTGTATTCCGTCTATCTTCTTTTAATGCTTCCTGAGTCGTTTAATATTTTCCCTGTAGAATCCTTCAATATTGCAACTTTAGGCTTGAATTTTCTCTTTAGTTCTTTCAGCTTGAGAAATGCAAGCATTTTCTTCCCTTTTGTTTACTAACTCTACATCTTTGTACATTTCATTATAATACTTTACTTTGTCTTCTTGAGCTGCCCTTTGAAATCTTCTGTTCGGTTCCTTTACTCCGTCATTTCTTCCTTTCACTTTAGCTACTTTATGTTCAATAGCAAGTTTTAGAGTCTCTTCCAACATCCATTTTAGTCTTTTCTTTCTTTCTTGTCTTTTTAATGACCTCTTGCTTTCTTCATGTATGATGTGCTTGATGTCATTCCATAACTCGTCTGGTCTTCGGTCATTAGTGTTTAATGAGTCAAATCTATTCTTGAGATGGTCTCTAAATTCAGGGGGGATATACTCAAGGTCATACTTTGACTCTTGTGGACTTGTTCTAATTTTCTTCAGCTTCAACTTGAACTTGCATATGAGCAATTGATGGTCTGTTCCACAGTTGGCCCCTGGCCTTGTTCTGACTGATGATATTGAGCTTTTCCATCATCTCTTTCCACAGATGTAGTCATTTTGATTCCTGTGTATTCCATCTGGTGTGATCCTGGTTAAAAAATAAATAAATAAAAAAGGTATTTGCAATGAAGAAGTCGTTTGTCTTGCAAAATTCTGTCATGCAATCTCCAGAGTCGTTTCTATCACCAAGGCCATATTTTCCAACTACTGTTCCTTCTTTGCGTCCAACTTTTGCATTCCAATCACCAGTAACTATCAATGCGTCTTGATTGCACATTTCATCAATTTCAGACTGCAGAAATTGGTAAAAATCTTCAATTTCTTCATCTTTGGCATTAGTGATTGGTACATAAATTTGAATAGTAGTCATATTAATTGGTCTTCCTTGTAGGTGTATGGATATTATCCTATCACTGACAGCATTGTACTTCAGGATATGTCTTGGAATTTTTTTTTTTTTTTTTTGACGATGAATACAACAACACCATTCTTCTTCAATTTGTCATTTCTGGCATTTTAGACCATATGATTTTCTGTTTCTAAAATGGCCAATACCAGTCCATTTCAGCTCACTAGTGCCTAAGATATTGATCTTTATGCATTCCATTTCATTTTTTACAACTTCTAATATTCCTAGATTGATATGTCACACATTCCACGTTCCAATTATTAATGGATGTTTGTAGCTGTTTCATCTCATTTTGAGTCATGCCACAAGAGCAAATGAAGATCCCAAAAACTTTTCTCTGTCCACGTTGTTAAGGTCTACTTACTTTGAGGAGGCAGCTTTTCCCCAGTCATATTTTGAATGCCTTCCAACGTGAGGGGGTCATCTTCTGGCAGTGTATCAATGTTCCGCTGCTATTTGTAAGGTTCTCACTGGCTAGTTTTTTTAGTAGATCGCCAGGTCCTTCTTCCTAGACTGTTTTAGTCTGGAAGCTCCACTGAAATCTGCCCACCATGGGTGACCCTGCTGGTATTTGAATACTGGTGGCATAGCTTCCAGCATCACAGTAACATGCAGGACACCACAATACAACAAACTGACAGGCATGTAGGGAATCTATCTATAAAGATCTTAATTTTGGTCACTAAGTTTTTTTTTTCTTCTCAAATTTCCATTTGATTCTTTTTTATATAATGAAAACTATGCAGCTAGTGAAATTCTTCATCTTCTAATCTCTTTTCTTAAACATGTTAATCAGTGTTATTTTACATCTTCATATTTGTCAACAGCAGGCACCATTTCTTTCATACTGTCTCTTATATTTTCCCCTTACTGATTCACATGTCATCTAGTCTGCCAAAACTGGTTGCAAGATGTATGAGAGCAGGAGGGAGCTAGAAAGAGAGGACTCAGGGTCTGGAGACCAGAAGTCTAGTTGTTGCCTACTGTGAATAGGTAGCTGGCCATGAACAAGTCACTTAACCTCTTCATTCCTCAGGTTCAACCACTAAGAAGTGAAGAGGGTGGAATGTCAGTTCCAGTTCTAGCATTGCCTGAGTTTCTTTTACAAGGCTTTAAATTCTCAGGTATATAAAACATATATTAATCATTTTTATAACCTTAGTTTCAAGCACAGGCTAACTACGCAGTAGGTTCTCAATGAAAGTTTACTGAACAAATATATGCTATGAACCTCCTGTACTCCCATAGCACCTGGCATCATCTTGGCCACATAGGTGCTTTTTCATACGTTATCTCATTGGACCACTGTTAATCCTTACAAAAACCCTAAAGGGTTGGTGCTACTATCATTAGGCCCACTTTTTGGATGAAGAAGCTGACACTCAGAGAGGTAGCTTGCCTAGTTTTCCTGAGGGTGAGTCAAAGAAAGCCTGTTTAACGTCAGAGCCCAAGTTTTTCCTGCATTGCAATATGGCCTTGGTATCAGAAACACTTAAGTTTGCTGAGAGTTTTTGCTCTTCATTCTAAACACACCTGGAGAACCAATCCAACCCATGCCCATGGTAGGCACGTTTGCCATAGGCCTGCTGACAAAGAGCTTGAGGCTGCTGGGCCACGTGTGCACCAGTTCCTCAGTCATGGGTACCAGGGTTGCACCTCTGGTATACTTGGAAGCAATCATATTTTTTTCTATGCAGGAAGCTGATTCAGAGAAAATTGCCAAAAGCAGTTCAGGGTTGTCATGGAGGGTTGGGAAAACCAAAGTCAGATGTAAGCCAAAGTTATGAGCAAATAAAACGAAGAATCTTGCAGAGAAAACTTGTCTCTAAGGGGATGGAAAAGATAAATAAAAAGACCTACAGGCAAGAGTCAGTGTGGCCCTGGAGATGGAGAGAGGAGCTGCCTGGTAACTTCCCAGTTCCCATGGGGCCTGGCTGTATGTACATCCTGTATCAGCCTTCCATAGTATTTCCCACTACTTATTCAATAAATCTCTCTCGATTTAAATGAGTACTCCTTAAAACACCTTGCTGTGCATCTCTTTGTTATGGCTCAAGTGGGTGGGATCCTGGGGGGGAAGGGGATAAAGAGCCTCCAGCTCCCCTTGTTATTCCTCCTAGGTCTCCTTTTGGCTCCTGTGCTGTACAGAGTGATATAACATAAACTCCTTATAGCTGGGCTCCTATGGCTCAGTTAGGAATTGAGTGCATTCCAAATCTTGCTGCGGATTTGGGGCACCCTGAAGTCACAGTGACAAAGGACTGCCAAGGAGCAAGAATATGAAAGCCCAGAAGAACGCTCCTCCCTCCACCTTGTTGCCTTTCTAAAAGTGAAAGCCGCTCTCTTGGAGGGTCCTCACAAGGAACCATGTGCCAAGAAATCTTCCTTTAGTGAATTTCTTGCAGCCAGGAAGGCAAAGTCTCCAAAACGACAGTCCAGGCATTGTCAGACCTGGGATTCCCTTCCTGGGACAATTATATTTTGCTCCTGCTTAGCTCCTTGTTACTTAGCAACTGCAGTGGCATCGGGG
The DNA here is from genome assembly GCF_000243295.1 of Trichechus manatus latirostris. Classification (NCBI taxonomy): domain Eukaryota; kingdom Metazoa; phylum Chordata; class Mammalia; order Sirenia; family Trichechidae; genus Trichechus; species Trichechus manatus. Next base: position 2,789,381 of record NW_004444014.1, on the reverse strand, counting down.
AAGAAACTAAAGAGAAAAGCCCCTTCCAAAGTAGGGCTGGGGTGGAGATAATCAGGAGTGGCGATTACCTTCTCACTTCCTAGAGAGAGAAAGTATGATGTGGACCTCAGAGACGGTAGAGCTAGGCTACATCTAGAGGGAGTCATTTAAATTTCTACATTATATTTTAATAATCAAACCCAGCATTTGAATAGAATAACTTAACTTCACAAAGTAACTTTACACCTGATATTTCCTCTGAGCCTCATGGTGATTGATACCTTAGGGCAAAGATTACGCTTCTAAGTTTATTGATAAGGAAATTGGGGCACAGAGGACTGAAAATACGTGCAACTTTACCCAGCCAGTTACTTACTGGCAGAGTAGGACTAGAATCCGAGTCTGTCATTTCCTGTCTCCATACTGTAGCCTTCATTTGTTCATTCATGATCCAAGACTGATGTTCATCTAGCATGCATAGATATACCTGATGGGTGTTAAAATATTGAAGTTCTCATATAACTGCTGCTCCAAATCCATCCTGATTCTCCCCACCCTATCACTCTGTCCCTCCAGAAACTCCACAGGATCCAAAAACTAAAGGAATATCAAGTGGCAGAACAGGGTCCTGTTTCAGTGTCTATTCCAATGGATTGGCCCTATGTAATATTGCTTGTTAAATATTTTTGATATTCTACCAACCCTTACTGTGTATATATTGGGTTTCAGCTACAATTTTATCCAGTGAAGATACAGAGGTATAATGCAAAACTTTTGACTTCAGAAGTTTACAGCTCAGGTTTGGAGGAATTAGAAAAAGAAAGGCACACAATCTTTTTTTTTTTTTTTTTTTTTTGCAGTACTTCTCATGACAGGGAGCTGACTACTATTTAAGATGACCCGTTCTCATCTTAGGTTCAACTACAGTGTTTTTTATGATACTGAGCTGAAATCTGCCTCCCCATAACGTCGGCTGATTGGAACTTGTTATGCCCTTGTTATACCCTCCAGACCAAACCAATCCCTGGTCCCCCTGATGCCTTTCTTATATTTAAGGACAGCTTTCACATCCCACTCTGACTGTTCCTAATACCCTCTCATAGTCCTGCTGGGACACTCTTGTGTCCTAGAATCAAAGATAGTGAGAATTCTATAGCTGGCTTGGTCCTCAGAGGACTTTGGAATGCCCTCACTTTTCAGAAGAGGACTCTGAGGGGCAAAGAGATGAGGAAATTTGCCAAATAAGCTTACAGCTGAGTCTCCTTAATGATCTGATCTGTGGTCTTATCACTGCATCTTGTAACATACTCCCAATTTCTACACTTCCGGAACTGCACCCAAACTCCAAATACGGCCCAATCACTACAAAGTAAATTGTTAGTTATCATTTCCTCAGAACACCTCTATTAACGCTACCTAACCTAAGAGAGTAGGAGCTAAGTATCCTGATCACATCGTGGGGTCATGCTCTTTCAGTTGGATCAATGATTCTCAACGCTGGTTGCACGCTGGAATCAACAGGGTGTTTATTAGAAATACTGATACTGAGTGCACTCAAGACCAATTGAATCAGGATGGAACCCAGGCATCAGTAATTCCCCCAGGTAATTCTGATTCACAATAAATGTTGAGAAGAACTGCATCAGATCATTCAACCTCATTTTCCAGAGAGGTGAGAATCAATGCTGTATTTGTTACAGGACAGGGAAGATGACCATCTCTGAGCACTTGATTACACTCCTTGATAATCAACTTCTTATTCTGTGAAGGAAGAATGGATAGTGTTGCCCCATTGCTTCCTACATTTAGCTTAGCTTCAGAAATGGAAAAATGACATAACTTATCCTTGTGTTTTTCATCATGCCCTCAGCTTTTATGTATGCCTTTTATCTGATGCTCAAGTCCTGTAGGGCATGGTCATCTTACAGATCCTTGCAATATCTTCAGCATAGGGTTTAGGGTAAGGTGAGGGAGGGTGGGTGAGTGCATCATTATGGCCATTTCACAGGTTAGGCACATGGAGGCCCAGAGCACAGAGTGATGGTCCAGCTGGTAGCAAGTCACTTCTTTGGTGATAACAGAGGAACATTTATTCTCCCTCACATTTACTAACAGTGTCCATGCAAGGCACAGCCCAGTTCTCGTCGGTTTTGTCTTTGGTTGGATGAACAGGTTATAGAAAAAAAAAAGAAAAAAGATATATGTGTGCAAAAGGGAAAAGGAAATGTGTATGTTAAATACACATAGACAATAAACGTGCAGCCATTTTAAAGAGGATGTGATTTCTGATCCCAGCCTCTTCCCAACTCTTCCGCATCTGGGCTCTATGCAGTTGGTAAACATTTTTTACTGGTATTTATATAATTTAGTTGTAGTTGGAAGGTTGCATGCCAGTCTCCCTGGGCCATAAATTCTGGGAGGATGGGGTTTGTGTATTAATCATGTTTGCATCTCCAGTGCCTACCATAATGTCCAGTAAACAGTCCATGCTACATGAGTTATCTGCTGGCTGCATGATCCTGACATTGATGATTGTGTAGGACTAAGAGACATACGTTGTGTACTTTCCCATTGGCTGCTCATCAGCTACCCTTTATTTTCTCCAGGGTTCTAGGACTGTGGGAATAGGTTCCATAAAATGGCAAGGCACTAATTTTCAGGCTAGCTTCTTTACCAGCTTTAGACTTTGTGTTTCAGAGTCTGGTTCTCAATCAAAAATTCGTCCACAAAGAAAAGAGGATGAGAAGAATTCCTGTGACATTCAGCTAGGATTTAAGCATAGGCCCCATTCTATCAGCAGACATATAGTTCAGGAGTGGGGCTTTAGTTTTCAGAACTCTTTTATTACTATATATTAAAAATTATGTATCTTTAATATATATTACATGTAATTTATAAGAAGGGGTTATGATCTGGTGATTCAAAGTAGAAATCAAAGCACAAAATACTAATACCAGACAACCATTCTCTTTTTATATATTTATTTATACATATATAAATTATATTCATATTAATAATAATTACATTAATATGATTAACTAATAAATTATAATCTATTATAATTATATATTTTTTTGTTTGTTAGTTGCCATTGAGTCAATTCTGACTCATGGCAAACTCATGTGTGCAGAGTAGAAATATTCCATAGGGTTGTCAAGGCTGTGACATTTTGGAAACAAATTGCCAGGCCTGTCTTCCAAGGTGCCTCTGGGTGGGTTTGAACCGCCATCTATTCAGCTAGTAGTCAAGCGCTTAACCCTTTGTGCCACCATTTTATTTTATATCATATATACTAAATATATATATTTACATATACATATATATTACATTTTCAATATATACCATGTATTATATATATATATGTACATATTACAAAGAGTGATATGATCTCCCTTTTCCTTCCCCTCCTCTCACATCTCACGATCAAAAGATGGGCTACTCGTAGGAAAGGTCCCCTGGATAAGAATTCAGGGGACATGGAGTCTATTCATGGCTTTGTCTTAACTGTGTGACCCCAGGCAGTCCATTTAATCTCTTTCTTGTGTTTCCTCTGCTTTAAGATGATGGGGTTGGACTAGGTGATCTCCCAGGTGAACTTTTACTACACTAAATCTATAATTCTATGGACCAACTTACCATCTATTATAGTGAATTTTTAACAAGGCATGTGCTTTTCTGAACTGTTTTTCAAGTAAATGGAACAACACAGGAAGACCTGTGAATATGCCTAGGTGATAGAACAGAAAGGACTTGGGCAACAAGCCTTTAGTTCTGGCTCGGATGATACAGCCAGCTGTGTGACCATGGGCAAGTCTTTCTGATTTCTGGGACTCAATTTCCCCGTTTGGAAAGCATAGGAAATGACCTACATGCTATTTTAGTTCTCCATGGGCTTTGATCTATGATTTCACAATCATTTACACATGCAAATGGGCAAATGTTATCTGAATAAAGAGAATGGTTGTTTGACATTAGTACTTTGTGCCTTGATTTCTATTACATAACACCAGCTCATAACCCCTGCTGATTTTTTTTTCCTAATTAAGCATTGCTTTTCTCACTACTATCCATACATGCTGAAAGGGAAGAGGACTTGAAGCACTTACTGATGAAGATTAAAGGCTACAGCCTTCAGTATGGATTACATCTCAACATTAAGAAAACAAAAATCCTCACAACTGGACCAATAAGCAACATCACGATAAACGGAGAAAAATTGACTTTGTCAAGGATTTCATTTTACTTGGATCCACAATCAACACCCATGGAAGCAGCAGTCAAGAAATCAAGTGATGCACTGCGTTGCGCAAATCTGCGGCAAAAGACCTCCTCAGAGTGTTAAAAAGCAAAGATGTCACTTTAAGGACTCAGGTGTGCCTGACCCAAGCCATGGTGTTTTCAATCACCTCATATGCATGTGATAACTAGACAATGAATATGGAAGACCAACGAAGGATTGATACCTTTCAATTATGGTGTTGGCAAAGAATATTGAATATACCATAGACTGCCAGAAGAACAAACAAATCTGTCTTGGAAGAAGTACAGCCAGAATGCTCATTAGAGGCGAGGATAGTGAGACTTCATCTCACATACTTTGGACATATTATCAGGAGGAACCAGTCCCTGGAGAAGGGCGTCATACTTGGTAGAGGGTCAGCGAAAAAGATGAAGACCCTCAACGAGATGGACTGACACAGTGGCTACAACAATGGGCTCAAGCATAGAACGATTGTGAGGATGGTGCAGGATTGGGCCGTGTTTTGTTCTGTTGTACACAGACAGGGTCCCTATGAGTTGGAACCCACTCAACTGCACCTAACAACAACAGCAACAACAACCGTACTCCTAGGAGCCCTGGTGGCACAACGGTTAAGCGCTTAGCTGTTAAGACCGACAGTTTAAACCTACCAGCTGCCGAGTGGGAGAAAAGACCTGGAGATCTGCTCCTGTAAAGATTACAGCCTGGGAAACCCTACGGGGCAGTTCTACTCTGTCCTATCGAGTTGTTATGAGTAGAAATGGACTCAAGGTAACCCAGCAACAACACAACCATACTCCAGTATAAAACCTAGCAAAAGATCTATCGAAAACTTGCTCCAACCCAGGTCTTGCAATGATGAGTAACAGAGGAAAAGTTTGTGGCTAATCAGAACATTCCTCTGAAAAAAAGATGACACGAGGGCTCTTGGGTCAGAGAGGACTGTAGTATCAGTTCAGAATCAGATTGAACCCCATCTACAGAGCCCACCAGGACAGAGTTGGGGGGGTCCTCTGACCCAGTCTCCCTCCACCCCCCACTGCACTGCAGAATTCCTGTGAAGAGTGATGAGACCTGAAGAAGTTCTGTGACCAAACCAGGAGTGGAACCAGGTAGGCAGTGGCTGACATGGTTGGTGAAGGCACATCCCACACTCACCTTCCAATCATTCCTCGACCCAGATTTCCAAAAACTCTTATATAGAACCTGGTAGTCAGGTATCTTCTCAGAATGAGTTTTGTGTAAACTCTACCTGGAGGTCTTGAAGCAAAACCAACTCTGTCCGTCCTGTATTGTCCTATAATGTAGAATTATCCCTGCAGGGTTTGATTCCTCCGTTGTCCTGAAAAGGCCTTATATTGCAGCCCAACTCACAAAGCGATGAAAAATACCTCTATTTTGGTATGAACTGAAGACACCACCTTATTCAGTCTCACCACCCTGCATAGGGAACTGTACACGAATGTGCGTTTATTATCTCTCCTTGTCCTTCCCCTCATCAAGACTACACTTCTCTTGAATAACGAAAAAATGCACATGAGCATCCGAAAGCATACATGTAGCTTAACAAAAAAATAAATCCCTGAGAGAGAAATGTAATTATCAGATTGAAAAAAAAAAAAAAAAAACGCACCCAGAACCTATCACATCTCGCGCCTCGGCGCAGTTCCCCCCAACACTGCTCCTGTTGTGTCAGATAGTGGCAGTGTTGAGCCCGGGAAGCGGCGCCGAGCCCGCGGCGGTCCCCGCGGCCGCCCAGTCTCCGCGGTTGACTCGGGCGCGCAGGAGCTACTGGGCCGCGAGGGCGCTGGGGAGAGGGAGGGGCGCGGGGAGCGGCGAGCGGTCCCCGAGCGGCCTCCACGAACTGTTGGCCATCTACCCCGGCCAGAGCCCCGCTCCCTCCAATTGACCGAAATCCCCCGAGCGCGGGGGTGGCGGGAGAGGTCGCTCGCTCGCCCGCCCGCTCCAGGCTGCGCTTCCTCCCGCTCCCGCGGGAAGCGGCTCCCGGGCCGGGAGGGAGCCGTGTGGCCGCCCCCTCTGAAGCAGCTGGCGGAGTGGCGGTCCCCGCTCGGCTCGACCGCGCCGCGCTCCGACCCTCCCCCTCCCCCGCCCGCGCCCTCCCCTTTCCTTTCACTAGGACTCCGGGACTCGGGAGAGGGCGCGGGAGGCAGGCGCACGGGCCCGACCCCACTCCAGCGCGCGCCGGGACGCGGCGGGCGGCGAGGGGC
>NW_004444014.1:2711818-2782252 GCF_000243295.1 Trichechus manatus latirostris | reverse complement strand
CCGCGGGCCTTCGCGCGCCCGGGGCCGGGGGCGGTGTGTGTGCCCAGCATGCAAAAGTTCATGTCGCCTCGGCGGGGCTTTGATTTGCATCGGGCGGGAAAGGGGAGACGGGGCCGAGGAGCCGGGATGCGTGTACCGGTCTGGCTGCCAGGGCTGGGCGCGACTCTGGGCCGTCCGCGGGTGGGCAGCGATGCTGGCTCAATTGAAGTGGCCCGTTGGCGGCTGCGATGGTGGAAGCGTCGGGCTGGAGGGCTGGGAGCTTTCTGAGTTTCGCCTAATTGGACCCCCCCCCCCAAACCTTGTGCACCCTCCCTTGGTCCTGCAGCCAGCGGCCTGGGCTGGCGCGTTTGGCTTTGGTGAAGTGGACTGGACTGGGCAGCAGGATGGGGCAGGAAAAGGGGTGGGAAGGCGGCAAGATACATACATATATACGCGCGCGCACACACACACACGCATGTATAGATAGATATATACATTTTGCTCTCTTTGTAACTTGCAGGTTAAGTGGAGCTAGAGAGCTGCATTGTAACCTAGTTGGATTTTTTGGGGGGTGGGGGGTGGGGGGAGGATGCATCAGAATCTAACGTGCCCTTAATAGAGGAACAGGGAAGAAGTGGTCCAGCCGGCGAAGGTTGGTGTGTGCTCGTGTTGTGACTGTGTGTTAGTCTTTCTCCGAAAATATTAATCAATGGATGAGTTTCTTGCTCGTGCTCTCCAGTTTTGGGACTCTGAAAAGACAGGAATTCCCTTAAAAGCAAGATGAATGCCTTTTTTTTTTTTTTTTTTTTTTTTTTGTGAGAGCACGCATTGTGTGTGTGTTTCCAGAGGAGCCTTGGGCTTGGGAATTAACGGCAGGCTTCCCCGTTCGGTGGTTTCCAGTGGGAAATCACTCCGGAAAGGGAACCCTTCAGTATCGATTTATTGTTTTTGTCTTTCCAACCATTATCCTTTTGACCAAAATACTGGCTGAGAAGTTCCACGGAGACAAAGTGAGGTAAACTGGACTGGGCAGATCTTTCGCAAGATGGTGATAACGATGTTGCTGTTTTTGGTGTCTGTTTGTGATGGAAGCATTGTTGGGTAATAGCAATTTCTGATCCATAGAGCATGCTGATTCTAAAAAAAAATTGTTGCTGCCGAAATACTGTCTTCCTGTCCCCCTTCCCTACACTCTGCAAGCACCCCCTCCCTCTTAGAACAATTCTGAAATCGGATCCAAGTGGAAATATTTTCATTGGAGATCGGAAAGTAGTGTAATTGGAAGTAGGAGATAAGGCTGGAGCTGCTTGGGGTGTGGGGAGGGGGTCTTATTGCCTCTGATACTGCATTTATTCTTTATGTGTGTCTGTGTGGGGTGTGTGTATTTGTCTAAAAGGACTGTTGAGGAAGGATTTCCGATTCGTTTCCGTTTCAAATAAACTGTCCTGATAATCTCATGGTTGACGTCTAATGGCTAAAAGGGCAATTTGGTGTCTCTTTATCCTGCAGCAGCTCCCCTCCAGAAGGGCAGTTTATTCTGGGATTCTACAGCAGCTACTTTTCCTTGCCAGTCCCCACTGCCCCCCACATAACTATTCAGACCTTTCCCCCTAAAGTTTGGTTGGAGTCCATGGTCTCTAAGGAAATACTGGGATTACTTACTCTTCTCTTAACATTGTTTTCCTTCACTTCCTTTTCATGCCTTCACTCTCTATCCCGTTTTTCTTCTTTTTCCTGTGGGTTTGTACTAAAAACAAATTTCATTAAGTAGTTGTCACCAATTTGATTTGACAGTTTGGCCCCATCCCTTACCTCCTTTAGATCACACAGGTAAATCTGCTCTGCCCCTTCCAAACTCATCTTCAGTGGCAAACTGGGTTTATGTGTGTGCCTGGGGGTGAGGGGGCATGGAAAGGAAGGGTCTTTTTCTGTGCCTATCACATCTGCTACACTGGGAAGAGACCTGGGCCACTGCAGGGAGAGTTTCCTTTGCACATCCCAGTAAGATGTTGCTTGGCTAGGATTGGGAGGCGGGGCCAAGTGGCCTGGGGCGTGGAGGGCGGAGAAAGTTTGTAGCACTTTAAAATGTAGACAGTTTACAACTCCTCCCCCTTCTCCAGTTTTCTGTGGCTTTCAAGATCCCTAAACTCCTGGAGGGAGGAGTGTTCTCTTCTGGCCAGCCCTGGAGTCCCAGGTTTCAGAGCAGAACTGAAGGTGCTGTGTTTTCAGCTGTGCTTGATCAGCTTGCCTCCTACCAGAAAAGGGTGTTAGGAGAATGTTGGGGACAGAGCAGAAGAGGAGAAAGCAAGCAAGTCTGGTCGAAAACAGAGTATTTGCAGACTATAGGGAGAGTAGCTTGAGAAGGTATGGAGACCTAGCACTCTGAGAGTTCCGCTCGGCACTTGACATCCTCCTCCCTCCTCCGTTAGAAAAAGTCTTGATCTTGGGGAGTTGAATTGGTGTAAGAGCTGGGCGGTGGGAGCCCCTAGCCATAAGAGTAACTTGAGCTGAGCTGGGGGAGGAGGTGGTGAGTGCATGCAATCAGGAGCCAGAGGAGGGAACCCGAAGTGTCTCTTTTAGCAGGGAAAATAGATGTGTCACTGGAATAAACAAACTGGAGGTGGGGGAGGGGATGGCTTGTAGTGAATATAAGGAGGAGCTTCTAAGAGGCTGCATCCTTGTTTAGGAAGGGGGCCACTTCTAGCCTGGGAGAAAATATCAGCTGCCTTATAGGTTCCTGGATGGGCTAGGCAAGTGAAGGGTTGTAATCTGGTCTTTTGTATGTGAACGTCCAAATGTTACATAGGAAGGCTCTGCTGGGAGGCCCAGTTTGGACTTCACACAGAAGACACACAGGGGTAGCCCTGAGTGAACCAAACAGCCGCTTAGTGTCATGAGAGGTTCAGGTTATGTGCAGAGCTCATAGCAAGTGGTTTTGTAAATAACCTGACCACAAAGGAGCGTTGGAGGGAAAGAGAAAACAGTGCTTGAAATCTTTGCAGAAGATAGTTGAAAATGGTCAGTGGGGAGAGGCAGGAGGCAGAATTTTGCTGAAGAAGAAATAAATAGGTAGGCACTTCCCCCTGGAGTCCCTATTCCATTTCTGCTGTTATCTTGACTTTTCAATTACATTAGGGGCCTAATCGATACTTCTCTGGCACAAACATGAGGGTCTAGGAGAGGAAAGTTGTCTCAACCTGATCATTATTTTTAGTGGTACTTTAATCTCTGGTCTGAAGCGCCTGTCTAATATGCAGAAGGAGGAAGATGAGAACTAGCTTAACGGATGGGACATCCTTTCTGGGTTCCTGTGGAGACATTGAAACTTGGCCGAGTCTCAGCCTCCCAGGATGCCAATTTTTCCCTTGGAGACTTGAAGTTTTAATTGAAACCAGAAAGCTATTGAAGGCAGACACAGCCAATGAAACCCTGTTTTCTCTGCTGCTCAGGAACGGGAAATAAATAATTTTTTTTTGCTGATGGCATTTCAGATTATTTCAGTTTTGCTCTGGCCAGAAGAGTGGGGTAAATTATCATTAACACATTAGCATTTGAAGGAGTTGCCTTGCCTTAAAAACTGGGATGATGTTAGAGAGTTAGCTCTGTGACCTACCATGTGGGAGGGTCCTTACCTTTTCCCTTCTATTTGCTAAGGATTTACATTTCTGCCAGTGGAGAGGTTTGAACTTGGGGAGCTTGAGGTTTGAGCTTCGGGCTAGAGAGTTGTGGAGGTCTGAGTTAGATGGATCCAATGCGGTAAGCTGAGAATGCTCCTCAGAAATAGTTGGGGCACCTTATGTGCTTCTAAGATAGCAAATCCAGCACAGTCATTGGTGGCTGTGTCTGTTTGTTAGATCTGTTGACCTTTTGTTGTTGAAGCAATGAGATCCTTGAATTTTTTTTTTCAGTATTGATTAATAACAGTGGCTAAAAAAGAATGATTTGATGTGAAAGCCCTGTGGGTGTACTTTTCTGCTCATTACTTTGCACTCTGGAGCTAGATTACAATCTGTTTTTTGATCCACAACTATTTAGTGACATCTCAGCCCTGCAGCTTGTGCGAAACAGTTGTGCCTGGCAGTCTGGGGCAGGAAAGGACTGGCAGAAGACTTGGCTTTTGCCCTTGGAGAGTGGATGGTATATCTGGAGAGACATGCTTAACTCACATGGGAAGCATCAGTCTGTGGCCAAAGCAGGAACATGATCCACAGTGCAGTTAACGCTGGTCACATGATCAGGGCTGGGGTGCAGTCAGGGAAGACTTCATGGAGGATATGGTTCTGGGTTGGATGGAAGAAGTGGAATAAGGTGACCTTCTTGGCAGGTAGAATAGCTTTGGCACAGGGGCAGAGATGGGACAAAGTTCACGTGTGAATTTGGAATTGCCACAGTGAAATGGATGCTAATTGTGAACATGCGCTGTACCTGGCAGGAGCAGGACCTCCCTGAAGAGGAAGGTTCAACTGCTTGATCTGGGTGGGGGCAGGCCAACCACAGCACCTTGCACTGTTTTTTGAGTGAGCCCCATTTTACCCAGTGCACACTTTGCGGCTGGCTAGTCTGAGCTCTTCTGTCCATGGAGGGAGGGACAAAACCCAAGGCTCTCTAAGATGAGTCTGTTCTGCCTGTCCAGGGTCTTAATTCAAACTCCGTAAATTCTCAACTCTTTGGTAAAGTTGGTTTACTCATTGCCATTTAAACATGAACGTGATCAGCCCCTAATGTGGGGAACCCTAGACATGGAGAAGACAGGATCTGTGCCCTCCGTCTGGCTGGAAGACACCATAACTCAGAAGACCAGTGGATAGCAGCAGTGGACAGCCATCAAGTGCTTAGTAACTCAGCTGTAGTGGAGTGCAGGGAAATAAAGCATCTCCAGGGGTTGGACGGATGAGAGAAAGCTCCAAGGGGCAGGTGGGACTTGGAATGAGTCCTGAACAATGGGATAGGTACACAGTCGCCAGGAAGATATTATAGGTGGGAATAAGTGCGGTGTTTCCAAGAGGCAGAAAGACCAGTTTGACACTGGGCTCTGTGGGGTGTCAGGCAGCAAGACAGATGGAGTCGGGTCCTGTGAAATGTGGATCCAGCACCACAGCTTTCAGAGTTCAGGGAGAATGGGCTGAAGAACAAGCTGAGGAGCAGGACGGTGTGCCAGGTGATGACTTCTACATGTACCACTCAAGAGAAAACCCTGACATCTGACCACCCCGCCCACCACTAGGTCCTGTCAGCCACCAGCTCTTTAGTTTGAGATTCAAAAGAGATATCTTTAGAATAGAAAGTCAAACTATATATAAGCAAGGCATAGCAATTGAACTGACCAGTGTGAGGAACATAAAAGCTCTGTGACACTGATACTTACCTCCAGGTGCTTAATATATATTTGGAGAAAGACATAGACAAGTTTTGGTAACGATGCCGTGTTTACATGACCGTCCAAGATAGCTAGAGGTAAGATATCATAAAGGAAGGGAAGTGGGAGCTAATATTTATTTAGCTTTCAGGTGTGCCTAGCATCTCCTTTGTGGCAGAAGCACAAACGTGTTATTTTACACTTACGGTCAAATGACAATGAGCAAACCAGTTGCTGGATCAGATGATTGAGAAATGGAGGAATTTGAAGTAAGACCGGACAGGTAGTGGGGTCAATGTTAAAAGGCCTAGAAAGAATGAGTAAGGAATTTGTTATCTGTTAGAGCATTCATTTTAGCCACATTTATTTTCATCCCCAGTTTACCAATGGCATGGCAGAGGACCGGAGTCCCTGAGGGGTACAGACGGTTCATGTGTTCAACTACTAGCTGAACGGTTGGCGGTGTGAGTTCTCCCAGAGGCACCAGGGCTGTCTGGTGATCTGCTTCCCCAAAATCAGCCATCGAAAACCCTGTGGAGCACAGTTCTACTCTGACAGACATGGGGTCATCATGAGTTGGAGTCAGCGGTTTTTTAATGTGGGTATTTGAAGACCAGTGGTGATATGGTTCAATGGAAAGCAGATGACCTTTGAAGTCAGACAGAGCTACCTCTGGGATTCCGACAAATCTCTCCACTTAGATTTTCTCATCTGTAGAATGGGCATGCTGAGGGTTAAATAAATTAAGGAACTTAAAGCACCTATTGTGTACTAGATACATGTCAAAAGTTAGGTTCCTTTTTTACCATGTGGATCTCTCTGCTCTACTTTGCCAGGAAATGTTATGATCACAGTTACTTCTTAGATGTCTACCATATTTAACCTACCTTGGTTCTATTCGGTATATACTATTTACTTTCTCCCTTGAGGGGGCCTGTGAAGAGAATAGAAGGGGCAGGTGATAAAACTGATGTGCAGAAAGTTTAAGTGATATGACAAGTCAGGTGGTAACTGGTTTTAGAGCTCATGTATCCAGAGGCATCTATGAAAAGCTGGCTTCACTTTGTGCTTTAGAGACATCATGATATAAAAGCACAGGCTTTGGTATCATAGAAGTCTGGATTTGACTGTGGATCTGCCATTGGCATTTTGTGCCCTTGAACAAATCATTAACCTCTCTGGACTTTCATTTCCATATATGTAAAATGAGAATAGGATTTTCTACATCATAGAGTAATCATAAGGAATAAACTGATAATAACTGTGATCGGCCCAGCGTAGGCCACTGGTATGTTTACCTCCTCTTTTCCTACAAGTATGCACCTTTCTTCACTGCATTGAGGAGCACAGGTAGTAAGTGGTACATCAAAGTCAGAACTCAACCTAGAAATGGAAGGGTTGTCCCAGCCAGTTCTATAGAGATCTTTCGCTTAGGAGCCAAGACCCAAGGCTCATTCTGTTGTTTCATGTTATTGGTTTCCAGAGGCGATACTTTCTGTTTCTGCAGATAGACCTGAAACTTTTGGTTTCTGGACAGTGTGCCTAGCCTTAAAGGTCTTATTCTGCTTCATTCTCAGTCTTGGAGGCCCCTGAGCACAGGGCCTGATGCTGTATGTAGTCTTAGTGTTCTCTTACACTCAAGCAACCCAGACAGACAGAGATACAGAAATGGTGGGCTCTGATACAGATGTGGGAGGCACAGGCCTTGCCTATGAAGGACTTCTGGTTGTCAAGTTGACGAGACAAGGCTCAACGTCTGATAATGTCAGAGATGTAAGGGACCAAAATGTTCTCATCTCATCCCCTTATTCTACAGATGAAGATGAGGTGACCCAGGGAGGAAAAGGAACTTGTACAAGGTCATCTAGCTCCGAGTGGCAGAGCAGGGAATTAAATCTGGGATTCCTGACTGAACACAGTGATTGTTTCCTCCCTGAGACAAACTTGAGAACAACGAGAAAACAATACTCAAATAAGAGCAAAACACTCAAGGTAACAGGCACAAATTAAACTACTTGTATGTGTTTCCAGTTTTACAGGGCAATGGAGGAAGCTGAAGTCCTGTTCCCCCAGAGCTTTGCTTAGGATCATCTGTGAAGAGAAGGCAACACATAGTCAATGGTGATTTGGGCAACACAGACTATGGGAGTAAATCAGATTTATAAAAAAATTTGAACATCTACTAAGATGATTCCAGTATATTCTTCCATAAATATTATTTAATCTTCAATTCTCAGACTAACCCTTGAGGTGGGATTATTACCTAATTTCCAAATAAACTCTGAACAGATTAAATAAAATTTCCGAGAACACACAGTCACTAAGTGGAAAAGAGAGGCTGATTAGTCTAAACCTGTGACATCAGGTCAGGCTATTTCCAGTCTTCTTTTCAAGGAGGAGCATGGCTTGGGCTCTTAATTGTGTGTGTTCACTGTGCTGCTGTGAACTGTGGTAGTTGTTATTGTTGTTAGTTGCCATTGAGTCGATTCCGAGTCATGGTGACCCTAAGTGGACAGAGTAGAACGTCTGCAAGAAGATTGCCAGGCCTGTCTTTGGAGGTACCTCTGGGTGGATTTGAACCTCCAACCTCCAGCTGATAGTTGAGTGCTTAACTGTTTGCACCACCCAGAGACTCCTGTAACTGTGGTAGTGACCCATTTAAAACATGACCCCTTCCCTCACAGAGCTTCTGGTCTAATGGGAGAGATAGTCAAGTGAATGAAACATTGCAGCAGTTGGAATGAAACATTGCAACAGTTAGCTGCATGCTCTCATAGCAGGGAAGTAAGACCATCTGTGAGTGTGTGTGTGTGTGTGTGTGTGTGTGTGTGAGAGAGAGAGAGAGAGAGAGAAAGAGGGAGGAAGGGTAAGGAGTAGAAAGGAGGGTCTCCTTGAAGAAGGTGAAACTTGACCCAGTTCTTAAAGGGTGACTTAGAGTTAACTATGTGGACAAAGGAGAAAGGGCAGGCCCGCCAGAAGAACTAGGAGGGAATCATTCCCAGTAATGCATATCAGTGGGGGCTCAGAGAACTGCACCTCCTGAGATATGGCTGGAGCATGTGGTGTTCACAGTACTTGGGATGCTGCTTGATGGAGGTAAACTGTGAGCAGGATCATACCATACAGGTATGTAGTATAAAAAAGCCATTGAGTCAGAGCTTCCTCCTCTGCTGTAGACTCTAGGTATATTTGGGGTGTCAGAGAATTGTGGGTGTAGAGCTGCCTTTGCCCCTGCTAATTGAGGGCTGGGGAAGGGTTGGGTCACTTCATCCATTTACCAGTGTTTATGGAGCAATTACTCCAGGAGTTTCTGCAGCGGGAAGGATTTCCGAGACACATCACTCAACATCATAGGCACCTGAGTCAAATGGTGTCTGCTGGCATTTGACGCAGCCTCTCATTCAACATTCACTCAGTGAATAATTTGGAGAATCTCTCCATATGTCAGGGACTGTGCCAGACTCTAGAGATACCATCTTGAGCAAAACAGACACAGCTCCTACCCTCATGGGCTTACTGTCCACTGGGGAAGGTGGACTTGAAATCAATAGTGGCACATGTATTTAATTATAAAATAAATTAAATGCTAGGAAGGAAAAGTCCTATGTTATAAAGGCACAGAACAGGGAGTCCTGGTCATGTTTGTGAAGCTCAGGAAAGATTTTTGAGGAAGTGACATTTGACCTGAGCCTGAAGGATGAAGAGAAGTTAACTAAAGGGGGCAGGAAGAGGATACCAGATGCTGGCAGAGTCCCCCAAGTGGGAAAAGCAACTTCTGACTCCCCATCCTAAATACCATAGAAGACATAAAGAACGATGAAAACTCAACCACCTCCAAAGCCAATGTCAGCAGTCTCTTGCTAGAATCTGAGAGGAGATTCTTATAACTATAGGCCAATGGGCATAGGTTAAAAATACAGTTGCTTCCCTATCTAGGACCAAACACCATTCTTTCATACTATCTGCTCCCAAAGATCAAAAACTGACTATTTCTGTTAACCAGAAAAGTAAACAGTCATCAGGTCTACTATATAGGCAGCTTTCATAAGACAACTGGAGACTCCCTAACGTCATTATACGTATTGCCAAAGGCTATAATTCTCATAAGACAAAAGGGCAACACTGGAGGGGAGAGGTTTGGGAAGAGTGGCCGTGGGATATTCACTTTGGACAGAGGCACTTCCTCAAGTAAAGTTCTAGGGTAGACATAAAAAGTCCTTGTCACAGTATATTTTGTGGATTTAAGCTCTTCAGAATTTCAAAGGATCCAGCAGAAGAACCCCTTCTTAGTCCAGCAAAACAATAATAGAGGGATGTCCACTGTCAGTGATGTTCTACCAGTTGCCAATGGGTCAGTTCTGACTCATGGTGACTCCATGTGCGTCAGAGTAGAACTCTGCTCCATAGGATTTTCAATGGCTGATATTTTAAAAGTAGATCACCAGGCATTTCTTCCAAGTCACCTCTAGGTGGCTTCGAATGTCCAGCCGTTTGGTTAGCCATAACGCATGTTAACGTTTACACCACCAAGGGACTTGTAGTGGTGTTCTAGTAAGTCCTTAACACCTGGCTCTCCAGGCTTTAAAAAAAAGAAAGAAAAGAAAAGAAACAACAAGCCCTGATTTGTAGTTTGCTGATTCCCATGGTGTAAATACTCCCACCATGTCAGGTTCAAGCTACCAACTGCCATCACTGAACCTGGAGTTCGGAAGAGATACAGACAATGGGATCATCTGTGCCCACAGGGGCTAGTTTCAGCACATCACTGTTACTGCTCCTTAGAGTCTGAGATCATAGCTGATAATAATAATAGCTCCAAAGGAGGATTTGACTAGTTTCAAGGTGGATGGAAGGTAGAGTCAAAAGCAGTCTAATACCTCTGTAGGCCAAGAGTACCTCTATATGAATCTCTCCTTATTAATGTATGAGTAAAGAGAAAGAATCCAAGATAAAGCCTTAAGTGGAAAAATACCCAAAACAAGGCAAAAGAACAATATCCTGAAAATTATTTACTATAACAGCAAAATAAGAGTTTTTAAAAGCTGCTTGACATCCACAGTAGGAAGAAGCCCAGCCTTAGTGGAACAGGAGCATAAAGTAGCAAGCAGGGGACTTGCCAAATGAGAGGACATCAGAATCAGCTGAAAAAAGATTGCAAGGAAATAAAATGTGCAATAGAAGAATTAAAAATCCACAGTAAAGTCAGTAAAGGCAAAAGGAGTATGGGGAATATAATGAGATGGATATTATGGAGGACCAAATAGGATATGTTCTCCCAGAATGCAAAGGAAAGAGATAAAAACATTGAGAGAGAAAATGATAGAAATAGAGAACAGAGATGAGAGTTAAAAACTAAGAGTTACAGAAAAATTTAGAAAGAATGCAGCACCATTGAGTGGAAGAAATTAACTAAAGGAATAATTGACAGGAACATTCTGAAGTAGAAAAAACCTGCATCTACAGATCCAAAAGGCTCATCATATTTCAGGAAAAATAAAGGAAAAGATATGCACACCACACTTATTTTGTACTTAAAAAAAACTAACATAAACTTTGGTCTCTTTACGTTTGTCTATTCTTTTTATGTAAGTGAGGTCATAACGATATTTGTCATTTTGTGATTTATTTTACTGAGCATAATGTCTTCAAGCTCCATCCACGTTTGTAACATATATCAAGAGTTTGTTTCTTATACTGGCTGAGTAGTATTGCATTAGGGCTGCACAGCCAATTACTGTAATTGATATCAATAAGTTGTACACCTATAAAAAGTTGAATAGGCAAAAGTTGTGTGATATATATATTTACAACAATGACAAAAAAAAAAAGAAAGAAAAAAGAGGAGTAGCTGCTGAAATCGCTTATGGACAGCCAAAAAATTCACAGGCTTTGATTCCTTGCTATGGAGGTTTAGGGTCATGGTTTCATGGGACATCCCAGTTAATGGGCCTATAATGTGTTTAGTGCTTCTTTTATTCCTCCTAGTTCATTGCATAGCTTCTGGGGTCTTAAAAGCTAGCAAGCGGCCATCTAAGGCATAACAGTCTCTATTCACCTGGAGCAACAGAGGAAGAAGGAGAGTCAGGAATAGGCAGAGGCTATAGAATGTGTGGCTAATTGCTTCCATGAACAACTGCCTCCTTTGCCATAAGACCAGAAGAACTAGATGGTGCTTGGTTACCATTACTGAATGTTTTGATCAAGGATACTATAAAAGAATCCTGATCAAAAGGGGAGGAATGCAGAACAGAATTCCAAATTCTCATGGACTCTAGTCTAGAGTCATGGGGGATGGATGAAACCCTGAAACTATTGCCCTGAGATAATCTTTAAAACTTAAACCAAAAATATCCTTTGAAGTTTTCTTAAAAACCAAACAATAGTTTAGCTAAATTAGTAAAAAATGTCTGCCTTGAGCATTATGCTCTTTTGAGAACTATCTATATAGCGACAGCAGCAACTCGAAAGGTTAGATAGGAACCTTAGGGGGCAGTGAGCTTATGTTAATGAGGGAGGAACAGCTCAGAAAAGGAGTGTGAGAATAGTTGCACAACTCGAAGAATGTAATCATTGTCACTGAATTGTACATGTAGAAACTGTTGAATTGATGTTTATTCTGCTGTGTATATTCTCAACAACAAATAAATTTAAAAAAAAGAAAAAGAAAAAAAAAATCCTAACATAACAAAAAAGAAAATCTTCAATTTAAAAGGTATAAAACAAATTACCTACAAAGGAAATAAAACCGGGCCAACCCCCATTTTCTCTTCCTTTACTTATAAATGCTAGAAGATACTTTACAGAATTTTGAGGGGAAGAGGCTCTGATATGAGAATTACATAGTCATTCCAGTGTCTTTTACATGTAAAGAGAAAAGAAGGACCTGGTATCAAGGGAGCAGAGGTAGGACTAAGGATGAAGTGTCTGTGGGGGAGTTTGGAAAAGGTCAGGAATGAGGCAGAGGGCTCTACCCATATTTGTGATTGTTTGCCTTTAAGACCCTGAGAGGTTTGTATGTTATGTTTTTATTTTTACAATGAGCATCAGTCCAGTCCAGTTGCTGTCAAGTTGGTTCTGACTCATGACAGCCTTATGTATATCAGAGTAGAACTGTGCTCCGTAGGGTTTTCTTTTTTACCCATAGAGTTTTCAGTGACTGATTTTTTTGGAAGTAGATCGCCAGGCCTTTCTTTCGATGTGCCTCTGAGTAGACACAAACCTCCAGCCTTTCAGTTAGCAGTTGAGCGCATTAACTGTTTGCGCCACCCAGAGACTGCAATGAGCATGGGTTCCATTATTAAAAATAAAAATTAAAAACATAAACATAACCTCATGAGGTAGATCAGGAAAATATCATTTTCCATTTTTTTGATGAGACACTGCTTGGATGCTAACTGAACGGTTGGTGGTACAAGTTCACCCAGAGGCACCTTGGAAGAAAGGCCTGGCAATCTACTTCTGAAAAAGCAGCCATTGAAAACCCTATGGAGCACACTTCTACTCTGACACACATGGGGGCACTGTGAGTCTGAATGACTCCATGGCAACTGGTGGTGCGGTGGTGGTGATTAAGGTAGTTGGTAGAGGTAAGAGCGTAGCCCACGCAAAGCTAAGGCACTGATTCTCAGACTCCAGCCACATCCAAACCACCTGAAGGGCTTGTTAAAACCCAGAGTTCTGTCCCCATCCTCAGAATCCTCATTCCTTAAGTCTGGTGTGGGGCTCAAGAATTTGTATCTTCAACAAGCTGGTAGATGATTTTGCTGGTCCTGGAACCACACTTTGAAAACCACTGGCCTAAGGAGACAGAAGGGATCATGGAGTTGATATTTGTATGCAGACTTGCAGGCTGAGTAAGAGTTCACCAGGCAAGTGAATAGTATATTTTAGACTAGGAAAATTTCTTCCATCTTGCAGATTTGGGGGTGAGGGAGTGTACCCTTTGGCGCCCATTTGAGTTCTGAGGCAGTATTCACTGGTCACTCAGAAATAATTCTGCACATCCACGCTACTCACTTTGGAGTGTCCCCATAGGTCTGTGGCTGACAGGTAAAATTTTAAAGTGTTTAATGTGGAAGAGACCTTGGTCCCACCCCATTCGTCAATGAGATAATACGGAATAAGGGACGAAATGTGGCTTGTCTAGCATCTCAGTGTCTGTGAACAGCAGAGCCAGGATTACAGACCAAACTTCCAAACGCCTGTTCTTTCTAAGTACATCACTGTCTCCCTCCTTCTCGCTCCTGTTTCCCTGGGGCCTTCTAGACAGCTCTTTCCTAAGCAAATTTTATGTTCTGACCTCTGCCCCAAGTCTTACAGGCGCCACAGAAAGGGTTAAGTTGTGTTGGACTGGAGGCCTAAGCCAAGGACAGTGTCCATTGTGTGCCCGCCCCTTCTCTGACTGCTGGAATGTGACAAGGTAAAACATTTTCACCTTGTGTTGGCTTCCCTCTTCTGAGTGCATGTGTGTGCGCACACGTGTGTGCACGCACACGCATGCACACAGGTGTGTTGCCAGGGGGTACATCACAGGCAGACCTACAGTTATCTGCCAAACTCACCAAAAAGATTGAACTGTGAATCTGGGGCGACAAGTAGGTGCTGGGGAGAAGGCCAAAGGAGAGCAGCAGCTTTGTGTGCTGGTAAAGTAAACAGACAGGTTAGGTTTCTTTGCTCCTTACTTTTGAAAGCTTCTTTTTAATTTCTTGTTCCCAAAGGTGAAGGGTGCATGTGGACATGAGGGTCCAGATTACACTCCTCAGCATAGGCAGCAGATTTTGCTGGGGCCACTTGAGTGGGTGGAGCTGCAAGCAGAATAGTTTGAACCATAGGAATTTGATAGCTGTCAGGGGGCTAATTCATTTTCATTCAGAAAGAGCTTCTTGAATACCATCGAGCGTCCAACTCGGCACTGGACTGAAGGGAATGTGAGAGTTGGACAACTACAGTCTGTCCCTACCTGAGACTAAATTACAGCTGAGCTAGGAAAACGAGATTTGTGTACCCCAAACAACTAGAAGACTAGTATTTAGTGGCAAAATATAAAGCTGGGTGCAATGTAAGTCAGATCAGAGTTTTCAAAATGTTGCCAGGGAGAAGCAGAGACTTGGGCATGACCTTGAAATGTGGGAAGGTTTGGGAGCTGTTTGTTCATTTGTTCATCCATTGCTTTATGCAACAAACATTTGGAGGCTACTGATTGTATGCTAGGCATTGCTTGGGTCAGTGTAGGGGGGTATGAGAAAACATTATACAAATATACCAAGACAGAAAGAATTCTGCGTGGGAAATGCCACTATGGAGACTGGTTTGATTTGAGTAGAGAATATAAATTGATCGATAATGAACCCTAAGACTTGACTCTTAAGATGGGGCCAGTGTGGAAAGTCTGGAATCGATGTGTTCCTGAAGATTGGGATTACTTGAACCGCATTATTTTTTCAGCTTTAGTATCTGTCATGTCATACTCACCCTGACCTGGTTCAGGCCCTCATGCCATAAGAACTGAATTTCAGCCAAGCCTCCTTTATAGTACCCTTGCCTTTAATATCAGGGTCCCTTTATCTATCCCTCACACCACATGCCAGAATTATCTTCCTAAATCACAACTTTGATAATGGCCCTCCCCTACTGACATCCCTTAAATGGCTTCTCATTACCTTTAAGTCCAAACTCATTAGTGTAACATTCAAGGACCTCCCATGGGTGGGCTCTAACATTTTATTTCTGACCATACCTCTTACCAGACCTCATTGTGTACCACACCCCCTAGGCCAAACAGTAACTCTACTTTCCTGAACAAACCCTGTACACTCTTGTTCTAGGCTTTGCCTCATGCTGCAGTGTCTTCCTTCTTTCACTGTACCTACTGAAACTCCTCAACATCAAAGCCATATCCTATGCTCTCCTTGAAGCCTTCCTGTATAGTTTCCTATCTGTCTACCCTCTGCCCAAGCACAAAACACTTTCTCTTCACTTTGTTTCTATCCTTTATTATTGTTGTTCGTTGTTAGTTGCTGTTGAGTTACCTCTGACTCATGGCAACCGCATGTACAACAGAACAAAACATTGCCTAGTCCTGTGCCATCTTCACAGTTGTTGATATGCATGAATCCATTGATGTGGCGACTGTATATTCTGAGTGCCTTCCAATCTAGGGAGCTCATCTTCCAGCACTATATTAGACAATATTCTCTGGTGGTCCGTAGGGTTTTCACTGGCTAATTTTTAGAAGTAGATCTCCAGGCCTTTTTTACTAGTCTGTCTTAGTCCGGAAGCTCTGTTAAAACCTGTCTGTCACCACCACACTTCTGTTAGTTTGTTGTACCATGGTGGCTTGTGTGTGGCTATGATTCTAGAAGCTCTGCCACTGGTATTTCAAATGTCAGCAGGATCACCCATGGTGGACAGGTTTCAGCTGATCCTTTGTTTTAGTACATATAAAATTCTGCTCTCTTGTAGCATTGTTTTTCAACTCCTCTTTAAGAGTGTAACCTTCTTGAAGAGATTGTGTTTCTGTTGTATCTAAGTGTCTTGACTTGAAGAGAGATGA
The DNA here is from genome assembly GCF_000243295.1 of Trichechus manatus latirostris. Lineage (NCBI taxonomy): Eukaryota > Metazoa > Chordata > Mammalia > Sirenia > Trichechidae > Trichechus > Trichechus manatus. The sequence continues at coordinate 2,766,365 of NW_004444014.1, read as the reverse complement.
AAAAATATTGAATTGAATTTTCATTTTTTGTGGCTGTCTTATTTCTTTAGTTTATAGTTTTAGAACTTTGTCTTATAAATTAATTGATGATCTATGCAGTTAAATATAAGAAATGAACTATTTTTTTAGATGGATGATACTTTCTTAATAATACATCCACTTCATACCACCATCCATTTCATTGAAGTATCAATTTAACCTTCTTTTATCTCATTGTGAAACCTGCAACATACATTGGCCTGCTCTAGTTCAAAGGTCCAAATGGATTTAGTTTAGAAACTTTTTTTTTTTACATTTTATTTATTTTGTTGTTATTGTTGAGAATATACACAGAAAACACATACCAATTCAACAGTTTCTACATGTAAAATTTGTACATCGATTACATTATTTGAGTTGTGCAACCATTCTCACCCTCCTTTTCTGAGTTGTTCCTTCACCATTAACATAAGCTCACTGCCCCCTAAGGTTCCTATCTAATGTTTCAAATTGCTGTTCTTAGATCCTATATAGATAGTTCTTAAAAAAGCATAATGCTCAAGGCAGACTTTTTTTTACTAGTTAAGCTAAATCATTGTTTGGTTTTAAGAAGACTTTAAGGAATATTTTTGGTTTAAGATTTAAAGATTATCTCAGGGATTCATCTAGCCTTCATGGCTCCAGAAAGTCTGGAGTCCATGAGAATTTGAAATTCTATTCTGCGTTTCCCCCGCTTTGATCAGGATACTTTTATACTATCCTTGATCAAAATGTTCAGTAATGGTAGCCAGGCACCATCTAGTTCTTCTGGTTTCATGGCAAAGGAGGCAGTTATTCATGGAGGCCATTAGCCACACATTCTTCACCCTCCTACTCCTGGCTCTCCTTTTTCTTCTGTTGCTCCTGGTGAATTGTTGTGCCTTCGATGGCCGCTTGCAAGCTTTTAAGACCCCAAGTACTTTGCGGTTAACTAGGAGGTAGAACAGAGGCACTAAACACATTAACTGGGTCAATTAACTAGGATGTCCTATGAAACCATGACCCCAAACCTCCAATCCAAGAAACCAAATCCTGTGAGGTTTTTCATTGTACATGAGCAGTCTCAGCAGCCACTTTTTTTTTTTTTTAAATTGTTGTAAATATATCTGTCACACAACTTTTGTCAGTTCAACTTTTAGAAACTTTTTTTTTTGGAGACTATGCCTCACCTTTTTCCTGAACCCAAGAATAATTTTATAGGTAGGTATCCAAAACCCACTGCCATCAAGTCAATTCAGACTCATAGCAACCCTATAGGTTAGAGTAGAACTGCCCCATAGGGTTTCCTAGCCTGTAAATCTTTCATGGAAGCAGACTGCCACAGCTTTCTCACGTGGCGCATCTGGTGGTTTTGAATCGCTGACCTTTTGGTTAGCAACCGAGCGCCACCAAGGCTTCTTAGGTAGGTATCGGGGATGTAAAATATAACGTTGGAGTCCTCTCAGAAGAAGTAAACCACTAAACACTACTGCAATAAGAAAGCGTGTCTCACAATTTGTATGGATCTGAGTTATAAGCTGAGAAGGACCCACTGGACCTTTACTGTCTAATGAGCAGGAACATGTCCTAAGGCATCTTGATCTCTTTGACAGCTAGTGTGGCGCCTGACACTAGTAAGATTGGCCTCAATGAGTGTTGAGTTTAATATGATTTTTTAAAAATTATATCAGGTTTTGGGCAGGTAGGCAGATCAATCTAGATGAGACAAATAATCTTACCAAAAAAAAAAAAAAAAAAAAAAACACAAAATGTCATCTGGTCTAACTGCCCTGCTCGCTTCCCAAGAGGGGACTCTGTCCCTTTTGTGGCATGGGTCACAGGTGGCTATTAAGAGTTTACTGGACAGCTTCAGCAAAGGTCCTCCCTCCCTCACTGGGCCAGCCCATTCCTTTCCTGAAATGCTGTATTGGATTTTCCTCTAAGTGGAAGCAGTTGTAAATGTGTCTTTCTGTGGTGCTGAGCAGTTTCCAGGAGCTGAGTATGTTCCTGGGCATCTCTGGGGAGCAGGGTCCATGCTGGAGCCCAGCTGCCTTGCTGGCTGCCTTCCTCACAGGGCGTCAGCTGAAAATGTGCTGACTCCAGGGGGATAAGACACACACCCCATCTTCAGGTTCTCAGTTCTTGGCTGTTCTGAACATGCCTTTGTAGGCACTGTTGGGCATTTTCTGGTGGGCACATGGGCTGGCTAGTTCTTTAAATTGACAGGCTCAGAAGAGGAAACTTAGAGTGTTCAGCTGTCTAAGAAGGTTTGAGTGTGATCTGACATATAGCCTGAGGGTGGAGGGGATTATGTCTGGAGGTTTTGTGCAGCCCCAGGGCTCTATAGTTTCTCTTAGGGATAAGCTTTTGGGCTTCGTTTTGAGCTTTGAAAATTGTGAGTATGAAGTTGGGATATGGGGTGAGTAAAGGTGAAGCGTAGCTTGACTCATCTTGAGATGGTCCAGAGAGAGCCTGACTGATTTTTCTCTTCTCCTCTGGGAGAGATGATGATCCTGGGGTGATTCCTGACACTCCCCCAAACCAGTTGAAACCAGTTGCCATCAAGCTGATTCTGACTCCGGGAGACACCATGTGTGTCAGAGTAGAACTCTGCTCCACAGGGTTTTAAATGGCTGATTTTTGGGAAGTAGATTGCCAGGGCTTTCTTCTGAGGTGCCTTTGGGTGGACTTGAACCTCCAACCTTTTGGTTAGCAGCCAAGTGCATTAACTATTTGCAACACCCAGGGACTCAGGCCTGTAAAATGTCTGTGCTCTCTCTCTTTTTCATTGTTACATAGACACAGTGCCACTTTCTTTAAGGAACTAGAAAAGGAATTAAAACCATCCAGAATGGCTGTTTTTATCTAAATATTTTATTACAGCTAAATGTCTTTGGTGTCAATGGAAAAAGTTTTAGAGCTTGTTTTGCATTAATCACAGTCATAAGTGATTTCCCACCACACACTTTGTTTCCCTTTTTCAAGCCTTGTACCTAAGCTTTAAGAAATAAGTGGAAGACTTATATATCCTTGAAATTATTTGTAATAAAAAATTATAAAGAAAGGTCAAGAGATCAGCTAAATGTCCATCCTCGAAGGGGATGGAGAGCTTGGCCCAGTCAGCTCAGGTGCTGTGATCAGCTTTGCAAACTGTCCTTCCCAGGTGAGAGGGAAATGGTGCAAGAAGCCAACCAGAGGCACTTCCCACAGACCCGAGCATCAACACTTTAGACTTCCCTTTCGTCATGGTTGGTTTTGAGGGTGACTCAGCCAGTGGCTTCAGTATAAGAAGGCTCCAGCTTTTACTAGGCTGGAGGACTTGCCCTCTAATCTTTATACTTGGACCCATAGCCATACAAATTAATAACAGTCCATTATGAAGGCACGCGTGTGTGTGCGTGTGTGTACTTGCTTCCCTTTTGCTCCAGTATAATCCAATTTGGGGATGTGTACATTCTGGTTTGATTTCTTTCCATCATTTTTCCTGATGCATAGATAAGTGGGAAGGGGCGTCTAGAACTTATATTGAGTTTCTTTGGGGGTCATTTTCTTTCCTGCCTTGCCTAATTATTTCTCTGCTTCTCAGTTGCAGATCTGATCACTTCTGAGCACCTCACCGTGTCTCCATCCCTGGGACTCTGAACCCAGCAGCTGCACCCCTGTGTTCTTGGAATTTTGGGCATCCTAGATTCTGACCTTCCTCTTTCCCCCTTGCCCCTTCCCCCTCCTGAGTACTCCTGAAGACTGTAGGATTGCCATGGAGTCCAGGGAGATCTTAAGCAGCTCCCGGCAAAGGGGGGGCGAGTCGGAGTTCCTGCCAATGTCCTCAGCCAAGCCCCCGGCTGCCCCCGGTTGTGCAGGGGAACCTTTGCTCTCTGCTCCAGGAACTGGGAAGGGGATCCCAGTGGGCGGAGAACGCATGGAACCGGAGGAGGAGGATGAACTGGGCTCAGGGCGAGATGTGGATTCCAACTCCAATGCAGACAGTGAGAAATGGGTGGCAGGAGACGGCCTGGAAGAGCAGGAGTTTTCTATTAAGGAGGCGAACTTCAGCGAGGGGAGTCTGAAGCTGAAGATTCAGACCACAAAGAGGGCCAAGAAACCCCCAAAGAACCTGGAGAACTATATATGCCCACCTGAGATCAAGATCACCATCAAGCAGTCTGGAGACCAGAAGCTGTCCCGGGCTGGGAAAAATAGCAAAGCTACGAAGGAGGAGGAAAGAAGCCACTCCAAAAAGAAGGTAGGGAGCCCTGTCTTACAGACTTTATGTTGGTTTTCGCAGTTCGATGCACAAGTCTTTAGGGTCTATTCGCTTATGACTTATTTACTTCTGAATTACCAACTCCTTGATGGGATTATTTAGGGCCTGTATTTTCAGGGTCCTCAGAAGAAATGCCTCTGATATAATCTAGATTATAATGTCTAATTTATCATTGTCCTTTCTATCCATCTGAAAAAAAAATAGGTACTAGAATTGCAGTTCCGGAAGAGTTCCTACTTATTGTATAGTGGCCAATGGCTAGGTTAGCCCAGGCCAAGCAGTAACAATATTTTGAATTTGTTTGCTTTAATATTTGCATGTGTTCTTATTAGTCAAGAGTGGAGTGTTGGAAAATTTTGGTCATTCAGAACAGTCAAGAGTCATTATAACCTCCTTTTGGTTTCAGTCATTACTACTGCATATCTTTCTGGAAGAGGTGAGTCTCTCACCTGACTAAATAAGCCCAGTGTTCATAGTAATGAAGGCTTTTACAGGCTGAGAAGTCATCATTCTGAGAGCCAGTGGTGAGAGAGAAAAGGAGCAGGTGATTGGCCTGAATGTTTGTCTAAGACATCATAGATTTTTAAGATTGGGCTTTGGATGAACTTGGTTGGTTGTCATTTTCTTTCGAAAAGTCAGACATGGGTACAGAAGGTAGCTCTCCAGGTGATTGGTGATGTCTGTTAGTTAGGAATGAGTGGGTCCAGGTTTCACTCTATTTTATGTCACTGGGGGTTACAGTGACCTTTGCAGCTGGATGGGGTATGGCATTCGGCTGTGGTGGCAAGTGACTACCCTAGTCTAGAAAGTGGTTGTTTCCAAGTGTCTCTGGGGGTTAGGAATGTCTCTTTGGGGCTTGGCTGAGGACACCCCCTTTTTAACAGAGTTTTAGAGCTCTAGGTTGTAGGTGTTAATCTGAGTTTCTGTCCCTCTCGCTCACATTCAATCGTTTGTTTTGGAGCTAGACATGATAGATTAGATACAAATGGCACAGATGAATGAGCCTCTGTCCTTTATAGCCCGGAGATAGTCTGCAGTATATGTGTTATCACTAGTTTTTGAACATTGTCAATAAAACTGCTAGGAATTGTGTGTTTCATTAGGATAGGGCTGGTGTCCTTCCTCATGCTAGGTGATTTTGCTGATTTGTTGCATTCAGAATCCAAAGATTTGTGGTAGAAGAGACTTTCTGAGGTGACAAACTCCTCTTGGTTTGTGCAGAACTATCCTGATTTTAAAATTGAAAGTCCTGTGTCCTGGGCCCCGTCAATCTTAGGCACACTAGGGCAGTTGATCACCTGACTTTAACCTTTTGGAACACAAAGGAACCTTTAGAAATTGGTTGCTTTGTTAGAGTGTAGAAGTGGTATTTCCCCACTACCCCCATTACAACTTTGCAGTGATTTCCGGGTTCTCTGTCCATAAAATCAAAGGTTATCTCAAACCATGCAGGAAGTTTTAAGATTCTTACAAGAAAATGCAATAGTTGCAATCAAGCTTCACTAAGAAAGTGAGGCTTTGCTTTGGCGTTGGGTCTCTTTGGCTTTGAAAATGAATATCTTTGTTTCTGGCCACTGAGATGTCCAGTTCTTTGTGTGTTGTTGGATTTTCATGTGGGTAGGACGTCTTGAAAACTGTGGTAACTGTTTTCTCTCCACCATCCCCCACTCCCCACGCACTGCCAACATTTGAACAGTGGTCTACAGTATTGAGTGTACAAACCCAAATTCACTGCCCTAGAAAAGGGATAATATGTCCTCCTGATCAGGTACTACTTTCCCTAAAGCCACAAGAATTTTCCCAAATATAGCCTTCTGCACATTGGAATGCCCCAGAATAAAATTTTGGGATTTGTGACATGAGGATGATTTCAATGCTGAAATGTGCAATGGACCTCCATTCTCATATCTAAAATTCTCAGGCTGGTCATTCTGACCCAAAGAGCTGGATGCCCTTTATGGCCCTCATTTGAAAAAGAGATGAAATCGCTCATTTGAATATGTGACTTGCCAAGTAAGCATTTCTAAGCCTCGGGAATTGGAGGGGGCAGAAAGGAAAGAGAAGAGCTGAAATTCAATGCAGACTGCTGCCTTATGCTGATTCTATGATGGGAATACCCTACAAAAATTGTTAAATTCTCAGGAGCTTGTTTCATACTGTACTTCTTCATCCTTCCTACATGTATTTATTTTCAGAGCTCTTACCTTCCAGAAAAGAATTGATATCATTATCAGCTCTGAGTCTCAATCACTTGGTAGAAGATGAGAACATTCTCTGATCTCTGTTGGATTAGAACGTGAGCTTTATTACTCTTCAGTTCCTGTTGTTTTGAAAACATGGGACTGAGCAGGAAGTGAGCTTAGGTTGAGGGCTGGACACCTTGCCTACCATTTGTACTGAAAAGTTCAGAGGCATGAAGCTGTGGAATTTACTTATTTATGTGGATGTGAAGTATGTGATCAGTAACTTGGGAGAGAGAAAAGGATGAAGATAGTATTTTATAATCAACAGATCAGTGTCTAAACCTGAAATCATGTCTTTTGGGTCTTTTTTTATGAGGTGAGCCACTCGTCGAAGAAATACATATTGAATGGCCCTGAGAATCAGGCCTTATGATAGGCGACAGGAAGGAGATGCCACTGGGGGCTGATCCTTGAGCTGGCAGAAATGCTGACTTGGGGCAGGGGTTGGCAAACTATGGCCTGTGGGCGAAATCCTGTCTCCCGCCTATTTTTGTATAGTCTGTGAGCTAAGAATGGTTTTTAGGTTTTTAAAGGTTAAAAAAAAAATGAATAATATTTTGGAACATGTGAAAATTGTATGAAATTCACATTTCAGGGTTCATAAATAAAGTTTTATTGGAACACAGCCACATCAACATGTTTACATTTTGTCAATGCCTGCTTTGAGGACAGATTTGAGTAGTTGTGACAGAGACTGTATGATTTACAAAGCCTAAACTATTTACTCTCTGGCCCTTATTAAAAATATTTGTTGACCCATGACAGAGGGGAAGCCAGAATTTCAGGATAACAAGGATTTGTTTTATTTTGTTTTTAATGATTCACCTCCAGACTTGGAGGCTGGAGGAAATTGGGTGTCATGTTTTTTTTTTTTTTTTTTTTTTGTGTGTGTGTGTGTGTATGTGTGTGTATGTGTTTTTAGCAGACCAATTAATTTTGTCCAAGTCATTGCTTGATAGCCTCAGGCAAAGACAACTTATGGTGGATCCCAAATGATTTTCTTTTTCATAAAAAGAAAGCTCCATAGGATGATGATAACATTCCTTGTGCATTACAGGCTACTTCTCTGTAGGTTAGTTAACTCTGTTTCTCCATGGTCCACTGGAGTGAAGTAGTACATGTGTGACATCCTCAAGAACTGTATTTCGAATTTCAAACCTAGGAGCAACCCTCCATAGGGGAAGGCATGATAGATGGTCAGGGAACATGGCTCCTTTAGTGATAGGATTTCAGGAGGACCCACTGAAAATACTCCCCCATTGGCTCAAGGCTGCATGACTCCTCTAGCCAGGGGACATGTTATTCCCCTTCCGGACAAAAGATGGACTGAATATTAAAATGCTTCCTGGGAGAGAGTTTTATGATGAATAGATTTGCATGAGGTGTGAGGGCAGTATTTGACGGGAAGTAAAGGCTGAGGGGAGAGCTCATAACATATTTCAGGGCCTTAGGACTGTCCTTTGGACAGGTCCTGGTTGATAGGTGGACTCCAAAAATGTAAAGTTATTGTTTATCATAGGACCAACAGTGTTGCACCTTAAACTTAATCAGTTAAGTGGTTTAATAACTTTGTTGTTCTTAGTTGCTGTCAAGTCAGATGCCTCATGGTAACTTTATATGTAACAGAATGAAACATTGCCCCGTCTTGCGCCATCTTCATGATCATTGGTATGTTTGAGTCCATAGTTACAGCTATTGTGTAGGGCCTTTCAACCTAGAGACCTCATCTTCCAGCACTAGATCAGACAATTTTCTGTTGTGATCTGTAAGGTTTTCATTGGCTCATTTTCAAAATTTATCTCCAGGCTTTTCTTCCTAGTCTGTTTTAGTCTGGAAGCTCCACTGAAATCTATCCACTGTGGGTAACCCCACTGGTATCTGAAATACCAGTGGCACAGCTTCCAGCATCATGGCAACATGAAGCCACCACGTTATAACAAACTGACAGACAGGTGGTGTTTAATAACTTAAGCTTTCTTTGATCTCCTTCTAGTTCACTCAATACAAACAACAGAGAAAGTGAGGATGAGGCTCTAGAAGCAATTTCAGGAGAAACACGTGCACATAAAGAATACTGGCATGGGGACAGGGTTTTGAGGAAGCTCTTAGCTGGGTCGAGCTTAGCAGCTCTCCTCTTCCTGGAGGACCATGGGAATCGGAGGCACCCATCCAGATTCAACAACCAGAGAAGAGGGAGGTCCTAGACAAACCCTATACACTGACCCAGGTAAAGAGATGTGGTATGGCAACCTGACACCAACTGGCTTCGTTATTTTTGGATCCAGTGTATAGCCTTGCTGAGACCCAGTTTCCTTATTGGGAAAGAGAGATAACAATTTCTACATAATATAGCCCTGGTGGTGCAACAACTGCTAACTGAAATTTCGGTTGACGGTTCAAACCCACCCAGGGGCTCTGCGGGAGAAAGACCTGGTGATCTGCTCCTGTAAAGATTACAGCCAAGAAAACCCTATGGGGCAGTTCTACTTTGTCACATGGGATCGCTGTGAGTGGGAATCAACTTGACAGCATCCAACAACAACATAGATCAATGGAAGATTTTAGGGAAAAAATAGATAACTTACAGAGCATAGAGCTTAATGATAGCTCTGATTTATTGAGCATCTACTATGTGGCAGGCCCTCTGCTAGCTGTTTTACATGTACTCACCTTTTTTCTGTTCATTCTTATAACAATCCTTCCAGGCAAATATTATTATTTTACAGATGACGAAGTTGAGGCTCAGATGGCTTGAAAGGGGAAGGGGCAGGAAGGCATAGAGTTGGCCTTCAAGGACAATTCTTTTCAATTCCACAGCTAATGCTGTATTTCGGGCCTTTAGCTGTCACACTCTATAAAAGTAAAGTTCTGCTGGGAGGTAGGGTTCTAGCACTGGGGCGTTTCTTCCACAGTTTCCCACGTTAACTAGGTGATAGGATTGCATTGTGGCACATTGTGTTGAATTCCAAGTGTTCCGGGGTATTGGAGGGAGCTTTCAAAGCCTCATGAATTAAAGTCCTGTTTGTTTTTCCGTGTACCATGCTTATGAATTTTCTTTGCTTTTGACCAAAATACAATTTCCATTTCATTTCCTTGGACTTAATTTTCCCTCCTCTCCAGCTCCATTGGGAGAACTATTGGGTCCTCCAGTAGCAAGGACCTCTACCTCGCATTCGTCAGGTTCAGCCATGATCCTAGATAGATGCTCAGGATTTGTTCCTTGCAACCCCACCTAGCCCATTGTAGTATGTGTGGAAAGACTCTTGGATTCTGTTCTGAGCAGTTGTCCTCTCTTGGGAAATCTAGCAGGTCATGCATTTACTTACTTATTCCTCAAATAGCCTCTTCTTTGTGATAAATGTGCAAAGCATGGTAGAACCAAGGTTTTTCGGGTGCTGTCGTTGGAAAGCTAGGTTGGCAGTAGACTGCAGAGAGTAATGAATATCAATAAATGAATGGGTTTGGATTTAATTCTGTAAGTGGTAGGAGTGCTTGACAGGCTTTGAACTGAGGAGATGGGAGGATTGCGGGCCTGGGAGCGTGATGACAGTGATGTGGCGCGGAGGCTTAAAGTGGGAGAGATGAAAGAGGAGCCGTTTGGTACTGCAGATGTCAGTGAGGAGGGACAGCACTAGGGTTATACATTTTCCCATTGGGTCCTGAGAGGCACGTTTCTTCTTGACCCTTTGTGGCTGTAGCAATTTGGTGTACTGGGTAGGTGAGGAGGTGGTATGGGAGGAAATGTTGGGCAGGGGGTGAGAGGTGGTTTGCTTTGCCAAGGACCCAGATTGTCTCACATCTGAATTCTGTACCCGTTGTTACCTATTCGGGGACCCCTGGTGGTGCAGGGGTTAAATGCCTGGCTGCTAACTGAAGGGTCAGCAGTTCAAACCCACCAGCAGCTCTACAGGAGAAACATGTGGCAGTCTACTTCTGTATCTACTCTGCCCTATAGGGTCGCTGAGTTGAAATTGACTCAATGGCAATGAGTTTGGTTTATTTTTGGTTACCTGCTCCTCTCCTCTGGCAGGTGGCCCTGAACATCTGACAGTGAGCCGTTTATCCTCCTTGTGGTTCAAGTGTCCTTCCGTCTACATCATTTTACCCAGTGCCATCTCTGGTCAGTCCCAGGTGCATTGTTTGGCTGAGGGCTTGGACTGCCTCCTTCTGGGGCTGGGTATGTGGTGTTCTTGCTGGGAGTATGCGTTTCTTCCTCCACAGCATCCTCAACCTGACGGGAGAGCAGGTCTCACCACCCGTTCCTAATAAGAGGCTGAATTCCTCCTCCTCTTTTATTTTTTCTCTCCATTTATTTTTGCATTTAAGCAGCATATTCCTATTTATTCACTAGAGTGCCTGGAAATTTTGTTCCCTGACAGGTTTCTCTCTAGTTTATTTTGTATTTAAAGTATCATGAAGGGTGATGAATGGCCTTCCCCACAAAGTATTTGTCTCCACGGGGCAACAGGTAACACTTGACATCCTGAACTCCAGGTGTCGGAGGAAAAAAAAAAAAACATTGGACTTGGAGATGGGAGCCCTGGGCACCAGCTCTGCCTCTGTTATTGAATGGTTTCAGCAAGAATGCTTTACCTCCCAGGGTTTCAGTTTCTGCATGTTAAAACAAAACAAGACAAAAAAAAAATCCACTAAAACAGAATAAAAACAAAAATGGCTTCTGACCTGTGAAGACTTATTTCTGTTCTAAACACTGGGACTTGCAGAGCCGTTCTGTAACAGGGGGCAAGTCTTTCCATTCAAGAACATGAGTTATTATAAACATAGATGTTTGACCTCTCCTTAGACCCACTGTTCCTTCATCAGATTGTTTCCTTTTTGCCCAATATGTTAAAAGCCCTAAAATCATGGGAGCAAGGGTCAGAGTTCAGCTTACAAAGTAGTGAAATTTGCTAAACTTGGGTTCCATGTGGATATGCTGGGAATATTTGGTCTTTTTCCCCCCGGTTGTATTTTTCTTTCTCCTTCCTGTGTTTGTGATTCTCTGGGAGTTTAGAGCAGCAGGCTAGTCGTTTCCTGTTGGTGTTGATCTTCCCTTGGTAGGCAGTTTCATTTTGGGTTTCCCCAAGGAATGCTCTTTGGTGAACTCCATGCCATTGAAATGAGTCTGGCAGAGTAACAAAGCAGGAAACTGTTCTGTTAGGATGGATGATTGATCATTGGTGCCATAAGCATCGTCTTCTCTTGGGAAGTCTGATAGGTCATGCATTAATTTATTCATTCCTCAAATAACATCTTCTTTGTGACATACAAAGTACAGATACAAAGAAGGTTTTTTCAGGTACTACGGAGCCCTGGTGGCACGGTGGTTAAGACCTTGGCTGCTAACCAAAAGGTCTGCAGTTCAAATCCACCAACCACTCCTTGGAAACCCTATAGGGCAGTGCTACTCTGTCCTATAGGGTCACTATGAGTTGCAATTGACTTGCAGCACCGGGTTTGGGTTTTCTTGGTTTGGTAAATGGAAAGCTAGGTTGGCGTCAGATTGCAGAGTGTAATGAATATCAGATAACTAAATGGGAGTCCCTGGGTGGCACAAACTTAAGTGCTCAACTGCTAAATGAGATGTTGGCGGTTCAAATACACCCAGAGGCAAAAACAGGCCTGGCGATCTGCTTCTGAAAGGTCACAGCCTTGAAAACCCTATAGAGTAGTTGAACTCTTCACACATGGGGTCATCATGATGAGAATCGACTCCTTGGCAACTAACAACAACAAATGGGTTTAGAATTTTTCTGTAAATAGTAGGAGTGCTTAGCTGATTTTGAACCAGGAAGAGGGGAGGGTTAGGGCCTGGGGAATGTGATGACAGTGATGCTGTGCAGAGAGGCTTAAAATGGGAAATAGCGGGTGAGGAATACAAGGATTGGTTGGAAAGAGTCCCTGCCCGGAGAGTCGATTAGAACCCAGATCCCAACTCCAGGACTGAGAGAAGCTGCCTTAGAACCCAGGCTCTGCTGCCTGGTGACTCTGCCTAACCTCAGGCAAGTTAGTTAACCTTTGGAAAGTGGTTCCTGATTTAGGGAAATCAGGGATAGTGTCTTCTGGAGGATTAAATGATGTGCCTGCCGGGCACTTAGCATAGCACCTCGCTCAGTACGCGTTCCTTTCATTCCTACCAGGACATCTGTTTGCTTCTGACCACCCACAGGACCATCCTGTCCTCACACGGGCGCAGCGAAGGCGCACGGTGATCCGTGGTGGACCTGGGTGGCTCGCTGGCACAGACTGTTTCAGAAGCCGTATTCTTTGGGCCAGTCCTGGTTCCCTATTGCTCACGGCTGTGTCTAATTGTGTTAGTTGGGGGGCAGTGTTAGTGTCTTATTTCTGATGCCTGCACAAACATCTACCAGCAGACTCTATCACTGATTTTTTTTTTTTTTTTGGTGGTGGTGAGAATTACTATGGAGATTTATTTAGAGATCCTTCAAAGGTCTTTTGTCTCTGTGGTCATTTATCTGCCAAACCAGTATTTCTGCTGAGCACAAAGGATAACTCAAAATAAAAGTTTTAAAGTGGCGTCAAAGGAACCACCGAGGGTGGTTTGGCAGGCGGCTGCCTTTTATCGCTGCTGAGCTTCCAGTTTTGCAGCCAGGCCCCCTTCTCCATCATTTCAGTCTTACATCCTCCAGAATCCCCTCGTAGCCATGCTTCCAGTTGACCTTCAGGTACATTTCCTTTTTTTAGTTTTTAATAAAAGACAAGATCAACAACCCCCTTTTACATTCTCTACCCTATACCTTTAGGAGCCCCGATGGCACAATGGTTAAGACCCTTTCCTTTGATTTCTGATTCACTTAACTTTAGGTTAAAAATATCCAGCCTTCAAAACACAACAATGCAGAACATCCCAGGATCTCGCCCAAACTGCCTTGCTTACCTCCTGGGTTTGATCAGGAAGTCATTAGAATCAATTAAGGGCATCTGGTGGAGGCAGTGGTGGTTCAGTGGTAGGATTCTCACCTTCCATGCAGGAAACTTTGGTTCTATTCCCAGTTAATACACTGCAAGTGCCAGCCCCCTCACCACCCCAGTCTGTCAGTGGAGGCTTGCACGTTGCTGTGAAGCTGAACAGGTTTTAGTGGAGCGTCTGGATTAAGACTAGGAAGAAAGGCCTCACGCTCTACTTCTGAAAATCAGTCATTGAAAACCCTATGGATCACAGAGGTCCAATCCCCTTGTGTGTGGATGGGGTCGTCATGAGTCGGGGGGCTGACTCGACGGCAGCTAACAACAAGGGCATCCGAGGCAGACAGCACAGGGATGTGTATGGTTCTCAAACCCTGGGCCAGAGGCCTTGGTTTAGGCTCTTGACTACATTAAATATAGAAAACTAATAGCGCAAGGTGTCGAAGGCATGTGTTTTAAGGGAAATAAAATAAGAGGATTTTGTTGATCCGCAATACACTATAAATTCATGCTATAATTTGCACACAGCCAAACTTCTCTGGGGAGCAGGTTTCAAGGCGTTATGGTCCTGGGGTGACTTGGACTTGGAAGGTGGAGTTGAGGCTCTGGACACCCACACTGAGCAAGAATCAACAGCCTGAGGGAGAGCCTGCCCTGGGGCAGAAGTTCAGTAGAGCCAGCACCCCAGGAGGTGGATAGTTGAACCCAGCCTGCAAACGCCCATATGGACCCCTAGTCACACCACATTGTCATGAGTGTGCATGAAAGAATCTGAATTACCACTGACTGGTGGAACCATGGGTTCTCCGGTGCTGAAGGACTACAAGCTGAGGAAGCCAGGACCAGAGCCCTGCAAGGCAGAGGGTTGAACTACATAACTTCTAGGGCTCCTTCTGCCCTTCCATAATATTCCAGTAGATCTTGCCCTATGAAGAAAAGGGGCTTCCCTGTATATCCTGATCGTGTTTTTCTGTCTGAAGTCCCAGGTTTTTTTCCCTGCCTGCCACTCCCTCCCTGAGCCAACTTCCCTCACCTCACCACCAGCCTGACCTCACCAGTGGAAACAATGGAGGCCTTTATTTATTCTGAAAAGTCCAGGCAGTTCCCACCTTGGTGCCTGGCTTGTGAGGCCACCTGATAATCATCATTAGTATCAAATGCAGGTTGCTTCATTGTTTTATAAACCTTGTTTACAGTGTTTTTCCCTAGGCCTTCTCCTTTGCCTCCCACAAGTTTCTAGCCAGTTTCACAGTGGAGGATGGGAGTTGGGGTGGTAGAATTCTCCAAGGAGTTAGACAGACAGAAGTCTGGCCCTCAAGGTGGACCACCAGCCATGCCTTGCCAATAAGAAGTCATCATCTGCAAATATTAATTTGTCCAAGAGTGTGGGAAGCCTTTCATTCCCGACCAGGTAGTTCATTGGCTTAGTGTTGCTAATGAGAACTCAGCTCAGGAATTTCAGCATTTTTCACAACATAATGTACCCCTGGAAAAGCAGTTGCTTCTCATGGTAGGTCAAGGACATCAACCTCTAGCTAAAAGCCGTTTCCGTTGAGTCGATTCTGACGCATAGTGACCCTATAGGACAGAGTAGAACTGCCTCATAGGGTTTCCAAGGCTATAAATCTTTACAGAAACCAACTGCCACATCTTTCTCCCGTCGAGTGAATGGTGGGTTTGAACCACTGACCCTTTGATTAGCAACCGAGCTCTTAACTACTGTGCCACCAGGGTTCCTCCTCTAGCTTAAGAGGGTCTATTTGGAGGAATCTGTGATTTCTCCCTTCTTGTCCTTTTTGGAGGGTAAGGGGGTAGAAACTAATTTATTTGGGTTTGTGGCTCTTACTTGGACCATCAGATTACTGATCTGGCCCAGTCTCCCTTCTTGATTGCTGCCATTTGAATAAATGACAGGCCGGTGTCACGTTGTTGAATCATGACAGAAGCCAAGATTGGAAGAAGCATCAAGGGTCTGAGAAGCAGGAGTTAAATCCATTGAGTGCACAGGCTAGAATCGGGCACCAGGGCAGTAGGCAAGGCCAAGTGGTGACAGAAACTATGGGTCAAAAGAAAGGACTGGGTACATTATTGGGTCACACTTCCAGAAACATGGACAATGCTCAGAGTCGGAAGAGCCTCTGAGCATTTCTGTCTCAGCATGTCCTAAACAAACAACCAACAAGGTCTACAATCCCTAATGGGCCATTATTGGGCTGCTGCTCCCAGGCCCCCAGGGAGGGGATTCACCACCTCTAGAGGTGGCTCTTGCTTTAGAAAGCACTTTCCCATATTGAGCTGAAGTCATCCTTGGTGAAGTCGTCTAAGTCATCTCTTTTAAAGCCTATATATTTCTAGTTCTTGAAACTTCCTTGAATACCATGGTTTCCTGATGTCCAAACGTCCTCGTCCCTGGGTTAGAAATGCTGTTTTGTTGTGTCCCTCTTAGAAAGCACAAGGCTTGCAGAACAGAGGACAATACCTGGAAGTGATCTGGTGTGCAGAGCGCCAGGGGCTTGTGACCTCCTCACTGGAGCATCTGAGACAATTCACAGTGTGGTTCAGCAGGAGTCACTTGGGGGACAGGGTGTTCTTGTTCTCTGACTTTGAGGTCCCTGGGTGGCACAAATGGTTTGTGCTCGACTTCTAACCTAAAGGTTGGTGGTTTGAACCCGCACAGTAGTGCTGCGGAAACCCTGGTGGCGTAGCGGTTAAGAGTTTGGCTGCCAACCAAAAGGTTGGCAGTTCAAATCCACCAGGCGCTCCTTGGAAACCTTATGGGGCAGTTCTACTATGTCCTATAGGGACGCTATCAGTCGGAATCAACTCGATGGCAATCGGTTTGGTTTTTGGTTTTTAGTAGCGCTGCAGAGAAAAGCTCTGACAATCTGCTTCTGTAAAGATTATAGCCAAGAAAACCCCATAGACCAGTTCTACTCTGTAACACTTGGGGTCGCCATGAGTCATAATGACTCGACAGCAGTGGGTTTGGTTTTTCTTCTCTAGATGCAGTAGCGGGCTGTACCAGCTCTGTCATTGTTGGTGTACCCTTAGTCAAGGTCAAGGAACCCTCCAAATCTATATTGCGTTATATACTTTTGCTGGTCTGGATTGCCCACATCCTACCTTCAGGTTTTATTTAGGTGTGTGTGTTATCCTTTCTCTCATTTCTTTGTGGACAGTTCTAGGCAGAGATGTGAATTAAAAGTTAGTCAGAAAATCTTGTTTGAGTCTGAGAACTACCCCAAAAGTACAGAAACAAGGCACCCTTGAAGTGTAGATAGCTGTCTCATGCAGAATTTTATGCTTCCTCTAATAGTACCCACCATCTCTGAGCCCTAGTTTCTCCTTTACTTAATGGCCTATTGTATCTACCTGAAAGGGTTGAACACGTGTTGTCAAAGGTAAAGTGTTTTCTTCTCAGCTATGGTGTAAGCTCTCTGAGGATAGGAATTATATCTTTTAATATAAGATTCACTTATTTTATTTCTTCAGCCTAGATGTTAAACAAGTTCTTGTTAGCTCTCTGCCAGTCGAGATAGTTCTTTGGAAAGCCCTCTTTTCTATCAAAGCAGGTTCTGCCTCCATCAGCCCTGTGTATTTTGCACTGGTTTCTTAGAAACATCTGAAATCTTTCATCATGTTTTCTTTTTGGTGCTCCCACCCAGATCCTTTAGCAGAGCTGAGGCATCTAAATTTTACAAGTGTCTACAGAGTTATATGATGTGTTCAGCATAAGTGCTGTGTGGGTATAGGAAGATCTTGTTAGGAAGAATTGATCACAGGGCATATAGGGAAAACCCACAACAGTATAATCAACTGTCAACGTATATGTTCCAGAGAGTGCATTATATGGAACAATGATAACAACCATCACATCTGCATAGCACTTTGCAAGGTGTATGCATAGCCACCCAACTGGTGCCTCTTTCTGGGTTCATTGAGGTAACTGTTATTCCTCTCTGTTTTATAGACTCGGGACAGGCTCTGGGAGTTTTTAAATGGCTTGCCCAAGGTTACAGATAATTGCTGGAAGGATGAGGACTCAAACTGACGGCTAGGTCTTCTGGTTTCCAATAGCAGGAAGCTATCGTTGAAAGTTTCCAGTCTAGGTTGCCCTGCTGGTACATTCTTAATGAGAGGCTTGTTGTGTCCTGTCCAGCTCACCTGGTTGTTCTGCTGCTTGCTGCTGGCCTAAGCTGTGGGTAAACGCTGAGCATTGTGGCTTCGTCCTGGAGACCCACAGCTCCTTTCTCTGATGACCCATAGCATCTCCCTGCTGGAAAGCACTCTGCAGGTCACAGTGGCACAGGGCTAGGGGTTATAGGCTCATTGTGACTTAATCAGGAAGTTATTTGCAGGATATGCGAAAGTGTCCTGGTTCTGACTGAAAATGTGGAGTTCAGTAAAGGGCCTCTCCAAAACACAATTCCACAAGCACTGTCTGGCCTGAGACTTAGGGGAGGGAGAAGGTCTTCCCTGTGCCCTGGGTCCAAGTCCCAATTCTGCTTTAACAAATGAATTTCTGCTTTCTCATATTTAAAAAGAAATAATTTCTCTCTTCCCTCCACATTATTTTGAAGATAATTTGAACAAATGGCTGTAAAGTTCCAAAATGTTAAAAAGTGCAATGGAGATGTAAGATGTAATTCTTTACAATTCCCCTATAGTAGATTTCTGACCAACTCCAGTCTTTAATTACACTTTCCCAGTTCCCCTCATTCACTGGCCCCTCTCCTCCCGGCTTTTCATAAAGGCCCAGACGTGGCCGTGATGAACAACAGCTGCGAGTTGGAAACGGTCAGCGGCGGAGTCCAGATCACTGCCACATGGTGTAATTGCCCTTTGTGAAATTCTGGGGTGAGAGGTCAGCCCTCTTTGCCCATCTTTGTCACTTCTCAGTCATCTGTATCCTGGTGGCAGTTGTGTTATCCCAGCATCTTTCCCCTGCCCCCACCCTGCCCCCCCTCTTCATGGAGCCCAGGAAAAAACCATCTGCTGAGTTGGCTTTCAGAAGATTTTTTTTTAAAATACCAATTTCCCTTTGTTCCGAGGCAACCTCCAATCAGGCCTGGTGTCTGCCGGGTTTGGCGAAAGGCTGGTATTGTGTTTCGTGCTCCCGGAGGAAAGGTTGTCCACTTGCTTTTCTTTTTGATTCGATTCCCTGCCATTCTGTAGGAGAGTCAGAGGTTGCAGCTGCTGCTGTCAGCTGTAAATGGGGGACCCCCTTGTTTAAGAACCTCCGTGTTAATCCTTTGCCGGGGGGAGAAACAGAAAACAAAAACAAAACAGAGCAAAGCAATGAGAACCATCACCAACAAAAGTCTTTCTTCCTGTTCCCATCCTGTCCCGTAAGTTGTACCAAGATCGTACTGGTTGCTTAAGTTTAGGCCTTGGAGGTTTTCTTGAAGAGCCTTTGGTGTGCAGCCTCTTATGTCTCCTGATTTCTTTCTGAGGAATACGAAGTGTACATTAGAAGCACAGGAGAATCATTCCTTTGTGGAAAGTGTGAATCACAGAGAAATCCACTTGGTGTGTAGGTTGCTGTGCTGGGCACTCACAGCACCCACCATTTTGGTACTGAGAGTAGCTGGGAACTTTTCAAAACACTTGACACACATTGTCTTAATAAATCCTTCCCACAACCACATTGGAGTTATTGCAATCCCCATTTTACAGATGAATGAAAGGAGGCTCAGAGGCCTTTGGTAGCTTGCCTCAGGTCTCAGAGCCAAGGCCTGAGCTCCAAGCTCCCAGTCAGCTGCCCCTTGGGTGCTCAAATAGTGGTCAGTTGGGCTAAATCTGAGGTGGGGAACCAGAAATCCTCAACTTCTGACCTGGACTTCTAGAACCATAATAGCTACATGTCACAGAAACCAGAAAGAAAGTTTGGTCAAACCTTGTAAAAGCATTTAAAGATCTTCTACCCTTGAAGCTAGTGTTTTTTCTGTCACATTCCACAAAGTTAGTAAAAATCCTCTTGGCAGGTTTAGGAGATGCTCTGATGGTCCTCTCAGGTTATCCAGTGATTGTATTGGCAGAGCACTTGGCCAGCACCTGGCCCTGCAGGGTCTGCTTAGCTGCGCACACTCGCATCTCTACTCACTGACCTTTGCAAAGTTTTGGCCGTTTACAAACAACAAAGTGTATTTTCTTCTTTATGATGATGACAAGAAGGGTCAGGGAATGGACAGACACATGATGAATTCCATAAATGGTGAAAACCATGCAGCTGTTCCTAAACATGCCATCTCCTCCCTCTTTCACTGATGGGCTGGGCCTCTGACCCAGGACATTGGGATACTGGAAGATTCCCACAGAATGGAAAATAAAACAAATTCAAGTGAGAGAGAAGCCTAACAATTCTCTTTTGCTTCCTCTTGAGGACAGAGTTTTCCTAGATAACTTAAAATACATGGTGTGTATGTATGTTTTAATTTCCTAAAACGTATGGTTAAAAGTTGCCATCTAGTTGATTCCAACTTATTATGATCCCATGTGTGTAAAAGTAGAATTATGCTCCATTGGGTTCTCAATGTTTGTTTTTTTGAAGTAGATCACCAGGACTTTCTTCTGAGGTGCCCCGGGTAGATTCAGACTGCCAGCCTTTTGGTTAGCAGCCCAGTGTGTTAACTGTTTGTACCACCTAAGGATTCCAAAATACCTTGCAGGCTCTATTAATGTGGATTATAAGAAATGTAGCAACTCAACTGCAACTGTCTAACAGAGTCATTGCTCAGCCTCTTACCATATGGAATAAGGTGGTTTTATTAAGTACTCTCTCCTTTTCCTTCACTTTCTAATACAATTTAGATGTGAAAACACATCTCACCTGAAGCAATTAGCGACGGAGAGAAGATAGCATATGGACATGTTGGGCTATGTGAGGGTGTAAGTCACCGTTGTCTGTAGGCTGGATGACAGCAAGTACATGGGCAGACGGTGGGCCTGCGGGTCAAGAGGAATTGTCCCTCTCCTCAGCTCTGCCAGCTGACTTGGGCTGCACCTTGGGTTAGCCGGAATACTTCTCCAGAGCTCAGATTCACCTAAAGGTACAGATCCTGGTGTTGTGAGAGTAAGAAGAGCAAGAAGCAGCAGCAAAGGAAAAAGGTTGACTTAAGAACAGTGGGCTCTCTGCTGAACCTAAGAAAGTGGCTCTAACACAGAGAATCACAGATCTAAGCTGACTGATGATTTCATGCCCCTGCTGATGCTAATTGTCCCACTTAAAGTGTTCCCTTCCTTTGGCATCATTTAGTCATTCATTAATTTATTTATTCCTTCAATCAGTAATATTTTTTCAGTACCTTTTATTGCATGCCAGGCATTATTGTTGAGTTTTAACTGGATACCACAGGTACCAGTTGCCGTCATGTCAATTCCGTTTCATCGTGGCCCCAGGTGTGCAGAGTGGAACAGTGCTCCATAGGGTTTTCATGTTGGTGACCTTTTGAAAGCTGATCACCAGGCCTTTCTTCTGAGGCATGTTTGGTGGGTTCAGACTTCAAACTTTTTGATTAGTAGCCCAGTGCTTAACTGTTTGTGCCACTCAAGGACTCCTGTTTAACTGGACACTGTTCTTTAAATCTCCTAAGTGGGGTAATGTTGTCTGTCTGACTTGCAAGCCAAATCAAAGTAGGAAGCAAGACCGAAAAGCTTTTCTTCTTAAAAAGGAGGATGCCAAAGATGCTCAAAAAACATCTTGTAATTGACTGGTCAGTTTGACTAAGTGTTAGGGACAACACTTAGAGACAAAAAGCAACTTGAAAGCAGAACAAAATCAGATAATGAGTTGAAGGTGTCCATTCTGGCAGACACGTGTGGCTTTATGATGTTGATGTATTAGTTTATTGGCTGTCCTTGAGATTTCCAGCATAGAAAGGGGAGGAAAGAATAGCAAGGTTTCAGGAAACCTAAAAATTCACGTCACACATTTTGGCAGAGGGAACAGAATCCAGGAAAGTAATAGAGGAAATAGAAGTGGAAATATGTGAAATAGGAGAAGGAAAACACCTGAAAAGTGTATTGGAGCAAGTCAAGTGCAAGGGTGAACGCCGTGTGGGAGCTGGCCACTCTGAGGGGAGGAAGGTAAGGGCAGCATCTGAGAGAGAAGGTGGTGCCAGGGGGTGCAGATGGTTAAATCGCTTGGCTGCTAACCAAAAGGTTGGAGGTTCAAGTCTACTCAGAGGCTCCTTGGAAGAAAGACCTGGCAATCTACTTTTGAAAACTCAGGCATTGAAAACCCTATGGTGGTTAATTAATTTAAATATTAATTTCAGTTATGGGAAAACTATTAAATATAATTAGGACACCTTGGGTATGCAGATCTACTTCTCCAATTATGAATTTTATAAAAATCTAAATATGGATTACTCATTTCCAGTGAAAATGTATCAGTTGAGTTGAGATGTGCTGAAAGTTTAAAACATACTAGATTTCGAAGACTTAGCATGAAAACATGTCAACTATCTCATTAATACTTTTTATATTGACTCTATGTTGAAATGATAATATTTTGGATATATTGGGCTATGTAAAAGATATTATTTAAAAAAAAAAAAAAACAACAAAAACCTATGGACCATGGTTCTACTCTGATGCACATGGGACCACCAGGAGCTGGAGTCTGCTTGATGGCAGTTGGTTTTCACGGGATGGGATGAAGGGCAGGGAAGTTGCATATGCTACTGACCTGTGTTGGCAGTTCAAGGCCTGGGGGAAAGTGGCTGCCTTTGAAAGGCACCATCAGTCCAGTTGACCCTTCCAGAGGAGGAGGGGAGCCACTGGCGAGACTGTTGGTACTGTTAGAGAAGCTGGAGTGCTGGGACCCTCTCAAAAATGCTTGCTACTCTGCCTAACGTAATGGCAGCTTTCTACTGGTATTGAAGCCACTGCAGATGCCTTGGTAGGGGCAGCTGTGCAGGTGGGCTTAGAGAGAGACCGCCAGGGCTGGACCAGCTGTGCTCCTCTCCACCTCCAGGGAGGAGTAGGTGCTGAACTTCTGGAAGCCTGGCTTCCCTTCTGGCTTCATTCCTGGGTGACAGCTGACCTTTGCTCCCAGTTTTAGGCTTGTAGCAGTTTCCTCTCTGTCTGGGTCCTGCCCGGGAAGCAGCACTGGCTGCTTCTGCTCATGTCATTTAACGCTGGGAGATAATTGTTGGTCCTTGGGGCTTCTCATTCTCAGGAGGACTGCCCAGCTGTGGGGGCTCAGAGGTCACAGCACACAGCCTGCAGGCAGTGGAGGCAAATTGCTGGATGGAAGGACAAATAGAGAAGGAGATGTCCCAACTCAGAGAGCGCCAGGGAGGGACCCATCATCACACATGCTGCCAGGTCATTGTCATGCTTCTCCTAGGAGCTCTGTTTAAGAGTGCTGTGGTGCGGTGTGCATGTTAGAGAGAATTCAGCGTCATGTGCACATATGTGCTTGTGTGCATATAGCTTCTAGGAAGGCAGATATTGTATATAATGTGATAGAAAGAGCCCTGATCAGACAAAAGAGCCTTCATCTCTGTCCCTGACCATCTGTATTTCCTTGCTTGCTTCTTGTTCTGGGGGAGGGGAGGGGGAGGGAGGGGGATGTCACATCTTGAAATGAAGACATTGAAGTAGAACATCCTAAAACCCTTTTTTAACCCTGGTATTTCAAGAAATCATCATATATGTATGATACTCATATATAGGTATCCACACATTGGTGTATATTAAGCCACATGGATATGTAAAAATGAATTTTATTTAATCATCCATTTAATAATGTACCTAGTTTTCTGCAGAGCAGCCTGCCATAGGTGTCAAATGCATATTTATTTGTGAAAAAAGTAGACATATTCAGCCATGCCTAATATGAATAGAGATGATGACTCGGCATGAAAAAGGAGAGCAATCAGGTTGGGGAGGAAAGAACACAGTTGTCACTCCCAGTTGATATGGACTTGTCTGGCCTCCAGAGAAACTACAGAGCTTCCTGTCTGGTTGGGGAGGTGTAATGCCCATGGTGTGCCACATGCTGGGTTATCTGAAGGAGTCCAGGGAAGGATGGAGGAAGAGGGGAGGCCTGAACACTCCTTGAAGAAAGCATAGGCTTTAAGCAGGAGGAAAAATGGCCAGGGGGATAGCTTGTACATCCTCCCCAGGAGGCTAAGTACTCAGTGCAGTTCAGGTGAGATGATCAGACCCGATTGGCTGGCCTGTGGCATTTACCTGGAAAATCTGGGTAGAAGGAAGCCTTGGTAGGCCAGATTCAGGAGAACTGACTCTTTCCTTAGTGCAAAAAGAAAGAAATGGACTCCCTCACACTCCACCTTGGAGAGAAAAGCATGAGGGATGGGGGGGCTGCCGTAGGAAATAATACAGTCAGCATTGGAGGGAGCGAACTCAGAGGTGGACAGGAGGTGGAGGTAGCCAACAGCAGCTGTGAAGAGAATAAGTGCACTTGGTTTTTGATATCACACTGGAGAGGCTGAGAGAGCCTTCATGGAAGTGAAAAGAAGGAACTTCTAACGTCTTCATTCCTGTGACTTAGAGAAGCTCTGTTATTTTCTTAAGAATTCATTGATGTCTCACTGACACTTAGGCAGAGTTGACCGGAAGGTACCTGAGTGAAGAAGAGCTTTAAGAATGCACAAAGGTTCCAAAGCCCACCTTGTTGCCTTGGACTTTTTTTTCTACTAGTAATGCTCTGGGTGGTGCAAACAGTTAATGCACTTGGCTGCTAGCTGAAAGGTTGAAGGTTTGAGTCCACCCAGAGAAAACTTAGAAGAAAGGTCTGGAGAGCTACTGCCAAAAAATCAGCCACTGAAAACCGATGGAGCACAGTTCTACTCTGACACACGCGGGGTTGCCATGAGTAGGACTTGATTAGATGGCAACAGGAAAAAAAAAAGTAATACCCATTGCAGGAATGCTTACCTGTTGCCGTCAAGTCTATTCCGACTCATGGCGACGCAATGTGTTACAGGGTAGACCTGCTCTGTAGGGTTTTCTTGGCGTTAATCGTTACAGAAGCCAATCACCAGGCCTTTCTTCTGCAGTGCTGCTGGGTAAGTTTGAACCAACAACGTTTAGGTTAGCAGCCGATCACAAACTGCTTGTGCCACCCAGGCTCCTTAATGCATAGAGGAAGGAATTCATTAAATGTATCTTCTTTTTTTCCATGTAAACCCAAGGTTTACTTAATGTATTTCAGCTCAGTTGTAGCCCACAGTATGGGGAAGTTTGGATTTCATTTAGAACGTTCCCTCTGTTTTTAGGCCATTTTGATTTCTGCTATGTTTTCGCGATCCAGTCCTTTGCTACTGCTGAGTTTTCAATAAATCTCCTCTTTTCCATCCCATCTCCAAATAAGATTTTCAAGGAAATGAGTAAAAGGAAAAAAAAAAAAAAGCCAGTGTATGTTTGCTTCTACCATTGTCTCCTCTCAAACCTATTTTAACCACTCTGAACGTGTCCCATCCATACACAGTGTGGATGAACAAGTTGTACTTTTCCTCTGTTAGAAAGGAGCAAAAATGCATATGGCCATGACAGGGAATTTCCCCCCAACCTCATAAGGTGGGGAGAGAGGGCAATGGTGTGAAAGAATAAATTAGTTATGGCAAATCTTGTTAGTGTCCATTGTAAGCAGAGAAACTAAGCCATCTGTGGCCACTTGCAAAATTGTTCTTGTTTGTTCAGTCTCCTTACCGAAGCAAATCTTTGCGGCTTGTGATGATTTGCATACTGTCACTTGTTTGCCAAATGGATGGTGTCTGAACACGTGTATGATAGAGGGCATATGTGTGGACATGGACGTGTTTTCAGAAAAGAGCCCAGTGTTGGTATGCCGTGGAAATAGATGTTTTGGGGGATGGCTTTGACTGGACTCTGGGTTGAGGAGGAGAGGGAGAAATCCTGGGAGATCCTGTTTATATTGTTTTTGGACATTCCTTGTCAACATCTCTAGTTGCCTTCTAGTCCTCTTCCCTACTCCTCCCCCGAGTTCTCTGCTGCCCTGACTTCTCTCTCATCTTTGCCTCGACTTCTGAGTTCTTAATTAGTGGTTTGTGTGGGCAAGAGGCATAACGTGTTTAGGGCAGCTTACACCCTGCTTAGAAGTTAAGAGGGATGTCTTAGGGTAGTGCTTGCCACCAGTGTGACTGAAGCGTTCTATGTCGTTGATAGAGGTGCTTCGTCTTCGTTCATTCTACAAGTCTTTACTGGGGAATGACTGTAGATAAGTGGTGTTCTGGGTGCTGTAGGGTCCAAAGGCTGCATGACTGCTGTTACTTCTGTCTTCAGGGAGCTTCCATGGAGTAGAAGGGACGTGTAATGAGCATCTCATGCTCTGTGGATAGGTTGAACAAAGTCCTGCGGGACACAAGTGGAGGGATTGATCACTTGTGTTCTGGTGGTCCCTGAAGGCTTTGCTCCTGAGGGCCTGTGGAGGACAGACAGTTGTGTAGGGTGTATGGTCAGAAGGGCTCTCACACTAGGCTTCCAGGATGTCCAGGCTGGCCAAAGAAAATGGCAAATGCAAATCTGCAAATATTAAACCACAAAAATGCTCCTTCTATTACCTTTACAATGTCCTATAAGGAAGGATGGTGTGATAGGATCAGAATCTGGGACAAGAGTTAGAGTCCTTCAGGGTTTTATTTCTAACAACACCAATAATGAATTCTTTTTATGATTTTGGCAACTTACTTGCCACCAAAACCAAAACAAATCAAACCAATTGCCATCGAGGCGACCCCATTGTATTTCAGGGTAGAATGGCCCCATAGTGTTTTCATGTCTGTGACCTTTCGAAAGCAGGTTACCACGCTGGACCTTAATTTCCCCTTTGTAAAATGGGCATCATGCCTTTTCCTTCCCCTCCTCTTCCTCTCACTTTTTTTCTTAGTAGGCAAACTGGCTCTAAAGAAAGTTGGTGCTTTCATCTCTTCAAAAGAGCTCCTGTAAAACTGTAGGGTGGCATACTTCATAGCTAGCTGAGAGGGTGAGACTGCTTCCCAGTGCTTGATGGATACAAAGAATGTCAAAGCTGAAAGAGACCTTGAAGATCATCAGAGCCATCTTCCCTTTACAGATGAGGGCACAGAGCCCAGATCAGTCTCTTGATGTGTTCAAGATCACGTGGGCATTCAGGGACCTTCTGGTAGGAGCCACCCTTTCTAGTCATCACAATGCTGGGTGCTAAAAAAGAGCAGGCCCCTTGATTGCTGTGTCCATTCACTGCAGCTACATGGGAGTTTGCCCTGCCTATTTGCTTGGCCCATCTTATTAAAGTTTGGCACTTCTCTGTTGAACCCTCCTGAACCTGCCATTGCTCTGCCCAGGAGAATCAGAGAAAGGAGCCTTTTATTTCCCAGCTGCCCTGTGCATGCAGCATTCAGAGAAGAGGGGCTGGCGATGGGGGCGGGGAGGGGAGAAAACATTTGTCTTTCAATACTGGCCTGACATGAAAGCCTCGGTGACGGGCATTTGCAGAACCCAGCTAAAGAATGGTCACAGCCAAGACAAAAGATAAAACTGACCCACTAGTTATGCAGTTACTTAAACATGATTTACCCTGCATAATGCTGGCTGGGACCTGGGGGTCTCGTTTCTAACGAGCCAATAGACAGCACAATTAATTACATGGGAAGGAGTGCTATCAGACAGCAAAGTAGTCATTGCGCAGAAGAAAAAGTGCTCAAATATTCCCCACCCTCCTCAAATACTCTCAGCGACACAGAAATAGCTCATTACACATATTGGTGGGTATAGACAAGGATGGGAAAGTGATTGGGCAAGGATGAGGGATGACTCCTAATGCAGGGTGAAGGGGTGGGTGGTGATGATCTGCAACCACAGAAGTTGCTGAGATTAGGGGATGGGATGGAAGTGATGAGGGGAGGGGCAGGTGGTTTAGCTGAATGTGAATATTGGGAAAAGTCAGCCAGGAGCCCTGCATCTTAATGGCCCTGGTGGGCATGATTTTTATCTACTGGGTGATTCTGAGGAGCCCTGGTGGCTCAGTGGTTAAGAGATTGGCTGCTAACCAAAAAGTTGGCAGTTTGAATCCATCAGCTGCTCCTTGGAAACCCTATGGGGCAGTTCTGCTCTGTCCTATCAGGTGGCTTTGAGTCAGACTTGACTCAGTGGCAATGGGTTAGGGTCTTTAATCTTAATAACATGCCCATTTGAAGTATTTGGGATGTGGGGGTTGGGAGCAGGGCTAGACTAAAGACTAAAGGCTAGCCAGGGTGTGAGCCCAGTTACAGGATTGTCTCCTACCTGCCATGATATGTTAATTTTTCTGATCATCTTTTGATCATGCAAGCAAATCCCAGCAGGACTTTTTTTTTTTTTTTTTTTGACTCTAATTGATTCTGGGGTGACACGATATCTCCCTTTGGCAAAATGTAGTAGAAGGAGAAGTCAGCTCTGGGGTGGGGTGCTTGGGCTGGGAAGATGAGAAAGCAAAGGCCAGAGGATTTGAAGAGGGCAGGGTCAAAGGTTAAAGGAGAGGGGTTAGCAGCAGGCAAAGGCCCAGGATTGAAATATTTGCTGAAGGCTGACAGGCAACAGAATAGAGGCAGACAAGTGGCAAATTCCTGTTTTCTTCTCTAATTGAGAAAATATTTTGAGTGGTATTCAGCGAGACTGCATAATGAGTGGGGGTGGGGGCCGGAGGTGGAGAGAGCATATGAATAAGAGAGAATATTATTAAATTATGGTAGGAAGCCGTAGCGACAACAGAGGTCCAAGAGTTGTGTGGATGTGCCTCCCCCCGCCCGTGTCCTGATTTGGGCAGCGCAGCATTCCTGTCTTCGCTCATTCATTCGGCACGTATTCACTGAGACCCCATGCTAGACCAGGGGGTTAGTAGTTGTCATAAGTATTAGATGAATAAAACACAGAGGCCAGTCTGCCCCGTAGAGGGTTGTTGTTGTCAGTTGCCATCTAGTCGATCCCAACCCATGGCGACCCCATGTATGCAGAGTAGAAAGGCTCCAAAAGGTTTTCAAAACTCTGCCTTTGGGAAGTAGATCCGTGGTGCCTCTGGGTGGGTTTGAACTGCCAACCTTTCCGCTAGTACTCAAGCACTTAACTGTTTGCACCAATCTCCTGTTGTTGTTGCGTGCTGTCGAGTTGATTAGACTCATAGTGATCCTATAGAATGGAATAGAACTGCCCCACAGGGTTTCCTAGGCTATAAATCTTTACAGGAACAGTTTGCCAGGTCTTTTCTCCCATGGAGTGGCTGGTGGGTTTGAACCGCCGACCTTTCAGTTAGCAGTGGAATGCTTAACCCTAGGCAGGTGCATAAGCAGGCAATTCCAGCACATTGTGAGACCCTTGATTTGATGCTGCTGAATCTTCTAATCATCTCTGTCTGCTCACAGTTGGGTGAATAATTACATATAACTTGACATCTAAGAGACAATATAAAGTGATTCTAGTACTTGTTCTTGCTGTCTCAGGGCATTGGTTCTTAGTGGGGGTGGCCTGCACTGCCCGAGGAATTGTGTAGCAGAGCTAGTGGGTATGATGGGGAAGGTCTAGGTTTGGGCAAGTAGTTAGAAAGAGAAGCAGTTGTGTCTTGATTCAATCCTAGCCAGCTGCTCTTCCCCCTGGCTCGGTCCTGCCTGCTCTTGCTTGTAAGAAGTGGCTGTAGTATTTCAGGAGTGCACATTCATTTTGGTTTCCACTACGACAGGCAGCAGCACTCATGGTTTATTCACCAGGTCCATTATGAATCGCAGGAATGTGGAGTGGAGACAGGACCTTGGGTCATTTTGCAGAGGAGAGCCCACAGAAACTCTGTGACTTCCTCATGGGGCTGCGTGAAGTTGTGCAGAGCTGGGACTTGGCCTCAGCCCTCTGCCTCTGCCACCAGTGCTCTTTGCTTTGCCACCTCTTCCAGGAAGTGATGACTCAGATTATTTTCATCAACCTATCTCACCCCCACCCCTCCTCCATTTTCTTCCCACAGCCACCAAAGCCAATAATGGACTAAAGCAGTTTCAATTTTAGGCAATTTCCTTTTTTACTTAGAAATCTATGGTTAGAAAAAGGTGCTAGGGTAGTGATGGTGGTGTGGGGAGGGAGGGAGGCATGAGAAGCTGCAGAAAGGATGGACTTCACTGGTTCTCTGGTAGCCTAGAGGAAATAGGACTGAGTACCTTCATGTGAGGTACCTGGATGGCGCAAGTGATTTGCGATCGGCTGCTAACCAACTGGAACCCACTTAGTGGCTTTGCAGAAGAAAGGCCTGGCTATCCGCTTCTGTAAAGATTACAGCCAAGAAAACCCCACGGAACAGTTCTACTCTGTCACATGGGGTGGCTGTGAATTGAAAAAGACTCAATGGCACACAACAGCAGCTTCATGTGAAGAGCTGGGGTGGCTCAAGCAGTTTGCAATTGGCGACTAACCTAAAGGTTGGCAGTTTGAACCCACTCAGTGGTTCCACGGAAGAAAAGCCTGGCAAACTGCTTCCATAAAAACTATTGCCAAGAAAACCCTGTGGAGCAGTTCTGTTAATAGTCTAATTAATACTCTAACACATGGGGTTGCCATGAGCTGGGGGCCGACTCAGGGGCAACTAAGCACAACTAAGTAACCTTCATGTGACCTTGAGTAGATCTCTAAAAGGTTCCTTCCCCTCTGAAATTCTTTGGCTTTTAAGTTTAGAAGGGAATCTCCCCCCCACCCCCGCCAGTTCTACACCTTCATAAAGTTCTTATATAATTTTCAAACTTTAACGACTAACTCAAATAAATTGTTACAAATAATTTGTTAAGTGGTATCTCCAGACTTCTGGTTGTTAGTTCTAATAGTCCTAGACACATATTACTTTCTTTTCAAGGAGGATAGAAACTTTAATATGTTGTAGGGCCTGAAGTTGGAAATCATTGGAAGGGATTATGAATAATTGAATAATAATAATAGCTGTCTCTTGAGTTCTGTATGTTAGGCACTGAGCTAAACCCTTTACATACAGCTTTGTATTTAATCCTCCGAACAACTTTAAGAGTTAAATCGTATTATCTCCATTTTACTGATGATGAACTATGGAATTGGGAGGTTAAATAACTGCCAGATGCCACCTAGCTAGTATATAAGAGTGTTTGTATTTGAAGTCAGGTCAGTCTGATTTTAAAGTCCATACTCTTACTCATCAAAGGAGCCCTGGTGGCACAACGGTTAAGCGCTCCACTGTTAACCAAAAAGTTGGCAGTTCGAACTCACTCAGGGCCTCTGTGGGAGAAAAGACCTGGTGTTCTGCTCCTGTAAAGATTACAGCCTAGAAAACCCTGTGGGGCAGTTCTACTCTGTCACACTGGGTCGCTATAAGTCGAAATCGACTTGATGGCATCTAACAGCAATGACTCTTACTTATGAAGCTGTATATGACCTCCCATTTGCAGTTCAGAGGTCATAAGCTCTAATTATATTGCTTTTAAATTTCATTAAGTGTTTGATTCCAAATGACCTGTACATGAAGCTCATTAGATTTTTGAGGTGTACAAAAACTTTAAGGCCCTGTTTTAAACAAATGCCTCAAGCCATGCAACTGTGTGCTCTATAACTTGATTTGTTTTTAGAATAATATGTGGAGAAGGGCCTACGATAAAGAGCTGGCTAAATTGTTGTGGGTCAGCCATATTCCTGCTCTGGTTTCTGCTTCCACAGTAGTCAACTGGGGAGATAAATCCCTTTGCCATTGATCTTACTAGGGGCTGTGGAGATGATGGCTATCAAAGGATCTTGGAAAGTATAAAGCATTATTCAAATGCAAGAAAAGAATATATTAATGGATTTTTTTTTTTTTTTAAATAGCCTAAACATGCTTCAGTCTCGCTTTCCAGCCCCGTCCACCCCATTTGAGTTCCTTTTCCAGAGCATTCACTTGGGTGACTTGAGTGAAGCCTGTTTAGTTGGAACATTTGGGTAGCTCCAGCTCCATGCTTTAGTTTTCTGGAGGAATTCTATACCTTGGACTCAAATACTTGGTCACAGTGTGCATGGAAGGTGTTTTGTGTGTGTGTGTGTGTGTGTGTGTTTTGATACCCAAACAAAAAAACAATCTTTTAAGGTTTTACTTTTAATGTCCTTACTCCTGTAACTCAGTTTGTGGTAACAAATTATAAATGATTTTCATGGAGGTTTCTATCTTCGGGGACTTCTCATCACTTCCTTTTCATCTGAAAGCATCTTAAGGATTTGTTGCTGAATGTCCTGGGTGGTTCATGAAGATGCATTCTGAGATGCTAAGCTTCCTGTTCTAGAAGCAGCCTGTGCACCCTTCAATCCAGGAAGGGTGGAAATTAGGCAGACACTGTGTATGATCACTGTTGGAGATGCCAACTGTATGATGCCAGCACCTCCGGAATATTCCCTCAACCTCAACAGGAAAAGAATTATTTAAGGAGCCCTTACTGTGTCTTCACCAAGCTATCAAAGCACTTTAAATGTGAAATCTTTAATATAACAAAATTAAACTCTTGAAGGTGAACGGGACCAACCCCCAGAGGTTTTCCCTTCCGTCTCCTAATGAAAATATCCCCATGCTAGACTGCCCAACAGACACACAGCCAGCCTCATCCATGCTTTGTGTGTGGACAGTTCTGGCCAGTTTCCCTTGTTGGGTCAAAGTACTCTTGTAACTCTTACCTAGTAGTCCTAGGTAACCCTAAAACACAGGAACTGTGCTGGAGAGTTGGTGATACTTTTCTAAGGACCCAATTGTATCCAGTGAAAAAAGAGATTTGATTTGAGGGAAGGTCCTTAGAAGTCCCATTCATTCATTCCTTTATTTGTTTGTTGTCATGTGTTAGATTCACTCTGATAAATTAATGAAGGCTATCTCAGGAAGAAAGGCGAAGTCTTCCATTCTCTCATTTAAGACTCATTACTTAGAAATACAATATTTCTCAGAGAGTAATGCAGTTCTTCTTTATTGTGATCACATTAGCACACTTGGCTACTTTATTCAAAGTCCTGTGTTGCAGTGTCTGATTTATACCAGGTAGCAAGACAGAGGATGGGGATAAGTAGGACCTTCTGGATATTTAGTGGCTTTTTACTATCAGAAATCAGTGGTTTTCAGAACTGTTCATCTCCCAAGTTATACTCAGATCTCTCTGTGCTAAATTTATCTGCAATCTACTAACTCACAGAAGGCATGCATATTTAGGAAAAAGTGACTGTTTTGTTTCAAGTGCAAATAATCAAACTTAAGGTGTACCAGGTACTTCTTATTTAATGTTCCATAGTGATCATTTATTTGTTCAGCTACCATTTGATGAGTTTGGATTCTGAGACAGTACAGTCATTGTACTCAGTGCTATATACTTATTATAAAATCAAATAAGACACATCTCCTGCCTTCTAGAATCAGACATACCTGAAGGGAGAGAGGCAAGTGAAATGGTAACTATAGAAGAACGTGCTAACTGTAGTGATGTTCAGGAGCAGAAAGGATAACCTTCCAAATCATATTGGGGCTGGAGGGAGAAAGCTTCTGGCATGAAGGGAAAGCTAACCCTTGAACCAAGTTTTGAGGGACAAGTAGGAGTCAGCTGAACTAAGAAGGAGAACGGACATTCCAGGAGGAAAGAATGGCATGGGCAAAGGCATGAGAGGCAAAACGGCAGATTGGATTAGATGAAATACAAGTAGTTCTGTTGGAATGAGTGATGCAAAGGGTATGTCGGAGCAAAGACGAGGTGTGAGCAGTGGGAAGAAAGCAGAGAAGAACTCAAGTTGATTGAATCCTTACTACGTGCCAGATAGGGTTCTTCTAAGCTGTTTACATGTATAAGTCATGGGTTGTTGTTAGGTGCTGTCAAGTGGATTTTCAACTCACAGCGACCCCATGTGGCAGAATAGAACTGCTCCTAGGGTTTTCTTGGCTGTAATCTTTATGGGAGCAGATTACCAGGATTTTCTCCCGCAGAGCCGCTTGGTGGGTTTGATTACCTTTTGGTAAGCAGCTGAGTACTTAATTGTTGTGCCACCAGGGCTCTTTTAACTCATGTAATCCCCATAATACCCTAGGAGATAGCTACTATTATTACCCACATCTTACAAATGAGAGAACGAAGCACAGAAACAGTAAGTCGCATAGGGAACACGGCGCTAGTACGAGGTGGAGTTTAGCTACCAGAAAGTAGGAAGAATGAAGGCCGTCTCAGGAAGAAAAGCAAAGTCTTCTGTTCTCACATTGAATACTCATTTCTTAGAAATACAGTATTTCTGAGTGAGCAAATAATGCACTTCTTCCCCATTGTGATCACCTTAGCACAGCCTGACTGTTGAAGTATTTAAGTTTGGCTCAATGAAATATTTAAGCTTATTCAAGTTTGGCTCCCACAAAGTCTGGCTCTAGAATTCCCTCTTTTAATTGCTGTACTTCTGGGCCTTGTATACATTATCTTGAAAACCCTGGTTTATTTTAGACACAAGAATGACATGGGTAGAGTTATTGTTCTGGAAAGGTCATGTAGAGAGCAGGGTGGAGAGCAGATCATAGGGCAGAGTGGATGGAGGAAGGGAGGCCAGTCAGAGGCCAGTTGGAGGCCTTTGAGGTAATCTAGGTGAGAAGTGATAAAATCCTGAACCAGGCTGGTGACAGGAGGCATCATCAGAAACGAATTGATTCAGAAGGCATTAGGAGGGTAGCATCTGCAGGACTCAGCGGCTAATGGGATTTAGCTGTTGAATGAGAAGGTGGAATTTAAGCTATCTCCCAGGTAAATAGAGATCCCCATTCATAAAGAAGGCTTGGGGAAAGGATGCTAAGGCAATTCAGTGTGAGTCTTTTGAGTCCGAGGGACCCAAGAGATGCCAATGTGGGAACACCTCATAGGCAGATGAATATTTGGTTTCCACCGAATATTGTGGGCTTTAAGATCTGTTAATAATTGAAACCATGGGTGTGACTTAATTTGCCAAAGGGCTATGGAAAGTTCCTTGGGGATTACAGGCTTTTAAAAGATAAGCAAAGCCCTGAATTAGGAGCCAAGAGACCTGGTTTCTCGCTCTGGCTTTATCTCCATTTAACCAACCCTGGCATAGCTTTGACCTGTGAATTAAAACTCTGCTCTTGTTGGTTTATATTGGAATCTACTAGACCAAGTCCTTGTGTTTAATGAGGTTAAACTGATTATAGAAGACAGGGCATAGTTCTCTCTCTCATACACACACACACACACACCTCACACACATATTGCCTTATATTGTCAATAAACTGGAAAGAGTTGAATGACTGACTGGAATCAGACAGACCAGGATGCAGTTCCTATTTCTACCACTTAATAAGCACATACGTGCGAGTTGTTTGCCTTTGCCAACCTCATTTTCCTCATATGTCAGATGGGGGCGCTGCTACTTACCTGTTTATTATGAAGACCATGTGGTATAAAATGATCCAAGTTTGTTTAGACTAGACGCTCATAAGGGATAGTGATTCTGATGATTTGCTCTGAAAAAGAGTCAGAATTTCCATAATCTCTGTCTCTCTCTCTTTCTCAGTGTATGTGCGTGAGTGTTTCTGAGGCATGTGTTCTCAGCCATTTGTGTTGGATCTCTCTAGACATATCTGACGAACGATATTCTTGTGTGAGTATGCACATGTACTGTACTCTGCTCCAAGGGCTTAGAATAAAAGCTGGCCAAAAAAAGTTGATTACTGCTCAAGTAGACTATTAAACGTATCCTCATTATGAGTCTTGAATTGGTTGAAATTTATGTCAGAATATGATATTCTTGGAATTTACCTTACTGCCCCTTGAAGATGAGTAGGCTTATGGCAGACTGTTTTCTTTAACGTGCTGCAACTTGACTGTGGAGGCTGTGTGCCCTCAAAGCCCCTGCTGTCTTCTGCAAGTACAATCACAAACTCCTCGCTACGGGAACTCATGAGGAGCAGGCATCCGGTGAAGGAGGAAACCCAAAGCCTGCATCCCAGAGGATAAATAAGTAAAGACATTTGTCAAAATATGCATAGAGTGATATTTCCCACCCTTGCACCGACAGGAAGGACCATATTGTATGTTGCATTTATGTGGACCCTTACTGCCAAGAATGCATGCTCTGTAAACATGCCCTATTTAGCCTTTGCTGCGTATACTGCTGCCTTTCTGAGGCCTTTAATTCAATGAAATAAATTACTTTAAAAAGAAGTGCGGTGCAGCCTCTTAGAACAGTAAACAAGAACAGTTGAGGTCTTTTCAGGAACCTGAAGCCAAGGGATGGTTTGTTGTTTTGGTCTCCAGGACGAGCCAGGACAGAAGGAGGCATTGACCTGGCTCCTTTGGCTGGCACTCACCAGGTCCCTTCCTGGCGCTCACTTTCCCGGAGGCAGCGAACAGAGCTTACACTGATGGCCGAGCCCCCCCTGCCTTGTGCCTACCACAACTCAGCACCCTTTCACCTGTGATTTCAAACCCCGACAAACCAGAACTGAGGATAAATTTCTCCCCCAGCATTCTGATTTTGGGTCAAGAAAAAAAAGTTAATCAGAAATACAACTGCCAGAGGATGTCCTGGCCTCAGCACATTCCTCCACATCTATCTCCACACTTAGGCAAGGGATGGTGTAGGGTTCTGACACCTTTAAGACTTGCAGGCGGTTTCTTTCTGCACCAGAGAGGGACACGTGGCCTGAATGGCT
This sequence comes from Trichechus manatus latirostris, assembly GCF_000243295.1. Taxonomy (NCBI): domain Eukaryota; kingdom Metazoa; phylum Chordata; class Mammalia; order Sirenia; family Trichechidae; genus Trichechus; species Trichechus manatus. Next base: position 2,730,289 of record NW_004444014.1, on the reverse strand, counting down.
TCCTCCCTTAGTGTTCTAATGCCAGCCCTATGAGCTATCCAACACCCCCTACTGTTTCCATCTGACATGGCCAAACTGAATCTCTGGTAAGTAAATAATTTATTTGGAAGTTGGACATGTCAATGGAAAAGTCGGCTGTGGCAGACTCAAATAACAAGCCCCAAATGTGATAGCTGCTCTCTGGACTCAGAGAAGCCTTGCCGGTTGGTTTTCTCAGACCTGTATGGCCATGTCTTCTGGCCTGTCTCTCCGCATTAAAGTCAAGGCACTATATCTCTCTCTCTTTGGATCACATCTGGGTCCCAAAATGCTTGTGCACACTGGGCAGACTGGTGTGTTTGTTCTCAAGTTCACCAGGCCCATGCAAGTCTGCATGACTCAAGAGATGAGTCTCAGCTCCAGTATCACTGTGGGTTTGGGGAAGGGTCAGGCTATGAATAAACCATTACGTGGCTGATTCTACATCCTTCTCTTTTACCACAAAATCTCAATTTCCCTTTCTGTGGAAAACAAAAACCCTCTTTCAATGCACCATCAATGGGACTGTGGCCTTTGAATTGCATGGTATCCCAGAGAAATTTTAAAGATGACTGGACTTTTGGGTGGTGTGGCTGGGAGAGCCCTTGCTCCCCGTCCATTGAGGAATGACTGGTCTCTACTTCATGTCTTCTGACCCCATTTCCAACTTCATGTGTAGATGAGGATATTGATCAGTCTCTGAATGATTTGTGAATCCACAGATGTGTGGCTGGGAGGCCTTGGGGGCATCAACCACAGGATGGCAGGGTCAGAGAGTTCCCTCATCTCCGACACAAGTCAGGTCCTCCACAGAGCTGGGGAAGGAGTGCGTGATGATGGAGTCGTAAATCACAGATCGCAGCATATGGGTATAAGAACAGAAACTAAAAATCAGAGAGCCTCTTGAGGCCTAGCCCAGGGAGCTTCCAGCACACTAGGTTGACACCATTTCTAAAAGAAAATAGAACGAAATCCAACACAGACCATGTAAGAGATTTGTAAACTGTAAACGTGATGGGATGGTATGGTGTGATGTTCATTGCTTGAGAGAGTTGCCTTGTCCTTTAGTGCATCTGGGATTTGTCATTCGTGGACTATTCATTAAATACCTACTCGGCTCTTTTCTTAGCTTCTTTCCTGGGCGATCCCAAAGACTGCATGTATATCCTCTTTGCGCAGCTAGCTGTCTTCGATTCAAGTTCTCCTGTATACTTTGGAAGCGTATGTAGATCAGTTTCGGCCTCTGTAAATGCCATGGCTCCTGCAAGACAAAAAGACAATGAAATAACTTAGTTTGGCATTCAAGATGCTTCCAGTTTCACCCAAGCTGCTATTTAAAGACTTATCTCTCACCACTTTCTGTGTGATCTCTTCATTCTCTGACCAAGCATCCATTTTCCCACCTCCACACTTCTGTTTACCTTACTCTCACCTTAAATGTCTTACTCCTACTCCCTCATCTAGCCACTACTCACCTCTCCATGAAGAACTCCTCCCTTCTCCAACTCCCCAGCTCACACCTTCCTTTCCCTGAACTTCTAAAGCACCTATCATCGGCACCAGTTACTTAGTGGCAAAATATGTTTCCCATTGTTCCATTTCTTCTTTTGGACTCTTATCTGAACTTTGCTTGTTTAATTGTTATGTTTCTTTCTCGTGTTTAGATGAGAGATTCTCTTTTGTCGATAAAGGCTTTAATTTACTGGCATTCCCCACAGCACTTAACCATAATGCCTTGAGCATAGTGAGTACTCTTTAAATACTAATTGACTTGATATGATTAATTTCTAGACAATATAGAAATGCACTGTACTCCATTTCTTCTCCCAAGGAGTTTTGCAGACCAACAAGTGAGTGGAGATGGAGTTATCTTTAACTCTACATAGAAATCTACATAGAAATGCACATTAATAAAACTCTGTAGAGTTGGAAAGCAAAAGTTAAGTTAATAATAGTTCTTGGGGAAGGCTGCCCATAGGAAGGGGATTTTATATAGGTGCAAAGGATTTCATTTAGTACTAAATATTGTTGGAAATATGCTTAATGATTTCACCTGTGGAAGTCTCGTTACAAGAAACTCAAGTCAAGAGCGATTATAGGTTGAATTTGTCAGTAAAGACAACCTGTCCTAGTGGAAAGCTTAATTCAACAAAGCTCCCTCCCAAACATTCTGTAGAGTTTCCCTTGGAGAATATGTTCCCTTTGTGAAAGATGAAGAGTTTAATTAATTATCAGATTTAAAAAAGAAGCTCCAGTCACAGGCTTCCATTATTAGAAGAGAACATGTTGAAATTCAGGAACATGACCCAATAGGTGACAAATCTCAGATACACAGATGTTCAACTACAACAGAAAATGGTTGGAACAACTACTTGGAAGGTGATGGACAGACTGCAAGAAGCCAGGAGGGCATGGGAGGACTTCTGTGAAGTCATCAATGCCAAACAAAGCATAGGAGTGGGAACAGAATTGCATGGTGATACTGAGTTCATGCAGCCATTGCAGGGTTTAAACTCAGGTAACATGACTACCTTTATAATGGTTTCAAGTAGGTGGTTTCTGAGCAGTAGGAGGTTAGATTTGAAGACCTTTTTAAATTTTTTTTCCCCTGCATATTTAATAACATTGAACTTTTTACCAAGCCTTAACTAAAAGGCTAGAGTACTACTTGTTGCAGGCACACAGTCTGGAGTTTGCTGAATTAGTTTTCATTTGGAAAGTGTTTATGGTTTGACTTAGAGATTTGTGGAATTTGAAACTGTAGAGCACTTACTGAGTAGGATCAGCTGAATCTGAATGGGGCACTGGTGCATAGGAAGGAGGTAGAGAAAAGGCTCTGTGTTAGGAGGTAGGAGACCTGAATTCTAGTTCCTTTTCTTCTACTGGAGCCCTGGTGGCGCAGTGGTTAAAAGCTCTGGCTGCTTATCAAAAGGTTGGCAGTTCAAATCTACCAGCTGCTCCTTGGAAGCCCTATGGGGCATTTCTGTTCTGTCCTGTTGGGTCACTATGAGTTAGAATCGACTTGATGGCAATGGGTTTGGTTTTTTTTATTTGTATGTTTTCTTCCACTTACTAGCAGTTCAGCCTTAGGCAAGTCACATAATTTTCTGCACTCAGTTGTCTCATCCTTACAACTAAGGTTGTATTATATTAACTGCCTGAGGTTAGGGGTCTGAACCAGATGATCTATTAAATTTCCTTTATCTCAAAATTCTTTGATACCGTTATTTAGTGAGATTAATTCTCCTTGCCATTGCATAATACATTTTAGCAAATAAATATTCAGTTGTACTGACATAGCAGGGACTAATGCCCAAACATCTGAAAGACTAAAGATTTAAAAGGGAAGACAGGCAATGGCTGATGTAGATGTGCTGTGTTAGGTTATATTGGTCACTAACAATCCAAACTAGCTGCCACCCAGTTGATTCTGACTCATGGAGACCCCATGTGTGTCAGAGTAGAACTGTGCTCCATAGGGTTTTCAATGGCTGTGATCTTTTGGAAGTAGATTGCCAGGGCTTTCTTCTGAGGTGGTTCTGGGTTGATTTGAACCTCCAACCTTTCAATCAGTAGCCAACCACTTATACTGGGCACATGAGGGTTAAATCCTGGAGTGGCCAAGTCTTGCTGGGGTGAGAACTGGGAAGATTAGAATTGCCTTTAGAAAAGCTTCTGGATAAAACCTGTAACGGAGCACGGCCCCTCCTTTCTCAGCTAAGCCTCACTGATATACCGTAACTTCACATGTGCTCCATGAAGGCTGTGGTATGAGGTATTCCTTGCCTCCTGCTCCTGGGTTCGAGGAGGCTCATCAGAAATATGTTCTGGATTGGCTCCTAGTGGTACCCTTTCCCACAAAACATCTGGACTTCAGCCTGAAGAACGCCTACTGCCATTTTCATATACAGTGGCAGGAGGGAGAGAACCATATGCCTTGGGTCCTGTTATAGTAGTTTACCAGCTGATGCTGCCTCGGAATGATGAAGAACATTTTTACTTCCAAATGCAGATCATTCTGCTGGTCTTTTGAGATGGCAAAAAAAAAAAAAAAGAGATGTCATATTTCTTAAGAGAATCAGGGTCAACTCCTTGTTGAACATAAACTATTTTCCTTGCCCTCACCTGGGCCCTATAGGGTATGCAAAAGAGTAGAAAACAAGCACAAAATTGACACTGTAGTTGGAGAGATCAGTTTTATAGACATTACCCTAAGTTGGGGGATACTGCTCAGCTCAAAAGCTGTCTTGTCTAGGAAACCTTCCCTGATGACATCTTTCTCTTTTTGGATTTCACGTTACCTGTACTGCATAGTTGGCAACATAGAGTCTATCCTTCTTTCTGTTTTTCATGCTCCTTTCAAATCAGCATACCTTCAATTATATATTATTTTGTGTGTACATTTAATCATAACCCACAATGCATTTAGAACAAGATACAGGCACACAACATGTACCTACCTGGGACTTGTTTGTTGGTTGATTTCATTGCCACCATGAGCCTCTTTCTTATGGTGTTTGCATGACTTTGTGGTTCTTTGAAGGGGTGACATAGTTGGGAAGGAAGGGACTGGTGTGACTGAGAGATTTATCTGGGACTGTCTTATCCAGCCTTCTCTGGCCTTCTGCTCCAGGCAAAGTTGGCTACTCTGTTCTGTGTACTCCCGCTCTCCCTCATACACATTTGACTGCCTTCTCTCTTCAGTTGTTTTTCTCATTAATATTATCTCCCATGTCTGTTACAGGGCCTGATACACAGTAGGCACTTAATAAACTTTTATAAGTGAATGCGTGATAAATGGGTTAATGAATGAATGTTGAGCCCTGTGAGCTCAGATGTGATAGATCAGGGTGAGATAGCAAGGCAAATTCAACTGCAAGTCTGGCAGGTTACTTGGTGGGTACTGGTCAGCAGGTCTGACTTGCTAGGGGCCTGTGTTGAGTTTGTCTGGGTCAGGCCTTGTAGAAAAGCCCACTTTTGTGACCCGCCAGAAACAGCTTTCATTCCACTGTAGGGCCGAATCTTCTTAGCTTACTGTCTGGCAAAACAATGTGTTGGTATCCAGTAGTGTGAGCGCACTGGTAGCTGAGGTGGGCATAGCCCACTTGGACACAGACGATCAGTTCTTGGTTATCTGCTCTAGGGGAAAAACACTGGCAGCCTGGCTTTTTCTTGAGTGTAGACTCACAGGCTATCTGCACACACACATACACACACACACACACACCCCTATTGATTTGGTTTGGTAGTGCATTGTGGTTATATATATGGGCAGGTGACCAGTTTAACTTGTGAGAGGTCACATGATGTAGTGGGAAATCCACTGGATTAGAAATTAGAAGACACAGATTCCACTTCCAACTCTGGTTGCCCTGAGTGTGTGACCTTAGAGGAGTCACTTTACCATTCCAACTTATATCTGTAGAATGAGGGCATTGGACTGCATGATCTGAGTTCAGAACTATAGCTTTCCAAGATCGGATGTGTTGTCTTTGAAGGTAGTGACTTTGTAATAACTGGAGGTGTTTCTAAGCAGGGATTGTGCTTCAGGAGTGGGGTTGTGTTAGATAACATGATGGCCTTTCCAGTCTGAGACTCCAATTGGGTATCTTTCAGCTAATTTGGAATTCTATCAGCATATGTCAAAGTGATGTCAGGGGAGAGAGAGGGATTGCTTTTTTTTTGTGCTCTATATAACCCACAAATGAATTAGTTACCTGCATGGTTATTTAGAAAGTCACAATACCATCCCAGTTGTCCACCATTTTGAATCTTCTTTTTCTGGGCCTGTCCGTTGGTGGGGCATCTGCATGTCCATAAACACATAGTATAGATTCAAGTGCCCCCAGGCTCATGCCACTTCTCTTCTCTTTTGAGACCCTGACACCTGTAGTCCTTTGTTACTTGCCTGTGGAAACCACTGTTGAAGCTGTGGACCAGAAGTGCTCTGCGCTGGCTGTGTCCCTCTGCAGGAGGCTCAGTCACTGGGGTCTATGATGACATTTGATGATCTAATTGCCATTGTTTGGAGAGTGACATTCATCCTGTAGTCATGTGTGCTCTGTGTTTAGATCTCTTTCCACGCACTCTGCAATCCTGCCCTGGTGTCTATGCTGCTGGAGGTCTTTCTTAACATTAAAGCACTGTGGTGCCTCAGAGCCCCCAGAAGAGAATTATGATGTCTCCTCCATTTTAGTTGATTTCATTTCCCTAAAACTGTAAGATGACAAGTTTTCACATTTTTTAATAAATTTATTTGTATCTTTAAGGACGATATATGTAGACACATGTACACACGGATGTATCCTTTCTGTATTAGTTCCCTATTGCTCTTGTAAGAAATTACTACACACTTAGTGGCTTCGAACAACACAAATTTATTATCTTACAGTCTGGAGGTCAGAAGTCTGAAATGGGACCCACTGGGCTAAAATCAAGGTGTTGGTAGAACTGCATTCCTTCTGAAGGCTTTAGGGTAGAATTCGTTTCCTTTCATTTTCCAGCTTCCCGAAGCCCCCTGCATTCATTGGTTCGAGGCCTCATTACTCCATTTTCAAAGTAAGCAATATCAGCCAAGCCTTCTTGTGCTACCATCTCTCTGATTCTCTCTTTTCTGCCCCCTCTTCCAATTTCAAGGACCCTTGTGATTACGTTGGGTTCACCTAGATAATCCAGGATAATCTCCCTATTTTAAGGTAAAATGATTAGCAACCTTAATTCAATCTACAACCTTACTTCTCCTTTGCCATGGAACGTAGCATATTCACAGGTTCCGGAGATTAGGATATGGACATCTTTTTGGGGAGGCATTATTCTACCTACCTCACCTTCTTTTAGTACTGCTAATAATTTGGATTAACAAAATACTAAAAAAACAATTTTACCTTGACTTGACTTCCATGATTTGTGACTCCTCTCCCAAGCACAATCCTTTATACTTAGAAATGGAAATAATTGCTTTTTGTTTAATCCAATTGGCTATAATTTGTAGAACTGTTGGAGTCATATCACTTTCAAGATATGTTTTAATAGAAAAGACATTAGTGTATTTGTAAAAGAGTCTGACTAAATATTTTCATTCATCAGAGATTCTCAAAAATCTGTTTTTCATTATCAGTGATATCTGAATTTGGTTTCAGGTCATTCACGTTTGAAGCACTTGGGAAAAGACACTTTGGTCATGCTACTTTTGTTGGATGGGTAAAAGATCAGAAGAGATTGGCAGTATCTTTGTTAAATTCACAAAACCAGTATACTTGGTTATATTCCAGTAAGTGTACACTATGTTTCGGCAGGTGTCTGAAGACTGAGTGGGCGTGATTCTGCTCACTGGGCAAAGACTTGCTTCTCATGGAGTTCCAGGTTTACACAGGGGGAGTGGAGGAGTTGCCATGTGATCTTCCAGGAGGATCAGGTGAATAGAAAGTCTAAAGAATAGACTTTGGTCAGAAGAATAGAAAGTCTTCTTAGAGTTGCTCTAGAATGCCAGAGGATGAGGTATTCCTGTTTAATGAGAGTTGTCCAGTTCCCTGGACCTCCCTCCCCAGTCCTTGGCACAGAACCCTCCTCAGAGACTTACCAAGGTTAAGAATTTACCGGATCGCCTGGCCTTGAGTCTGGAGGTGCTGAAATTTTGGTTGCTTTGTAAAGTGGGAATGGTGGCCAACAAGGCTCCAGGGAATCAATGGTAGAGTTACATCAGTTCCATTTGGAATTTCAGGGTGAAAATGGGCACATGCTTAATGCTCTGCTGACTGCATGGAAAGCTTGTCCATCTCTCCTTTACACTGATGGCCACACATTGGTGTTAGTGATAACTCTAATTACACCGGGAGGGGAAATAACAAGAAACTGAGATTCAGGAGAGCTGAGGACTGCTATCACCTAACTCTTGCAATCAATTACTTTATTTCCTCATATTTGCATTAGGAATAGTGATTCCTGCCCAGTTTAGCTCAAGAATTATTATAAAGACTGCATATGATGTGAATGTGTTTTGAAAGTGTCAAGCATCAGTTGAGTTCCTAATACTTCAAAAGAAAGTGAAGCAGAAAAGGAGGGCTAGGAAGACTTTCTATGCTAAGGTGAGATGATCCAATTCAACTTTCTGATCTCGTTTTTAATACATTTCTCATGGACATCAGGAAAGAATTGGCTGCCTTCTGCTTTGAGTCACAGATACTGCATATTAGTTGGTGTTCCCTAGTAGAACATCATTCATGGGATGTAGTGAGTGGAGTGTAAAAATGCAGGGAGTGTATGTTTGTGGGTGGTAGTGAGTATTTTATATAAACAAGTTGCCTTATGCATTATCAGTTTAATTCTCATTTCTAATAATTTTAATTTAGTGCTCTGTTTCCAGTGATGTTCTACAGTCACAAATTTTATGGGAGGACTCCTTGGGGGAAACAAAGCCTGTACCTGGATAAATTTGAATTTCCATTTTCATTTCCCTATATTCTTGTAATTTTTGTGTAGCTCTACTATATCTTGGGCTGTAGGCTAGTTGATTATAAGATCATAGAATGTTAGAGCTAGAAGTGACTTCAAAATTATCTAGCCCAGAGGGTTTTTTAAAAAACCTTAACACAAAAATTGGTCATTCACTCAGTGTAATATACTATTTTCATTCATTCAGTGAATATTTTTGAACACCTGAACTGTGCCAGGTCTTGAGCTAGGTGCTAAGGATGCCAAGATAAAAGACACAGTGCCTGACTTTAAGGAGTTTACGGTCCAAAGAAAAGATGGACATTTAACAATTAGTGTTCAGTGTGCTCCATACTGGGTCTGGCTAATAGGGTAATAAGCAGAATGCTCCAACCACAAATAGGAACTGTCCCTACAATTGCCTGGGGGTGAGAGGCGGTGAAGAAAGGCTAAGTACTTCCTCTCTCTGTCTCTAGATAAATAAAATAAGACTAGGTCCATAGGAGGCCACCTTTCACTGCCTGTCCCATCAGGACCCCTTTTCCTTTTCAGTTTCGTGCCAGCCTATGACCCTGGAAGCCTGAGATCTATTTTTTTTACCATCATCCTTCTTATTGTTATTATTTATGACGGTCATTGTTTTAACTGCTCCAAGGAGATAATTGCCTTGGTTGCTAAGGCAACCCAGCATATTGGGTATAAGAGCAGCCAGCAGAAAGGGTTTGCCAAATTGCAGGGCTGGGTGGGAGGTGTGGGGTGGGAGAGCAAGGGAGCTCAGCTGTGGAGCTTGAAAATAGCCATGTTCAAATTATCTCTGCATTTCTTCCACTGAAGAGCGTGAAGCCACTTGGAATCCAGTGCCTGCCAACTCTTCACCACCCCTGATGCTTCCTATTTTCAACCCAGCTAGTGCACCCTTTCACTTACCCTCAGTGCTCAGCCAAGAGCTTTCTTGGGTTCCAGTTTCCAGACGTACAACTCCTGTCTGCTACTATTTAGCCCTGGAAATGTCCTTGCTCTTTATTCATGGAGCCTTCATGGGGTGGGAATAGGGTGGGGACAGCACACAAGAAGTGGTGTCCATTAGCAGTTTCATACAGGTCATGGTCCTTGGTGGTCTTGGTCAGGGCTGTGGACTCCTCCCTAACTTTGGGAAGAAAGAATAGACAGATGACAGTGACCTTTTACATTGTAATTGTTGAAGATGGACGCATCTTGGGAGGTCAGCCTTGCTGTCCACATTCAATAGATAAAGGAACTGAAGCCAGAGGAGTGGACGATATACAGACAGTGATGCAGCCTTGAGCCCCAGGGCCCAGACTGTTGCACCCTATGCTTTAACAGATGCCATTGGCTTTGGCCCTTGGCTACTGACCATCGTAGCCAAAGGTCTTCTGGGTGTTTTTACTCTAGTCTCTACATCCTTTGTTTAACCCTCTTTTTTTTTTTTTTTTTGTCCCCTGGCCCTGGGTCCTTATGTTAAAGTAGAGTATGGTGGCAGAGGAGATGCTAGACATAAGTATATCCCATTGGCTAGCTTTGCTTTGTGGCATTTGGCCATCCAAAAGCAGCTATTGCCATGAAATAGGATAATAGGCAAGGAGAAAGGGTAAGATGACCAAAAGAATCCTTTAACAGAAGATTTGATTGGGTGTTACTGACTCCTTTCAGAAAGTCCCTCCTTCTCCTCCTCCTCCCTGCTCCGGAGCACACATTTAGCCCAGGATGTCTGTGGGGAGGGCCAGCTTGCCTCTGGCTCCCTAGCAGCCTCTAGGGTGTCTAAGTGTGTCCCAGGGCCCTCTGCTAGAGCACGGCCTCAGAGTTGATCTATCTGAACAGGTTAAATAAACAGGTCTGTGTTTGGGTTAATTATCACTGGTTCTGTTGCTCTCCATTACTGTTCCATCCGGGACTCTGGCCAAGGAGCAGATGGGAGAGGCTGCATCATCACCCCTGCCTCCTCATTGTGTCTGGCTCTCCCTCCTTCCTATTCATAGTCTCATTCTCTCTCCCTCTCTCTCCTTTCCTCTCCCTCTTTCTCTCTCTCTCCCCTTATCCTCTTCCCCCTCTCCCTCCCCTCCTCCCTCTCCTCTCCCTACAACTCCCTCCGGTCCCCCTCCCCCCTCTCTTTTTGCTCTTTCTCTCCCTCTCTCTCTTTCTCTTTTTGGCTGAGCAAATAGGCCAGATGGCGGTGAGGGGAACAGACAACAAGTGAGGCATGGCATATGGGAAGCTTGTTTAATTTCGGCTCCTGTAGGGAAGTAGATTGGAGGAGGTGAGCTACAAAAGCAGAAAATGGAAAAGGGAAGGGTAAAACACACACACACAACAACAACTGACCCTTCCATGGGGGCAACTGGATTCAATTTACCGTTGTTGGCCAGTGGAAGTGGTTGAAAATGAAGTGAATCTAAAGCAGAAAGTGCCCTTTTTGAATCTCCAAGGTTCAACCCCCTCCTCCAGTCAGCCCCCCTGGCACCAACTCTCCATATTGCTGAGGGTCTAGCTCTGGGGGGGCGATGTGGGATGGATAGGTCCGAGACCTTTGGCAGGATTTCCTGTATAACATGGTACATAGCTGTCTGCACATTTATTCCAGGAAGAAATTTGGCCAGTAATGTAGGGAGAGGAAAAATAGAGATGTCTGTGGCTAAAATAGGGGCAGGGGTACGTCTAGACCCCACTTAACCTCGTGGTTCCTTCTACTCTAATTCTTCTCTGCTTGATTAATGCATCTTTCAGTTGGATTCAGCTCTACCCATAGGCGGCTGCCCAGATTAACTACACCTGGTTCTACTGGCCCTGTCCACTTCCGTTGATTACTTGAAGAGTCCTGGCAGGATGGTGGAGAACAGAGTGTAAGGACTTCGATGAATGGCCCTCCAGCACAAGCCCTTTGTTTTCAATTGAAACTTATTTAATTCTCATGGTGGCTGCCAAGAATGTTAAATTTAAAGCGGCATTAGCTGGAATTTCGGGGGAGATTCTGGCAAAAGCACATATAATGACCTATGAATGACCCATAAGGACTCCGTCACTCCAGTGCACTCTTTTCCTCAGACCAATCTAATATAGTCTGGTCTCCCTGCACTGTTCTACTCTGCCGTTGCTGGAGACCCACTCCCCAGGAGCAGGTGGATCCCCACCGTCCACGGAAGGCTGTGACCCAGTCAGCCCCCTCTCAGGCACTCTGATCCCGGACTGGGGGAGTACCTAGGAGACTTATCAATGACCCCAGGAAAAGGAGAAAAAGCAATCCAGGCTCATCTGCTGGAGCTGCAGGCTTGCCCACCTCTCCGCAGGAGCCTCCCCAGCCCCCACCAGGCAACCCGTTATGCGGATTAGGCCGCAGAATGGGGCAGATGAGTACCCCTGAGGGGCCCTGCCTGGGAACAGAGGCTCCTGGCCTGGCATGTGGAGCTGCCACTGTCAACACCCTAAGCCGCCGCCTCAGGCGGGGCATTTGCATGTGTGTGCGTCCTACTGTATGCGCCTGGAGCCAGTGGGAAAAGCCAGCGCTGGAGGTTCACACGGGGCACGCTGCACAAAGGCCGGAGGCCGGCGGCACAGTGGCAAGAGTTGCGCCCCGTCCCTCGCAGAAGCGCCAGCGCAGCCTCTGCCGAGTATGGCCCTGGCTGGGTGAGCCCCGGCATAGCTACCACGCGCCCCGAAAGCACTCGCCTGAGCCCGCCCAACCGCCTCTCAAAAAAAGTGCTTTTTCGTGCAAGCTTTCAATGACAGGCTGGCGGTTTGATCTCCCCTGAATGCTGTCCCCTCGTTTGAGGCTTCAATGCTGAGAAGATTCGGGGCATTGTCCCGGGTGGCGGGATGTCGGATTGATTTCGGGGCCATTGTATGGACGTGGGGCTCCTGAATGAAGCTGTTATGCGCGTCTGGGGCTGGCAGGCAGGCTGTCCGGCTGCAAGCTGGGCCTCCCTTTGTTGTGGGGGCCTCATTGAGTCCGCGGAAGAGGCTCATTTCAGGGTGATTTACTACACCCAAACACCAGCTGTCTGCTGTGTTGCTGCTGCGACGCCCTGCCCGGCCCCCCTCTTGGGTGGAATCTCTTCCCCCTTCTGAAGCTCTCAGATCCCCCCTTTCTTTAAACACTTAGGATATATTCATATTCATACACACACATGTATATTCATATTATATATGTGTATGTGTGTGTACAGACACATACATACACATATATATATAGTTGCCATGCATCTGAGCTGACAACGTGTGTGTGTTACAGAGGGTCCTGGGCTGAGGCAGGGGGTGAGTGGGAAGATGAGAAAGCTGCTGACTGGGAGCCCTGTGACCCCATTTCCATCCTCTCCTGTGCCCCTGGTTAGTTGTGTGGCCTTGGTCAAGTCATTTGATCTCTTAAAGCCTCAGTTACTTCATCAGAAAAATGAGAGCATTCTTTTCGATAGGAAGAAAGTATTAATGTATTTCTTGAAATATTAATGTATTTCAAAGCCATGAGAAAAAAATCCGAGGGTTTCGTGTTACTCTACATTTTTTTAAAGCATGATATGGTGAAAAATAAAGCAGGGGGAAGCAGGGGTCTGTGCTGAAAGAACAAAGCCTCTCCTTTACTGCCCACTCTTGCCAGGTGACATGCCAGGTGCTGGGAATGCAGTGTCCAGACTCAGTCCCACCCGAGGATCTATCTCAGAGTCAGAATCAGTGAGCAGACTGGGGCCAGGTAGTGTTGGAAGCACCGCGTGAACATGAGAGAGGGCACAGGAAGAAGCCTTGGGTGGGAGGGGGTGGTCAGGAGCGCTTTGAATTAATGTATATTCTGAGTGTTAACAATCAGGAACTATCTGCTTAGAAATCATCACTCTTCTTGCATATATGAAGAGAGTACAGTCAGTGCCAAGCACTGGGGACACAGCAAGGAACAAGCAGGCAGTTCAGTTCACGTGCCAGCACGGAGATTGTGGTCTGGCGTGGCTGTAAGGGTGGCAGAAAAGCTACATGCACATGTGGTTGGAGAGGATGCTAATTGTTCCTGGGTGTCTCAGCATTACCTTGGGGTAGGGTGAGGGGCAGGGAGAGCGTGCTATAAATGCACAGGTCAGGGAGCTCAGTGTCTGCCTAGTCCCTGCCCTAGCTCACCTGGGCACCCTCTAAGTGTCTTGAGACAGCCTCACGTTTTTTCCAGTGCCTGGTGGCTAGAGGCTGACCTTGGCACGATGATCAGTCACACGCCAGTCCCAGCTTTGGCTGCTGTCTCACGCCATGCACCAAGCACCAAGGGAGACTGCCTGTGGGTGGGGCTTCCCAGTCCCTGTGACTCCAGCATCAACCAGGTTGACTTGGAGGGCCTCCACAGGTGCTGACCTGCTCTTCAAGGCCCTTGATTATCCTTTTTCTTCCCCAGGATTCCTTTCAGTAATACCTTCATGGCTCAAGGGGGGTTTTACTGTTGGTTCCTTCTGTCATGTGGGTTGGCAATCTCATGAGCTTTTTAAAGTTTAAATTTAGAACAACTATAGGCTCACACTTCTGGGACCTGCTCCAGGAGGTGTTGAAGCAAGTACTAGAGCCTCCCAGTATCTCAGAAGGAGGGATCTGAAAAGAGCCTTAGAAATCCTCAGGGGAAAACAATCCTTCTTTTACTGAGAATGAAAATGCCTCTAGAAAGGAGAAGTGCTGGCCCTGGTCACACAGGTGGAGCATGGCAGTGAGGAACTCTGACCCAGACATTCCAGCACCTGGTCTAGACATTGCTCTACTCCTTCGGCACCACTTCATGTTGCTAGTTATGTGCTAGATTAAGTGAGCTAATGGCCCTCTCTGTGCCTTTCTTTTCCTAGGAGAAAAATGAAGGTACAGGAATAAGTCAGCATCTTACAACATGGTGTTCTGCGGTACACAGTTATTCAGAATGTTAAGAGATGTTAGAGGTCAAAAGGGTTTAATGGGCAAAAAAGATTGGGAAACAGCTGGTTAAACAAAGCTAAACAGATATCTTTAGAGTAGGATGTCTCAAAGCCTTCAGTATATTAAGAAGCATCATGTCTTTCCAAGAGTGATTGAATTTATGGTGTTTCACAAATTGATTAGCTTACAGGCTGATGTTTTCTGGGCCAGCTGTCCCTGGACCACTCCCATCTCTGATTCTTGTGTGGAGACAGCCTCCCTGGCAGAGAGATGTGATCACGATGGCCAGTGGGCCTTTGTAAATATGTCCTAACAATCCCTCTGGATAGGGTTGGGAGCTGGCAGTGCCTTGCAGGCATGAGAGGAAGAGACACTAGAGATTGAAGCTTCCTGAAAAATGGGCTCCATTGAGTGTCACTCCACACATACACCCCAAAGAAAGAAGGGGAGAGATAGAAAGAAAGAATGCAAGTTAGCTTTCTTACTGCCCTCAGAAATGTTCAAACCAAACTCAAAAACACTAACCCTGTTGCCATGGAGTTGATGCTGACTCATGGCGACCCCATGTGTGTCAGAATATAACTAACTGCCCCGGTCCTAACACATATGAGGAGGGGGCACAAGTGTCTTTCTCTAGGTTGGGATAAAAGGTGATCTCTTTGTTTCCTAATTAATCAGGAAGAACAGAGTTTAGAAATGGAGGCCTAGAAAGACAAGGGGGAGGAGGGGACCAAATAGGAACTTCTGTTGACTTTTCCAGAGGAGGAAAGCAAACAAGGATATCAGAGCATTATGGTTTTATTAGGTTTGGCCTCATTGCTTTTCCTACAAATATATCAGGATGGTTCCTGGTCTTGGTCAAACACCTCAAGGAGTCCACCATTTTGCAAAGGGTCGTTTGATAGCATGAGCGCGGCAATGTAAGACTGCTCAACGTGGCCCTCGAAAGGAATCTTGTGTATACAGGCGTTGTGTGCGTGTCTGTGCGTGCACCTCACAGGAGCAATGCAGGTAAAGGGAGCTGTGTCCAGAGCTCATTTCACTTCTACATAATTGGTTTGGTCTTCCTGGACCTCAGATCCAGACATAAAGATCAGCCTTTGATAAGCTGCTTTTGGCAACTTCAATTGTGTCTATTATTTCTTGCGCAATGCAGGATGGATCATGTAACCAAACATATTTGCACTCGCTGCCTGGGCATGTGGGAGGATACACAAGTAGACATGCAGACCGATGGAGAAAGCAGGTGAGCAAGTGTCTCCCAGAGGCTGCTGTGTCTCCCCCTGCTGCTTCCCCCTATTCAGATTCCCTCATTCTCTCCATGACCACAGAGGCTCCCCTGTTTATCAGCAGGGAGTGTTTTCGGGGTACTTATTATGGAGAGAAGTGGGACGAGCTTAAGAGAAGGTGTCCTGGAATTGTACTGTGTTTGTACGGAAAAGCCACCTTCCCCTTTTCCATCATTCAAAGCAGTGCTTCCCCAGGGCAGGCACTTAATAATAATCATGATCCCCCTCTGCAGCATTTATACGATATCTGCTGTTAGTTCTGTTCTATTCATTACCATTCTCCAAGGAGTTCAGTGTAATTGAGCCCATTTTACAAAAGAGAAAATGAGGCACAGAGACAGGAAGACGTACTCTGGGGTATCAGAGAGAGAAATCGCAGTCAAGGCAGTGTGTGCATCCAATTCTAAAATTCTGTGATGTTGTGGGAGAGAAATGACCAAGGATTAAGCCTAATGTCCCCACCCCCAAATCTCTGGCTGCTCTCTTCCTATCTCTTCCTTTTTCAGGAGAGAAGCAGTAGTTGGGGAACTCAGCCACAGGGTGGCTGAGCTTTTTTAAATTGGACAACAAGTGTATCAGTTTGGTAGGGCTGCTGTGACAAAGAACCACAAATTGGTCGGCTTTAAACAACAGAATTCTATTGTCTCACAGTTCTGAAAGCTAGAAATCCAAACTCAGGATCTGGGGAAGCCATGTTCTCTTTGAAGGCTCTAGAGGAAGATCTTTTCTTGTCTCCCTCAGCTTCTGGTAGCCCCAGGTCCCTTGGCTTACAGCTGCAGCATAACTCCATGGTCACATGGCCATGTTCCCTCTGTCTCTCTCTGGCTCTTTTCCTCTTTTATAGAACACCACTCAGATGAGGACCCACCCTCTACAGCATGACTTCATCTTAACATCTTCAAAAATCCTATTTCAGAACAAGGTCTTTCACAGATACTAGGGGTTAAGACTTCCACATAAATTTTGGGGGAACACAATTCAATCCATAAGGCTAGTGAAAGTGTGGAGAACCTATGCTGTGCCCAGGATCTTTGCTGGGTATATGAGGGAAAACTGACATATCATGTGTGAGTCCTTTCCTAAAAGAGCTAACAACTTGTTGAGGAGTTAGGACATGCATATGAAAAGTGAATTACTATGTGTCATCAAATCTAAGATGCCATGGACTGTAGGACAATTTCAGAGATGTTAGAAGTGAAAAAATGTGCATCCTAGAATCAGTGGGATATGGTAGTAATACAAAAGGTAAACAAAAAGAACAGTTGGTTATCCAGAGTTGTCGTAAGCCATATGTGTTTTGTCCCCAGTTGTTTGCTGACTGCTGCCAACATGCCAGTGGGTGATGAAGTATCAAATGAGTGGTACAGATAATTGGTGGTTTGAGCTCAGAGGGAGGAAGGAAGCCTGGCATGGGAGTAGGGATGGGTGGTAAGGGAAGGATACATGGATGATGAGAGACTGGGTTAGGATTTGAAGAACAGGGAGAATTTCGAATGGGTAGAGAGGGAGAAGCTGTGGTGGGGGATGTCCAGCTCTGGGGGTAAAGTGCCAAAGAGAATTGTGGAGGCTAATCTATTTAGGGGTGAATTACAGTATTGGGAACTGATTTAAATTAGGGTTGGGTCCTAGAACCTAAAACAGTGGACAGGCTTGGAAGATTTCTGATTGTCCTAGTAAGGTGGTGTGATCAAGGGGATGTTTTTAGGGGATGCAGACATCTGAGAGTGCTTTTAATTAAGCCAAGCTCCACCGGGATTCTTCTGGGATTCACATTCCTGTTTTATAAAACTTCCACAAAGTTCTGCTCTATGGAGGATATAAGGGAAGGGAAAATACGGCCCCTTATCTCAGGAGGCTTAGCTGGGACATCAAAAATTTAAACTTATGAAAGATTTAAAGAACAAAATTAGGTAAGATGGAAGGTGTATGGAGTACTGACAGTCTGTGCTGTACATGTAAATTGATGATATCTTAGTATGGACTTCTTGGGGTAGGTGGGATTGAGCTGAACCTTGAAGGTGGCAGGGATTATGGTGTGGGAGTGATGGAGTGGGAAACAACCTGAACAAACATTCAAAGGTGGGTGAACCTGGTGCTTGGGGGTCAGTGAGAGGTATGTCATCTGCCTATATCATGCAGGGCATATCAAGGCAAAGGTTTTTGGGTTTTGTTTTGTATTTGGCCAGGGTGTAGTCAGTAAAAAGAAAAGAAGTGGGAGGAAGAGGACAAAGGAAGGGAAGGGAGAGCTGAATGTGCATCACCCCTGTGCTCCCACATCTAGCTATGTGGGTGGGGAATGGAGAGTCTATGGTGGGAAGTTCACAAATCCACACTTTCAAGTTGCAAAAACTGCTGCTTACCTACTGGCAGGAGTTTGGGAGAGTTTGAGGGATAGGAACAGAGAGCTAGAAGAGAGAAAGTAAATGAAGGAAGCTTTTGGCATAAGGGAGCCCTGGTGGCACAGTGGGTAAGAGCTCAGCTGCTAACCAAAAAGGCCCGCAGTTTGAACCCACCAGCTGCTCCTTGGAAACCCTATGGGGCAGTTCTACTCTGTCCTATAGAGTCACTATGAGTGGGAATTCGATTTGACAGTAACGGGTTTAATGGGTTTATTGGAATGAAAGAGGCAAGGGGTTCACATTTGGATTAGGGTTCACTTCTTTGCTCCCAAGTCCTCGTCCTCTTTTTTGACTACTATTTGGTGATTAATCATATAGGACTGTAGCCTCTGTTTTTTATTTTTTTTATTTTTTTATTTTATTGTATTTCAGGTGAAGGCTTACAGAACAAATAGTTTCTCATGAAACAGTAGTACACATGTTGTTTTATGACATTGGTTAACAACCCCACA
>NW_004444014.1:2689337-2711567 GCF_000243295.1 Trichechus manatus latirostris | reverse complement strand
TCCCAGGCTGAACAGTGAACCTCGGAGGTAACTTCACCACTGAGCTGAAAGGGTGTCTGGGGGCCATACTCTCGGGGTTTCTCCAGTCTCCTTTAGTGTGGCCTCTGTTTTTATTACTGTTTCTAGTTATTTGCAGGTTGTATTGGTATTTGATTTATCCCTTATCTGTTATTTGATTTACTGTTATTTGATCATCCCTTCTCTTTCTAATTACACTGCCAGGTCCTTGGAAGCAGGGACTGTGTTTCTTTGTAGTTCTCCATGTGTTAGGATGAAAATTTTCTCTTTCTTAGTAATTAGTTAATAATGTTGATTCAATATATTTAGAATATATACAGAACACAACCTTTAAACAAAGAATAAAGTAAAAGTGTATGTGTGTATTGAATAGAGGAAGAACAATCCATGTTTATTGATTTGATGTTTATTTTCTTGATAGATTATCCTTCCAACCCAGCAGATTTACCAGTTATAGTGTGAGGCACCACAGGACCCCAGGGGCACTGGAATGCCTGATCGTTGGCATATTGACTGGTGGTCAGTGCCTGGGTGGGCCTGGGCTATCTCCTTCATGGACGGGGAGCCCAGACAGCTGTCTCTGGGGTCAGGAGATGCAAAGTGCATATGTCATGGTGAGTGGCAGAGGCAAGCAGCAGGAATGCTTCTGAGGAATGTGGCAGCTCTTGGGAAATGATCTAAATGGAGAGCTGGTGGATACTTCAGCCTTGCCTTCAGGAGGGAGTTTGGCAGCAGGTTTTTGCACTCCAATGGTGGCGACTGCAGACTTGACTGATTATCAGTTGCTGTCTCTGTGTCGTCTGGAAAAATGAGTACATCTGACACATTTTATATATTACTTAAAGGGCCATATGGGTGTCATGAAAAATCTATGTAAACTGGCTGGGAGCTCAAAAGCAGAAAGATGCTTATTGAAAGTTCAGCATTTGATAGAAAGCTAGGCAGAGATGCATCAGAGAGTGTAATACTGACTGGCTCATGGGCCTTTTGACCTAGGGTCCAAGGTGGCTATAAAATATCCATAGGAGGGCTTCACGTTCTCCCCGTCCTGAAATTGGATGCACAATTTTGTGTATATGTGCATTTAAGCATTTTCTGAGAGGAGAGTCTACAGCTTTTATCATATTCTCAAGATGGTCCAGACCCAGAAAACTTAGGATCTACTGCTGATTCTAACATCTCTCCTCTCCAGATGAGGAAACCAAGCTTAGAAAGAGGAGTGACTTTTTCAAGGTCCCTCAGAGCTGGGACAGTTATGCAGGCCTTAATCTTACAGCACAGCATTCTCTCCACTATTCCTCTCTGACAGATCAAGAAGGCACCTTAGCTTGTGGATTATTTCCAAAATCCTAATCAGGAAGATCAGCCACTAAAAAGACAGAAAGACATTAGACATTGATTTCTTGCCAAGGCCTCTAATCCACCGAGGCTGCTCTTGCTTTGGACCAATACTAACCCGCCACAAACTCACTGCAGAAGAATAGGGATTTTGCACGATGAATCATAGAACTCCCGAAGGTTAATCTGGATAGATCCTAGAAGGCAAGGTGTGAAAACACTCCTCTACCCTCAATGAACACCATTTTAAGGAGCCTCCTCCCTGGGAGTGGGAGCCTAAGTATGCGAATTAAACACATAGTCTGACTTGCCTAATGTCATAGAAATGCTTTTGCCTAGCATTTGAGAGACATGTGGATTAGAATAAGTGCTACCTCCAACATAATAGACACAAACCATTAATAGGTCCTTCCATCTGCTTCAGTGTCCCACATCTAAGGAAATCCCTTCCCCAAATTCCAGATAAACAGGCGTTGACTTCCCCTACCCCATGACTGGTGTGACCGCGAATGAACCAGACAGAAATGCTTTAGGTGAGGATGAGCTTCATGCTGGAGACAAGTGGATGGTGTGCTGGCTAAAAGTCAGGGTCAAGTATCTGGGGTAAGAATAGTGGAACACTGAGGATGAGTGTGGTGGACAAGGGAGGCAGGGAAGAGAAGAGAGCAGAGTCATAGTTGTGAATGGGAAATATCAGGAACCTGGAAGACACAGGGTGAAGACACGCAGCAGAAGTTTTGGAGCAAATTTGAGGCAATCCCACTTAATTCTGGCAGACTAAGTATGGTTAAGGGTGGCTCATCTGTCTACCATTCGTGGGCAGCTCAAACTCTGGAAAGCTATTCTTTATATAACACTGAAGTCTTTTCTTCTCAAGTTCCCCATAGATAATCTGTGGTGCAGTCCCTTAAAGCCCTACACACAGGTCTTTCCACTCTTCCACAAGAGAGCTTTCCCAGTATTTGAAGACAGCTTTGATGTGATGCTTTCGTCTTCTCTATCTTAACCAACCTTGCTTTTCCAGTTTTCAGTTACTCAACTGGTTGTTGCTAATAACCCTTCTTGAGTGAGAGACACTCCCTTTATCAATGTATGATTTAAATATCACACAAATATTAATGAAGTAGAATCCATTCCTCCAGATTTACTAGTCTGATCAGTGCAGCACACAGTGGGACTTGTGTGGGATATTTTAGTAACCACTTAGACTTCTCATGCTGTGGTTGTAAGAACTTAACTAGCCTTAGTCAAGTCTGATTTTGGATCAACATCCCAGCTTATAGAAATGATTTTGAATTTGGTATCTTCTGTCTATCATTTTGGTTATTCCTTTCCATTTTGTGTTATCAAAGGAATTGATTTAAAAATAAAAATCTTCATATGACTTCATCTAAGATCTTGATGGAGATATTGAATAGAAAAAAATAAAGAAGCATGAGGCATTCTAGTGGAGAAGTCCCTTTATGCTTGTGGTTTTGGCCTCTTAAAATGAGCATCACATACTCACAGTAACCCACACCACCAGCCAGCCAACCAACTAACCAACCAACCAGTTGCTTTCCAGTTGATCACGACTATGCTGACCTCATGTATGTCAGAGTAGAACTGTCTTCCATAGAGTTTTCAATCGCTGATTTTTTGGAGGTAAATTGTTAGGCCTTTTTTCCCAAGGTGCCTCTGGGTCGACTCGAACCTCCAACTTTTCAGTTAGCATATGAGCACATTAACCATTTGCACCACTCGGACTCCCAGGGAATGGGAGATGCTCTCCAGAATTTATCTAAATGGCTCCCAATCCCCCACACCAATGTGCAGTTTGTTTCTCTGGTTGTTCTTGGCTCTTCCATCCCCTTTTAGACCTGCATCACAGCTTCCTGCATCTGTCTCTGGCCTTGATGACCAATTTTGGACATGTTTATCTTGTTTAAACTTAAAATCTTCTCCCAGATATGATTCTGGAATATACTACACATAACACCCAGTATGGAAACCCTGGTGGCGTAGTGCTTAAGAGCTACAGCTGCTCACCAAAAGATTGGCTGTTTGAATCCACCAGGCACTCCTTGGAAACCCTATGGGGCAGTTCTACTCTGTCCTATAGGGCCACTATGAGTCAGGATCGACTTGACAGCAGTGGGTTTTTTAACACCCAATATAGGGGGTAAGGGATACTCCTTCAGCTTATTGATGATGGCGGAATGTGATCAATAAGTTAATATTTATTTGTTGATCAATATCCTGTCCTGGCATCATTGCTGAATTTCTTAAACCTATCTATATGCCCTTAAGTCACTGAAAAATAAGAACTACTGACTCGTTTTGTGACCTCGAGTAGATCCCTAAGATCTCTGTGTACCTGTTTCACATTTTATAAAATGGGGGATTTGGGGCTAGAACAGCTTTTTTGAAAATGTTTTTCAAACTGAGATGTTGCTAGGTGTTAGATTAAAAAAAAATTGGAGGGAGCAAGGAAATTCAATGATAAAATATGTTTTAGAAATGCTTGGTTAAAAAAAATTAAATAGATTTCTTTACAAAGCATTTATCAGAGTCTTCTACATGCTAACAGTGTGCCTCGTGACTCCTCAAGTGAGAAGGAGTATGCAGTTTTCCCCAAATTTTATTTGATCATGGCACATGTTCAGTTGGGACAAGTATTCTGTGGTGTCCCTTTTCAAGAAACACTGGACTAGCTGGTTTCTGGCAGAACCTTGCAGGACTTTGATGCTGACAAGGGCATTCTTCACTCAGAGGGCCTGGGGCAGATGTGAAGGGGCAGGTCACTGTCCAGCCATCGCCAGGCCCTAGTGCTCACAGGAAAAGCTTGTTGTTCTGTCACAGTTATCACCATGACGAGGGCACCTTCTAACCATGCCTGATGTTGAATAATGGGACCAATTCCCTGTACGGGTCTCTTCACCACCTCTTCCCTCCCCAGCACTCAGGGCATCTGCCTTGCTATGCTCATTAACCTCTCTAATGATGCAGTATCCTTTTTCCATATAAACCTCTGTCCTGAAAATTTGCTATTCTTAGGGCTTCCCAGAAGGAGAGCTTTCACTCGTGGACCACTCTGTGAATTGGAACTTGCTCCCTCTATGTGGGGAGAATGACTGGCATTCTGTCTCTAGGGTGGGGATGTGCCTAGGAGAGCACCGGGGGACAGGTTTGTAGACTCTGTGAATTTTCAGGATGACTTTACCAGTTCACCAATGTGGCCTTTTGATGCCCTGAAGATTGATACAGTGCTCTAAATCCGCTAGCTGGAAGGCATATTTGGCATTTTCTGTTTTTTTTTTTTTTTTTTTTTTTTTTTGGGGGGGGGGTCGGGGTAATGGGGCACATAATTTAATTCACATATTTGCCTTCAAGACCATTCAAGATATGACATAGTTACTAGGATGAGATAATTTGATGTTGTTCAGCTGCACCAGCTGATATAGGGCAGAGGGAAAGAAGGTTTGGGGCTTATCTCTGAGATCCCTTCATATCCAGAATTGTGTGGCTCCCTTCCCTCTGCTCTGAGTTTGGCGGTAGGGCCAGATGGCTCTGGTCTGGCATCTTACTTCTGCCACTTATTAACAAGGTGAGTGATCTTAGACAAGTCACTCTATCTTTCTGGTTATTTCTGTCAATGGATTATCATCTGAATTAAATTCTCTTAGGCTCCATTGGTGTTTTCCCAATGATCTATGGTCCACAATACCTCTGCTGGTACATGTCAATCATGGCCTTATGTGGAACCTGCCTCATTGTTAATGCCAGTTCTATAGACTGGATCCATCCCACCGCATACAAACTAGCCGTGGGAGCACAGCACACATACACACAGGTGAGCATGAGCCCACATGCTCTATCTCTCCTACCAGTGTCCACTATGGTTAGCTGGTTTGAATTATTATGAGGTTTAAATAACCTTATATTAATAACAACAGCTGACGTTTACTCAGCACTTAACTGGGTGCCACTCTACCGCATGCTTAACCTGTAGTACCTCATTCAATTCTCCCAACAAGCCCAAGGGAAATGTTTAAGATGATGGGATGGAGACTCAAAGAAGTTAAACAACTTGTGCAAAGTCATGCTACGGGGATTTAAACCCATGAAGTGCTCTGCACATTAGTTACTGTTATTGTTGTTGGTAAACCTCTCACAATTCAAAATGTGCCAGAGGGTAAGGGGAGAATCAAAGTCTCAAGGCATCCCAGCCATGTCGTTAATGTAGTTAGGGAAATGTGTTTCTGACCACGTCATATCTGGTTGAAGATGAGTCTGTTATATGTGTCTCAGAGGGTCCTGAAGTTCAGGAGACTTGGGGGAAGGGGGATCCTCAGTGTAACTCTCCACTTCATCAAGAGAGAGAGCTAAGAAATTCCAGCCCCCATACTCTCCAGCTCGTCACCCACTTGCAGTCCTGCTCTTCAATTTGGTCTCTGAGCCAGGGAGAAAGTAGTCTGTGGACAAAGGTCCTGAGGACACCACAATGGCAGGACACCACAATGCTCAGGGACTGTGAGAAGACACACTCCTGAGCTTAGTCAACTTAAAGAGATGATCAAATAAATTGATTCTCAGACCATTCTTTTTACTAACCAACACTTTCTTTGGGACAAATAAGCAAACAGTAGCTAAGAATAGATTTCAAGATCTAACTCTTGAGACTCCAAAAATTGCAGGCTAAAATAGATTAAAAATATATATCTAGGTGTTTATTTAATAAATTGCATTAGTGAACCATTGCAAATCCTTGACAATCTAGCCTTTCTAACTGCCTGCACATCCTTCCTGGATTGATCATTATGATAGGAAAGTATGGGCCTGGGTTCCCATTTATATTTTCCACATAGGAAAACATAGACTCGGTTTTCAGCATTTCTCCCATTGTCCACTGATGAAAACTCCCCATCCCTACCCCCAGGGCCGCTGGGATACCTTCAGGAACCACCACAGATGCTGAATTTGTGCTATGCTCGCTCATGGTCTAAACTCAACCTCTCTTCCTAGCCAGTTTTTCAAAGTAACAACTTTCTCCATTAGAAAATCCATTTTCCAAATCGAAACGTAAGCCTTTTCCAAATTTAGGGACATAATCTTTCTTCCATTCAGTTCATAATTGGTAAATTAGATCTTTTTAGATCCTTTTGGGATGTGGAAGGAGGACAATATGTTATTTCAATTATCTAAATGAACTCATGTTGGGGTTAGGCACTGTGGTGCTGTTCATAGGGCGTGGGGTATGCTGGCCTCTCCATTTTCTCCCTGTGGTCCATGAGCACTGATCATTGTCCTGTTTATTTCGGGAGATGTGTTTTCAATCAGCAGACTGTTACAGCTCCTCAGTTGCCCCCAAGAAATGCCGAGTCGGCTAAGCTTTACCGTGTGGGGGATACTTTCAACATGTAAAACATAATCCCTCCCTGAAACCTTAAATTATCCAAACTGAAAGAACTTTCAGGGTCTTACTGGCTTTTCTCAGTGAGGTGGTTTGTTTTCATTTGCTTCATTTCTCCTCTTTTGGCCTTTGAGCTGCCTCCTGTCAGTTTCGTTCCTATTTAAAGTCAGTTTCACCTTTCAGTTCCCTCCTTCCACTTTAGCCTTATAGGGTTTCATTTCCCCATACAGTGTGTGTGGGGTTGAGGTGGAGGGGCTGAATCATTAAGTCTCAACTAGGAAGATTTTCACTGACATATGGCAGAAATACTGGACAATGAGAGGAAGACAATTTAAGAACAAATCTACCACCTTGTTTGATGTTAGTCTAGTCACTCATTGGAAATCTCTGAGCCTTGAATTCCTCATCTATATGTAATGGTATTGGACTAGATCATAGTTCTCAACTTCGGCTGTTACGTTAGAATCACTAGGAAGTTGAAAAAAAAAAAAAGGTGTCTGGTCCTTATCCCATACCAATTAAACCAGAACATCTAGAGACGGATTCCAGGCACTGGTATTTCTTCTAAGCCCCTACAGGTGATTTTTATGTGTAGCCACAGGTGGGGACTACTGGGTTTTATGCTTGCTGAGAACCTCAGGTTCCTTCCCAGCTGGACACTGTCAGGAGTTACTGTTGAATTGGTGGTAGCCCTTGTTGTTATTAACTCTGACAACAGCACTAGTGCAGTATGTCTTCAGGATTGGTGGTTACATGTCGACCCCTCATTCCTTCTTGGTAAATACTGTTTCTGAAACAGCGCTTGTTTTAAAGGTGACCATCTAGAATGTTTTCACCTTAAACTACTTCCTTGTTTAGATAGAGGAATGGGGCCCACCTGCTCAGCAGGCCTCAGACAGCCTTCCTGGATGGGAGGAGAGGAAGCTGGTGTAGAAGGGTGCACTACAGTGGGCCAGACATGGGTCTGTGCTCAAGAATCTTCAGCCTAATCTATAAATTATCGACTGGGACCTGTCCAGAAGCCCACCTCTGCCTCCAGAACCCAAGCTGTCTCAATGTGGCAATTGCCAGCAAAAGCCACGTTCTGAAATCTCAGTCGCCTGAGATTTTCTAACATCAAAGAAAGGAATGAGGCTTTGACTGAAACTCAGTGGATTTCATTAAGTTTAAATGCTTATTCTGACTCATTCTGGTTCACACATCTCCTCTTTCCCTTCCCTTCTCTCTTCTCTTTAGCCCTGCCAACCCAAAGTTGATAGAGCCACAAAATCTAATCCAGGTTACAAGTGTAGAGTGAGATAACAAAGTATTTTGTATTTTTCAGTTATTCCACATTAGTAGACTTGGACTTTTTTTTTAAGTCGGTGGGGAGATAAGTTGTGATGTTTAGAATATTTTCAACATACAACGTATTTAAATAACATTATATGTTGATTTTTACCATATCATCTTCAGTTTGAGAAACAAAGGACACACGTAAAGAAGTGAAGAATCTCAAATAAGATTTAAATTATGTTTATGATATCAAAAACATTTTCAGTCCTTTACAAAATGGCTGATGAATTTGATATAGTATCTATTGTGCACGAAGCCTTTCATTTTAAAGCTAATTATGCAAATGGTCACAACATTTGTGAGTATCAAGTGTGTGCCAGCAACTTAGAAACTGCATGAAATCATCCCTAATCCTCACCACAAAGTAGGCAGTGTTATTTTAATTTTACAGATTTTAAAAGAAAAACAAAAAACCTGAGGCTTAGCAAACTTACAAAACTTGCCCAAGGTCACACAGCTAGCAAATAGCAGAGCTGCGAATCAAATCCATGTCTGTCTGACCGTAATATTCTTGCTAACACCCACTAATTCTGAACAATTGATTATCTTCCCTCACCGAGAGAATATACTTTTTTGAGTGAGGCGCAACAATGGGTTACAGTGATCTCACAGGGTTAAGTCAAGTTATACCAATATTATTTCTTAAGACAGTATACCCTATTTTTGTTAGAGATTTATTTCATACACATATCACTTTTGAACAGAGCTTTGATGTTCATTATTATATATGAGCCTCATGATAACCATATGAAGTAGGCAAGTCTATTCCTCATTCTCCCTTTTTGTAAGGGAGAAAACCAAAGCAAGGAGAAATAGATTTCTTTTTATTTTTTATAATTTTATTAGGTGGCAGAGCCAGGACTTGGACCCTGATCTCCTGGTCCAGGGCTTTTTCCATCACTTGTGACTAATGATAGATCTGTGTGCAACCCTGACCTGGGGTGCCTTAGAATTGTACTCCGCCTGACCTAGGTCATCAAAGCCACAAAGGCAGCTATCTATATTATGGCCATTAGGTAATAAACTAGGTCAGCTGGCCAGACTAATCTTCCCAGTATTATCTCTTACCTTGAGTAATCCACAGTTCTACCAACATTCTCAACAACTTTTTTTTTTCTGCTTAGGCACTGCTTACTTCTTTTCCCATTTCTGACATGCTCTCCTGTTACCCTCCTGTCACCCTCTAACCTAGCCCAGCTCTCACCTCCTCAGCAACTTTTCATTGAGTATAGCCTGTTCTTGATACATCCCCAGGCCCTGAGTTCTTAAGATGTTGTTATCTACACAGTACAGTTCATTAGCACTTAATTCATATAGGTTTGCATTTTGTTAGAATCCTCAGGTGTATGTAAAACAAGAGATAATTGGATAATCTACTGTCTGCCAGGCATAGAGATGGGGATAGAAGGGATACTTAGCATGGTTCCAAGCACCCAGCTGGTTATGTTGACCGTTTGCTTTTTTCTGACCTACATTATACAGTGTTATTTCATTGGTTATCATGGCATGTTGTGAGAGAGAAAGGAAAGAAGTAACTATTTTTCTAACAGGAATGAGTCAAGAGTTTCCCATTGAGGCTGGGACTGCAGGAATGGTGTCTGGGAAAGGAAAGGCTCTGCAGGCTGGTTTCTGAGGATGGATGAGCCAAGGCCTTCAAAGCACATTTAACAGTTCTGTCACCCTCATCCATTGGGCATTGGCAGGAAAAAGAAAAGATATTTCTAAAGAGTGGGTCTGGATATCAGAATTTATAGGTCATGAATGGAACTCAACTGTTGGCTTGCTCTTAGCTCTTAAGCTGTATCATTCATTATTAAGATTCATTTATTCTTCCTCTAAATAATTGATGAGTACTTATTTGGGGCAAGGCACAGTATCAAGGGATACATAGAATAAAGAGATAATATAGTGCCTATCATCAAATAGATGCTAATTTAGCAGGACAAAAACAATATAATGTGATAAAATATGTGCTATGTGAATGGCACGAAGAGAAAGGAGAAATTATTCTCAACCTGGGTGGATTCTCATTTAGATAAATCTTCATGGAGGAGTTTAACTGGCCTAAAAAATATCTTAATAGGCAGAAGTGGGAAAGGGAGCATCCCAGTGTAAAAGTAAGAAAGTATTCCAGGTGTTGGGGGCACAACTAGTAACCACATGGGTTGGAGTCAATATGTGGAATTATGAAAATCATGGGTTAAGGCCCGGGTATAGAGGGCATTGAATGCCAGGTTATGAAAGTGAAGATTTGATGGGCAGAAGGGGCTATATTAATTTAACAGACCAATGTAGCATAATACTTAATATATGCATTTGACTTAGTGTCCCAGTGTCTTCGTATCTAAAGGGAGAAAAGGTAAACGGATTGCTCCCTCTTAGTCTCCTGGCATGTGGTGAGGAAAAGGGAGGCTATTGGTAGCAAGGCTTCTGCATCCCTTAGGTGGAAGGAAGTGTCACCAGCTACAGCCTGGAGCTGAGTTGTTTGAAGTTGATTGTTACTGTACTGACTCTCTGAACTCTTACTGACAACAGCTTGTAAGTGCAAGCGGGGTGGTAAATATTCTTTAAGTGACAGTGGCCACTTAAAGCTATGGAACACTTTCTCCAGTACTTGGCTAATGTATTCTGAAAGCCAGAATTTGAATTTTTTTTGGAGAGATATTCCTAAGCTTCTGACAACATTAGTTGCCATCTGACCTCTTAGCTACATGTAACACATTTGATTCTTCCCTCCTCCTTGAAATGCTCTTCCCTGGGCTTCTGGGACACCACTTTCTCTTTGTTCCCCTCCTAGCGCACTGGCTGTTCCTTTTTGAATTGCTTGCCGATCCGCCCTCATCTCTCTGACCTCAAAACATTGGAGTGTCCCAGGACTCAGATCTCCAACCTTTTCTCTATCTCTACTGTCTCATAGCACTGAATATCATTTATACACATACAACTCCCAAATGTTTATCTCTACCCTGGAGCCACCACCTGAACTCCAAACTCATATATCTATTCTATTTTCTACTCAATGGCCAGAATGATCCTGAAAACACCAGTCAAATTAGGACACTCCTCTGTTCCAAACCCTCTAAGGACTCCTCATTTCATTCAGAGCTCTTCACAGTGGCCCACAGAGTCATGAGTAAGCTGACCCCTGTTACCTGTCTGACCGCATCTCAGTCTCTTTTCCCCTTGCTCACTCTGCTTCACCCCATAGAAAACTCTAAGCACCAGTCCCTCTCAGGCCCTCTGCTCTTACGGTTTCCTGTGCCTGGAAGCCTCTCCCCTAGACACCTTCATTGCTTGATTTTGACCTTTCTGCTTAAATGTCAGTTATTCATGATGCCTTTCCTGACCAACCTATGTAAAATAACAGGCCCCAACCCCTGTGAGCTTCCCTGTCCCCCTTAACCTCTCTTACGTTTATACCTAGCACTTACTGCTATCTAATGTATTATGTACTTTACTTGTTTATATATTACCTGCCTTTCTCTGCTAGAGTGAAAACTCTTGAGGGCAGGGACTTTAGTTTGCTCACTGATGTGTCCTTGTTCTTAGAATAATGCCTAGAACATAGTAGAGGCTCAATAAATGTCTGTTAAAAGATTCCTGAAATGATCTATTCTAAAAATAGAACTCAAAAAAGTCATTTTGGGTTAGGATCTGACTCAGGATCAACTTTGTCAAAGGTCATAGCAAAAAGTAGTCGTTAAGGTGGAAGACTTGGATTGAGACCAGGTGTTGCAATAAACATGCTCTGTGATTTTAAAAATCCAACTAAATGTCTCAAACACTGTTTCTTCATGTGTTGAGTAGTGGGAGCTGACACCTTACCTACAAGGTAAATGTAAAGACCAGTTGTGAAGGTAGACATACTTCTGCCAGTCAGTTGGTTGATTGTTTCTTTTTGACTTCATTTCCCTTCCTGGAAAAGAAACCAGATTTGCCTCCTGTTCTTTTCTTGGAGAAGTGTATGTGTCCAGTCACTTTCGTTTCTCTCCCTTTGGCACAGGGTAGCAACTTAGGGTTTTTGTTGTTTTTCTAGTTTTTAAGCAGGCATCTTGTGGGTGGATGTGAAGGCAGTTGGTTTTATTTTCATGATGGTTTCTTATTTTATCCTCTCTTGTTTACGTAGGTTTTGCTTTGTTTTAATATGATAAATGGTCAGCAGCTTCCCTGAGCCCTGAGGAGATGGTATCCAGGCTACAGAGTAATTATTTAGTGAATGGTGGATCCAGTTTATGTTGGCTCAGATCAAATTAATCATTATTTATCATGCCCTCTCTGACAGTAACCTCATCCCTTGCAGAAGTGCTATTCTTTATTAAGAAGGGATAGCTGTGAGGAATGGCGAGCCGCGCTCTGGTTACACTGTATTGTGGCTTTCCCTACCCATTCCGCTAAAGAGATAGTGGCATATATCCAGATGGAAAAACAAACAAACCAACAAACAACAGCAACAAACCAACTCACCCATGAGGTATCCCTTCCTACCCTGCTACTATTGCCCATTCCTCACAGGAAAAAGAAAAAGGTAAGTGTCCCCACAAAGGGAACAAAATAATTATAGTAGTAATTAGAATGTTACTTAAGGGTGTAGTGTTTTTTGACCATCCCATAGCAGGACTAAAACTGTAAGCTTCTAACCCTTATTCCACTGCCAAGGTTCAGACCTTGGGGACAGTAATCTCCAAACTCCTTCCTATCTGAAAGATACTTCCTGTTATGGGGTGTGTATGGAATGGTTTCCAGTAACTTCATTTCAAGGGAAAGTCAATCAGAGTACCTCCTGTTCAGCTTCAGTCCAAACTGAAATACAAACATTAGGAAAATAGTTGTTGTTGTTAGGTGCCATTGTGTCAGTTCCAACTCATAGTGACCCTATATACAGCAGAAAGAAACACTGCCCAGTCCTGCGCCATCCTCAATTGTTCTTATGCTCGAGCCCACTGTTGCAGCCACTTTGTCAGTCCATCTCGTTGAGGGTCTTCCTCTCTTTTGCTGACCCTTTACTAAGCATGATGTCCTTCTCCAGGGACTGGTCCCTCCTAGGAAAATAGAGAAGGACCAAATAGGCAGGCAGCGGGCAGGGAGTTAGAGGACCTGACTTCATTGTTGTGTGACCTTAGGAAAGTGACTTAACTTCTTGGGGCCTTGTATTTCACATCTGTAAAATGAAATGTTAATCTCTAAAAGGTTATATCTTTGCATCAATGATCTATTATTATAGTCATTTGAAGTGGTTAGGAGTTCTTAAACTGCAAAGGGAAGACAGCGTGTGAGGGCAATCTGTAGGATTCCCAACACATTTGGAAACGGGCTTCGTACTCCACTGGGATATGTATTTGAAAGCCTGTCCCATGAAAGGGACAGAATTTCAGTTCTGTGTTGTCCCACAGAGCCAGTTTTGACTGATAGGCAGCAGTGACACAGAGACAGAAATTTATATCAGCTCGGAGAAATGCTTCTTTAAAATAAAACAGACAAACAAAAGGCTGTCCCAGAGAAATGAGCATCCCCAGGGAGTAGTAAACTCGCACTGCCGGGGCGTCCAAGCAAAGATAAATGGCCATCCGCAACACATCATTCTGACTTTGGGTGGGATGCTGATGAGATAACTCTAAATTGTCTTTCTCTTCAAGGTTCTGTAGTTCTCTGTTCCTTTCCCCTATCACTGGCGTGAGTGTTTTCTTTCATTCCCCCAAATAAGAACATTTATTACTATAAGGAAAATAGCAACTCTGGAGTTATTAAGGACCCCACAGGTTGTGTGGGAGCAAATGGAATTACCTGGGAACAGATCAAATCCACTTGTTAGAAACTATTTTGTTCTCAGAAGAGTCACCAACTGTGACTTGGACCTCAAACTTAAGGATTTCTAGCTCAGCAAAGGAAGGGAAATCACCAAATTGGTATTAAGCTTAGGTACTCTTTGCCTTTTTAAAATGATTATTTTAAATGTTTGTAAGAAAAATATTTAATGAGTTTTTAAATAGTATTAGAATATTATATCTGATTATAACTTTAATCTCTGTGATTAGTGTCAAAGTACGCCACCATATCCTCCACAGCATCAGGAAACCTGGGCTGAATGGACCACTGTTCGATACGGTGTGAATATTCTGTTATTTGTATGTCTTTAAAAATTTGACCTCATCCCTTGTCATTCACAGGACAAATAGCAAGTGCTTTTTACGTGATGCTTGGGAATAAAATGAAATAACTTCCTTTCATAGAGGCTGTCTCATACAAGCCTTTAATATACTCATTTCTTCAGCTAGCCAATCTTCTGCCTCAAAGTCAACCAGCTGGTGAATTAAAGGCAGAGTCAGTCCATTCTGTAAGGGGCTTAGTGTCCTGAAAACTTTTGTAGAGATGAAACTTGGAATCCTATTGGATTCTGTGACTAGTTTTGTCATATTGCTCATTCTGTTGTTTTGGAATATTCTGATTACGTACTTTTCCCATAATGGACTGTAAGCTCCTTGAGGTCAGGATGCATATCTCTTTTTCCCTGGTATCTGTATAGGAGCCCAGTGAGTGGCAGAGAGTAAGTGCTCAGTGAAGAGTCCTAGAATGAAGAGTGGACATCTGTAACCATCCCTTCTGAAGCAAACCCATACCTCATGTTAGTAATGGAAAATCTTACAGCATCTGGGTGGGTGGTCTTTAAGGCATGATGTGGGGAGCCCTCAGTGATTCAGGGGCCAGTGTTGGGTGCCAAGAGATTGCTGAATGCTTAGGTACCTGTTCCCCTGACCCACTCTAAGCACAGCAGCTTTGCTTTTTATCTATTTTATACAGTAGGATCCCATGTAAAGTTTTCTCTAAAAATATTTTGAAAAACAAACAAGGCACACAAACATTCAGAGCATTATGAAATACTTTCATGGTGTGTGTGTGTATGTGTGTGTGTTGCAGAGCTTGGAATAAGGGACAATGTTTTCAAGTTTCTTTACTCAGGGTAACTGTCCATTAAAAGTTTCTCTTCTTTGGAGGAATTGGGTTGGCTACAATACAAGTTGCTCCATTCGGGATCTGTCAAGACTAGCTAAGGATTTCGGTCATATTTACCAAGTTTTTTGGTGATTATCGGGTGTTTTGTTCTTTTCTTTCTAAGAGGATTCAAGCTTACCATTAGTGGAATTATAGTGATCATAGCTTAACCATATCAGACAGTGAACTGCACAAGGAAGCTACAGTTTCTGAATTGTTGGAAAGCCCATAAAGTATATAGAGAGATGTATTTCACAAAGGCCTCTGTTACTTTTACAGTTGCCCTGGTTGCTCAAGAAAATCCCATGGAAATCCTTAGAAATAAGACAAAGACTTCTTGCTCTGTGAGTCATGTTCCATACCCACAGGGGAGTGAGGAGTGGAGGATGGGCTGAGAGATTCTCTTCATCTCTGTAAAGGGCCTGTGAAGAGAGTTCGGCAGTGTGACTTGTTGGGCATTACACACCTGCTGGTGACTTTTCTTTCAGTGACAGGAGAGAGGTGTAGTAGGAAAGGGGAAAATGAGAAGAAACAAGGAGGAGGTTCAGCTGCCTGTTCAGAGCTGAGCTAGGGAACCTGAGGATTTGGGGGCTGGAATTTGGTGAGGTATCTGGTCCAGAAAAGGAACTCGCACCTGTGATGAGTTCAAAGGCCCTATAGTCAGATGCTTCCCATTGGAATCTAGATAGAACCCTGCTATTTAACACATCTTCCTTTTTTTGTCTTTACCTTTTTTGTCTTTCTTTCTATGTTAGGTCAGCCCCTAGAAACTTTTGATTTAGCATGAGACTGGATTTTGCCCTGTAGTACTGGTTCTAAAAACCGCAGGTCCGTTGGGAGCAAATGGGGAGGATGTCATGATATTTTTTT
Source organism: Trichechus manatus latirostris (assembly GCF_000243295.1). Lineage (NCBI taxonomy): Eukaryota > Metazoa > Chordata > Mammalia > Sirenia > Trichechidae > Trichechus > Trichechus manatus. The sequence continues at coordinate 2,695,627 of NW_004444014.1, read as the reverse complement.
CAAACTACGAGAAGGTCCTTTCAAAGTATATTCTTTACCTCTGCTATTATTGGGTAGCAAATTTTTTCCTTTTTTTATAATTTGTTTTATTTTTGTTGTTGAGAATATACACAACAGAACATACAAGAATTCAGCAACTTTTGCATATATAATTTAGTGACATTGGTTACATTCTTCTAGTTGTGCAACTCTTCTCCCCTCTTTTTCTGAGTTGTTCCTCTCACGTTAACATGAACTCACTGCCCCCCTAAGTTTACTGTATAATCTTTTGAGTTGCGGTCCTCAATTGGATCCCATATAGATAGATCTTAAAAGAGCACAGTACTCAAGGAAGACATTCTTTACTAGTTAAGCTAAACTATTTTTTGGTTTTGAGAAGATTTCAGGGGGTAATTTTTGGTTTAAGGTTCAAAGATTATCTCAGGGCTGTAGTTGCAGGGGTTCATCCAGCCTCCATGGATCCAGAAAATCTGGATTCCATAAGAATTTGAAATTCTGTTCTGTATTTTACCCCTTTTGATCAGGATTCTTCTATAGAATCTTTGATCAAAGCATTCAGTAATGGTAACTGGGCACCATCCAGTTCTTCTGGTCTCATGGCAAAGGGAGCAGTTTCTCATGGATGCAATTAGCCACACATTCTATTTCTTCCTACTCCTGACTCCCCTTCTTCCTCTATTGCTCCAGGTGAATAGAGACTAATTATTGTACCTTCGATAGCCACCTTTAAACTTTTAAAATCTCAGGCACTACGCAATGAACTAGGAGGTAGAACTGAAGTACTAAACAATTAACTGCAGTGTTCCATGAAACCATGACCCTAAACCTCCAAACCAAGGAACCAAATCCCATGAGTTGTTTGGTTGTACATAAGCAGCCTCAGCAGCTGCTCTGTTTTTTATAATTATTTTGTCACTATTATAAATACATCTATCATACAACTTGTACCAATTCAACTTTTTACAGGTGTACAACTTATTGACAACAATTATATTAATCAGCTGTGCAGTCTTACCCTTAATCAATGCAATTTTCCCATCACCATAAACCAAAACTTTGTGCTCTGTAAGCAGTAATGCCCCCTCCCCTTTCCTCCTGCCTCCTGCCCCTGGTAACCATTAATAATCTTTGCTCTCTATACATTTGCCTGTTCTTGCCTTTTTGAATAAGTGAGGTCATATAATATATTGTCATTTTGTGATTGAGGGTGGTGATTTCTTAAGGACGTGTCAATTAGAAGAGATTCATCTCCGTTGCCTTGGCTCAAGCCAGGTTCTCCTGGAGACTCTGATCTTCTAAATTCCCCCTCCTCTTCTTCCACCTTACATGGAATTCAGTGTCTGGAAATAGCTATTGGGGTGAATGTGAGTGTAGGGATAAAGAATTCTTGAGTTTTATTCTTTCCCATGACTATTCTTACAAGGAAATCTAGTACAAACAAAAACACTCCACAAAACTCAACTTTCTTCCTGCCGTTATGCCACACAGAATTTCACCAAGTGCTAGGCTGTGCCATGGTGGCATCTATGACCTGCAGGGCCACCTTTCTGTTGTTATGTAATGCAACAGGCTAAGGCCTGACGGGCAACCATTCAGATACACAGACATGCATATACACCCATGCGTGCAGTCACCCAGTTGTGGTGAGGATTCTCTTTCAACATTGGGCCTGACCCCACCTGTGTGCCCATATGTCATCTAGACCGTGCAAGCAAAGGTCCACCATGTTCTTTGTGGGCTCCTTGTAGACATTTAATTGCAGAAATCCAGCCCCACTATCCAAAGAAAGCCCCATACTTGGCCTAGCTGCTAGTAGATCCTGAAACTCTTTCAAAAGAAAAATGCTCTCCCCTCTGCCTCCACCGTCTGGAGAAATAAAAGGCAAACATACAGATTCTATGGGAGAGGTACCACAGATTTGTATTCAGACTGAGGTATCTATGACTAACAACTGATGCGTCCATAAGAAGAGTTTCTGTAGAAGCAAAGGAGGAAGAAGAGAGAATGAGGACCTTGTGTTCAGCATATTCAGATGAAGGGAGCACAGAGTCCCTCGGGACAGATGCTAAGTAGAGGCTTGGAGCCTGGACAACACTGCACCTGCATGGTTTGCTCATGGCTGGCACTGAGATGGTGCGTTCAAGTCCTCACTGCCCTTTGGCTCTTGATCAGTTAGACATCAAGCATGTTTTGAGTTTACCTACTTTATTTTGTTTACCTATTTTCATCTGTTTCTTGCCTTTGGGTTGTCCTTTTATTCTAGAATTTTGGTATCTTTGAAATATCCTTGGGATTCCCAGGTGGATTCATCTTTCTATGTTTTGCCCTTGGGTGATATGCAAGAAGTTCCTCACACTATTTTTGTTTTTAACACTTGCCTTGATTGTTCAGGAACAGCCCCCAAAAGATTTTGAGTCATTCCTTCAAAAATTATCAGTTATTTTCTACAGCTATGTAGGAGCTCAGTATGCTAAATTCCATCAGAGATGGAGACCTCATAGATCAGAATGGGGCAATCACATATTTCCTAACAGCAGGGTAGTGGCACTTGGGGAAGGCCTGAAGAAGCAGGCATGCTTCCAGACCCAGGGTTGTCACTTGAAGTGAATGCAGAGAGCTACATGGTGCTTTGGGGGCTCTGAGACAGTTTTGGCTCATGGTGTCTTCACAGTGGCCTAATACACACTGGGCCACCTGTCTAGAACACTGGTTTCAGTTTGTAGGGAGGCCTATACTGAGCTTCCCAATTTCCTATAACACCCATTTGCAGACTGCTGTTAGGATCACTGGCCCCATCACAATTCCCATTTCCAGTTGCTGTCGAGTTGACTCTGACTCATGGTGACCCTGTGTGTGTCAGAATAGAACCGTAGGGTTTTTTAATGGCTGATTTTCGAGAAGTAGATTGCCAGGCCTTTCTTCCAAGGTGCCTCAGAGTGGACTCGAACTACCAACCTTTTGGTTAGCAGCTGAGCATGTTAACTGTTTACACCACCCAGGGACTGCATGAGAATTACTTGAGAGCTTTTTAATGATACAGGTTCTCAGGACCCACACAAAACCAACTGAATAAGGACTTCTTAGGGTGGGGCTGGGGAAACACACACAGACACACACACACACACACACACACACATTTATGTATTTATTTTTCTTTTTAAGTTCCCCAGGTGGCCCTGGTGAGCAGCCAATATGGGAAGCACAGTGGGACTGGGCAGAGAATTTATCCCAGAGACGCTTCAAGGGGATAAGCCTAGACTAGCCATCCACTGGGTTCTCCTTGACTTCTTTGGGCTCTGCAAAGGGGCATTTTTCCATGTAAAGCCCCCAGATAGAGGTGGAATCCCCACAGAACTGGGCATAGGGATGGAACCCCCATGGTGAAGATGATAAAGAGGACCCCATTCATCTCAGGCCTCACTTGCGCTCTGTGGGGCCCGAGTCAAACCTGGGAGTCAGCAGAAGGTGGAGGTAGAGCTGTGCCCTCTGTTCTCATCAGCGTGTGACCCCCCCCCACTCTTATCAAAATCTCCGTGGTATTTCCTGCTGTCAGGTCCCTAGAGGTGCAGCCAGAACAGAGGCCGGCTGGGAGGGGACTAGAGGAGATGCTCTGTATTGTGGGTTCAATATCAGCTCTGTGATTTCCCCCCCAAGGGATAAAGATTGTGCTTTGCAGCTTATATGATGGAACAGACTTCCTATGTATACGATTCCAGGAAGAGAGTTAATAAAGCCTCTTGATACCTTGCCTCCCTGGCAGCATTTATTTGTCTAGCAGTGAGGCTGTGTGCTGTTCATACAGAACTGGTGTTAGGTTGACATTTGTTGTGACCTTTAAACTTTATGCTTCCTCCTTCCCGTCCTCTCCCCCGCCCTGGCCTCCCCACCTCCTGTTGTTCCTCAGGGTGTGAGTTTGATCTCCTGTGACCTGGGCTTTTGCAAAGGTTGACTGTCCTGGGTTTGGATTGGGTGGGGTGCAGGCTTTTCCTCTTTTCTTTGCGCAAGGGTCATCGTGTGACTGTAAAATTATTGTCTGGTGGCAGTGCGAGAGGCATTGCACACGGGGAGTGTGGAGAGTTTTGTTTTTTCTTTAAATAAGAAAAGGAAAAGAAAACACCTTCAGGATCCACATCTGCCTGGGGAGTGTTGGGCTGGGCCTCCTGCACTGCCTGGAGAACGCATCCTCCTCCTTTGGAGTCCTGCCCTGGGCCCAGCGGGGATGAGGAACCGCATCCCTGGGAATGCTGGTGCTTGTCAGGCAAAGGAACATTCTTGGCTCTGAGGCTTCTTTAGGTCCTGGGGGTATTTTCATAAGTGTGTAACCCCAGGGCTAAAGGAAAATTCCACTCTTGGGCAGTGTGATGTTTCTGTCCTTGGTCATCCTGTGTGTTGTGCCTGAGCATATAGGCTTTGGACTTGGACTGGCTGGGTTTGAATCCAGCTCCACTAAATACTATCAGATAACCTTAGACAGCCTACTTAATGTTTCTCCACCTTGGTTTTCTCATCTGTTTAATGGGATGAGGGGGTGTTTTGAGAATTAAGTATAATGATACATGTAAAAACGCCTTGAATGACACTTGATATAGAGTAGATACCCACAGCATGATTCCTACTTAATATCTCCTACCTAAAAAGAAAAAATCTTTAATTCTACTGATATTTTCCAGCACTCACTTGGACTTTTGAAGGTATGAACTGTGCCCCATTGTTTAGAAATATCTTTACCAGTTATCAGTTGCCATCGAGTCAACTCCAATTCATGGTGACCCCATGTATATCTTGCCCCATTTCCCTCTCTCTCAGTGTGCGTGTATTCATTTCTTTCTTAGCATGGCCCGGTGAGGTGACAGGCATAGCTCCTAGATGACATGTTAACATACTTCTATTCTCCTGCCACAACGACTTACTTATAGGCGCCTAGGGACAACATGGCCATTGAATCAGATTGAATAAAAAAATCTGAGCCAATGGTAGATCACAGTTATTGAAGGGTAACGTGAGAAGGAGGAAGGAGGGGCCCAAGATTTATGCACCAATTATTGTTAGAAATGTGCTTGGTTTGCTATGGGCTGTGACTCTGAAGATTTTGTTCTTAAAATGATGGAAGTCTTTACCTCCTCTTTCGATGTAGACAGGGATCTCAGCACAGACAAGGGGGCCTCAATCAGAGTGAAGGGTATGGTCATGGAAAATCGTTCTGTCTGGAGTACTTTATTGAAACATGCATCCTTGACCTCTGTCCTTGGGAGTACCCTCCAGGAGTGTGTGTGTGCGTGTGAGTGTGTGTGTGTGTGTGTGTGTGTAGGGGGCTTGGATATGTGCATCTTGTAAAAGATCTGCAAGGAAATTCTCATGACTTGTCTTTGAGCTGTATACCCTTCCATGACCTAAGCATTAGAGAACCACTGATAAGATACTGTGGTCACTAGCTATGACATATGACAAGACTGGCAAGAGGTGTTGTGCAGAATGTGACGACAGTAGATTATAGGTGAATAGTGTGGGGAGGCTTGGATTATGGGAACTTGAACTTGGAGATAACTTAGAGATGATCTGATATAATTCCTCTACAGACTCTCTGGAGATATTCTTCAGCCTCAGCTTGAGTATAGTCATACAATCAGGAAGGGGCCAAGAAAGAATTTGAATATGGGTTGTCTGATTCTAGAGCTCACTCTTGATACTTAAGCATCTAGAAAAATGACTGTGCTTGTGGTTTGATCCCTAAGCTCTCAATCTGAGAGAATCACAGGTCTCTAGACATGTAACAATAGATTCATGGGATTCTACGTTTTCACCTGGGTTTTATTCTGAGTCAAGCCATTTCAAAGTTGGTATGATGCTTTGCAGAAAAGATAATGACAAGGTCCCCGGAGGTAGATGTAGAGGGTTTTCTTTCTTTCTTTTTTAACTTTCTTAAAAATGCTAGTGAAAACTCTGAGAGAGCTGACACTTTCAGATCAATGTACTTACCTTACCTACTGAAGATCTTGCCAGAAATTAGAACCTTAAGCCTGTGGCCTGGATCTTTTTTCCTTTAATTGCTGTTGGGGAAGTAATTTCAAAGCTCATTCATTTAAAAAAAAAATGCACACACACACAAAAAAGTTCACACACAAAATGTAACAATCTTTGTTGGTTACCAGGGATGGGAGGGGTGGGGGGCAATATTAAATAGACAATAGATAAGTAGTATCTTGGGTGAAGGGTGAGACAGTACACAGTACAGGAGAAACTAGCACAACTTGTACAAGGAAAGGTCATGGAAGCCCCATAGACACATCCAA